>NC_067289.1:26525522-26880876 GCF_020740795.1 Apus apus | reverse complement strand
CTCCCCCGCAGGGATCGATCTCTTCCCCTTCGGGGTTCGATCTCTCCCCTGCAGGGATCGATCTCTCCCTGTTAGGGTTTGATCTCTCCCCCGCAGGGATCGATCTCTCCCCCGCAGGGATCGATCTCTTCCCCTTCGGGGTTCGATCTCTCCCCTTCGGGGTTCGATCTCTCCCCTTCGGGGTTCGATCTCTCCCCTGCAGGGATCGATCTCTCCCTGTTAGGGTTCGATCTCTCCCTGTTAGGGTTCGATCTCTCCCTGTTAGGGTTCGATCTCTCCCTGTTAGGGTTCGATCTCTCCCCCTCAGGGATCGATCTCTCCCCCTCAGGGATCGATCTCTCCCCTTCGGGGTTTGATCTCTCCCTCTCAGGGTTCGATCTCTCCCCTTCAGGGTTCGATCTCTCCCCCTCAGGGATCAATCTTTCCCCCTCTCTTTTTACCCCCTCAGGTGCTCTCCCCTTTAAGGAATCTTTCCCCCTCAGGGATCTTCCCCCTCTCCTCTCCCTCTCAGCTGCTCTTCCCCTTCCCCTTCCCCTTCCCCCTCAGGGATCGATCTCTCTCCCTCTCGCGCTCTTCCCGCCCTCCTCTCCCCCTCACGCGCTCTCCCCCCTCCCCTCTCCCCCTCCCCCAGGCGCGCGACTCTTCCCGCCCCGCGCTCGCGGCCGCTGCTCCCCCCGCCCCCGCTAGAGACGCCCCCGCGAGACGCCCGCGCGCTTCCCGCCGCAGGGGGCACGCGCCCCGCCCGCCCCGCCCCTCCCCGGGCGGGTCCCCCCCCCGCAGGCGCGCGACCCCCGCTCAGGCGCCCCCCGCAACCGTCCGACCCCTCCCCCCCCCTCCCGGCGGGGACGGGAGAGAGAAATAAAGAGGGAGGGTAAGAAAGGGGGGGGGGGCGAGAAAAGGGGCGGGAAAGGGGGGAAGCCGGGGGGGGGGGTGCGGGGGGAGCGGAAAGCCGGGGGGGAAGGGGAAGCCGGGCCGGGGGGGGGGGGGGGGCGGCAAGACAGACGGAACGGGGGTGCTGAAGCAGGAAAGGGGGCAAGAAAGCAAGGAAGAAAAGATGCAGCCAGGAAGAAAAGATACTTTGTAGAGAGAAAGCCATGTGGAGAGAAAGGAAGAAAGAAATTCAGAGATAAAGAAATTTATAAAGATATTAAGAAAGAAAGATTTAGAAGGAAATAAATACATTTGGAAATAAATAAATTCCTAAAGAAAGCAAGCATGCTTGTGTTGCTCTGCATCTAAACTGCTAACTTGAAAAACAGAGAAAAAGAAAATAACAATAACAGTAGGAGTAGAAATAATAACAACAACAACAACCACCACCAAATTCTACTTCAGGATAACAATGCCAAGTTCCATAAATAAGTGAAAACATTTGACCTCCAGGCACAAGAGGTGTCAGTGAAAATGCCATGAAAACTGCATTTTAATTTCTCCACTTAATTTCTATAGGAAGAACCACCCAAGGTCACCTGCAATTAGAAGAGCTTTGAACTCTGCTGTTGAGGGGGAGAAAATAAGAAAAGGATTTACCTCAGCAGCAGCCTGCAAGTCTGTGTAATGCATCTGAGCTGGGAGAAGCTGCATCTTGAACCATTCCTCCAGATCCTCATCTGTGGACCTAGTTACCTTTCAACTGACAAAGTGAAAATGCACCTGTCATTACAGCATAAGAAAAGACTGTTTCTGTTCTTCAGGTGCTTTCAACCTGATCCTGAAGAAGTCATTTAGGGGGAACAGCTGAATGTGATTGAGGAACCTCAACACTTTTGAGGGCAATAGGACCAGATCCTGAACAGTGCATGGATAAATTTCAAGCTACTACAAAACCAGGATGAAATAAATTAATCATACAGAGCTTTGGGAAACAAGTACATACAAACAGAATGCATAAATCTGCATACATGCAAATCAGTCAGGAAACCATTAGAGAGGTATCATGTCATCCCTTGAGCTTTGCTTTTGCTCCCCTTTCAAAGATGCTCTGTACAACAACTGCCCATCTCACAGGAGTTTATGGTGAGTCTGATTTGCATCATGCTATTTACCACTGTGCACAGCTCCCTTGCAGAAAGTTAAGAGAAAACCTGGAGATGGCTGTAGCTGTAGCAAGCACCTAACACTGCCTAGAAGTCCATGACATGCAGAAATACTGAATGTATTTTTACCAAAAGTTCCAGCTTTTGTTACTGTCACTCTGGCATCTTCCTCAAAAGAGGAGGAGAAAAGATCTTGGAGAAAATGCAGGAGCAGGGAAAGTGTGAAGGAGATGTGAACACACAACAGCAGACCTTTGCTGGGAGACAGAGGGGGGTGTTTAAACCTCCTGCTGAGATTCCCACTGATCCCTGCTGAAGGTAGAAGAGCTGGAACCAGCTATCAGGCTCCAGGCAGCCAGGGAAAAATGCTGTGAATGACATCAGTCCTGTCCCTGCTCTTCTCTGAGGACTCATTCCCTCAAGAGCAGAGCTGTGACTTTAGCAGGCCAAGCCCTGCTCAGAGACAGAGGTTATTTTAGAGTATTTTAGATTAGACAACGAATTAATTTCAAATTAGTGGGGGATGTTTTGACAATTGTTTTTAGCTTTGATAAAACCAGTAAGTGAAAGTGTTTGGTTAGGTAACAAAAAACAGTAAAAAAAAAACAATCAGATACCAACTGGTGTTCTTCCTCTTGCAGTCAGCATGGTTTTCCAGGTAAATTTCTTCTTCTCCCCCCCACCAAATTCTGGAAAATCTTTATTTAAAATTGTTAAAAGAATCCTTTGCCAGTACAGACTAATATTTCCAATATGTTTCTCTAGCCTCTTTTATTAATGTATTTTTTGGTACCAAATCTTTTGTAAACAAATAAAGTCTGCTAGGTCCATTAAGAGGGAGATATTTTTACTACAAGAGAATGAGTTTCTCCCCACACCAATTGGCATATATTAAAGTAACCCATACTGCCTCTTAAGACCAGAGCTTTTTGCTTTACATACCTATGAGTTTTTCTGCATGGAGGAACAAACCAAGTCAGGCAATGCTGTTATATAAATAAAAAATTATTTATGTAACATTAAAATACTCTCAGGTCTCTGTATCTTCTTTTAACCTGATTAATAAAGTTTATCTCGGGATATAGTTCATCCTAATTTATGCATGTTACCTTTTCTTGGGTTTCACCGAGATAAGCTTCCTGGAGTCGATTTTCCACATAACTCACTCTTACTCATGTAAAATCAATTTTAAAAGAAAAGAATAAATGGAAAATCCCAGCAGTTCAGCTGATAGACTGCTCAAAGAGACCATAGAACCCCACTTGGTAAAGAAATGCATCAGCTGAGATCAGTTTAGTTCATCTGAACTGTTGCTTTTTAAAGCACAGAATCTATATGGGGAATTTCAGTTGTCCCTATAATAAGCAGAACATGGAAACTCACTGAGCTACTTCAGAGTTTTACATTTCATTATCATTTTCCTCTTCTATCATGACAGAGGAGCAGAACCTCCTCAGCTGTCTTTTCCTCACTGCTTTTGTCAAGCCAAACCACAGAGAGAAATCCTAATCCATGTCTTCCAATGCCATATGGTCATAGGGTCCCTTATCCTGACATCCACTTCTTTCTTTGGTTGTAACTTGCTAGTGACTTCCAGAAGAAACTGTAATTTTCTCATCATTACAATCTTACTAATTACCACACTTACACTTGAGAATGTCTTCCCTGGTTGCTTTCTGCATAAAGATGAGTATTTGAACTGCATCTTCCAGTCCAAGTTCAAATTAACACCTCAGATCATGCACCTTAGGCAGAAAAATAAGGAAAACAGCAAAGCTCCAGAAATTAAAGATGGGATTTAACTCTGGCAGGTTTCCAACAATTGAAAGGGAGTATGAGAAATATTTGTTCAGCATCTGAACACACCTGTGGCTGGTATCTGCTTCAGGTGTCATGGTCAGTCTGCCTTGGGATTCCTCCAGCAAGTTCCTAGGAAATCAGGGGTGTTTCCAAGAGGCTTGCCCAACACAGCCAGGTTTTACTCCACAAAAAAATCCAACTTATCAACCACAGTGTTTCCAGCTTTCCTAGAGGATGATCCTATTCCTATGCATGATTTTCTACAAAGAGCCTCCCAGAGATCAGGGTCTGAAAACAGCAGCTTGTGACTCCATTATGAAGTGAAAAATAATGTGTTATTAATTGATTAGCAACAAGTGTGTCACTTTTTCAAATAAGTAAGTCTTATAAACAAGTCTGTGAAGTTCTGAAATTGTGCACAATTCTTTCTCCATCAATATTCTTAGTGCTGGTTTTTCTTTCAATGTCTGCTTACATTTAAAAAAAGGCTGGGAAAGTGTGTTTGAGAAGCAGCACAAAAAACTTTGGAGGCCAAAAAAATCATTACAGACTGCAATGAAAGAGAAGTTTGGTACTCTCCATCAAGTCCATTCACAAGCACATATCTGGTCACCACTACTTGTATGTCTCCATCTTAGACAAAGAAAAGCATTTTGTGAAGAAATGGCTTCTTAGCAGGAAGAAGCCAACCTACACCAGGCTCTAAGTGTTATGCAGCTCTTCAGTCAATGCAATAGGAAAGCTCAGGTTCTGTGGCAGGTCCCTCATGCACTGGGAAATACTTGGACCTGTAGGGGAAGCAAGTCTCTCCTATGCTGACAGTCTGGAACCACAGGGGAAGAGGATGACATGCGGGACCGGCACGGAGGTGGGAATCCTGCATCACTTCACTCACATGCTGACTGTGAGAGGATGCAGAAGGTGCTCTGGGGCCTTCCCAAATCTCTCCAGAGTCCTGACCACAAGCTGCCAAGCTGCTGTTTGTCTCTGGAAATGCAATGCACAGCACCAGGCCATCCTGAACAATCCAGGCAGGGACCCCAGGGGACTAGGAGGGCTTGTGTACCACCTATGAACACAACCAAAGGATGCTCCTAAAACAACTGACAACATGACACCTGAAAAACTCCTGCTACTTCAGCCCACTAGTCACTGCTCACCTCCCCCAAGTCACCCGCAGTGCTGATGTCCTGCTTTGCTCCTGGCCTTGTGCCTCCAAAATAAAAACCCCAACACCTAGAAGGCAGCCAACACAGCCACCACTTGCTTCTTCCCTCCAACACCGTCGCCCAACTCACCTTCCAGCACTCTGCTCCCTCTGTGCCTTTTGGCTTGTCCCTCTACATAACACAGCACCTCAAACCTGCTGCTTCAGCACCCCATCCATCACTCACCTTGCCAGAGGCTGCTCTGCTGATAACATCTCACTTCACACTTGGATTTGCACCCAGAAAATCCAGCCAGAAAAGTTCAGGCTTGTCAGAACCACCAGCTGTCCTGCCGATACTCCGGCGCTGGATGCCTGTCCTTCTTCAGCCAGCACTCTGCTCCCCTATTCCGTGCCCTTGGCCTTGCTGCTTGTTGCTCTGCATCTGAAACAACACAAACACACCCTGTAAAGCAAGTCACCTGCACAGCCACAGGTAGCTTGGTGAGGCCAGAGGTCTCTCTGCCTTTTGCATATACCTTCTCACTACAGCTAGAAGAAGAAAAGCCAGCTAGGGAGCCCCATCTGTGCAAGCTAAGGCACCTTCCAGATCTGACCCGCTCCCCTTCCACACTAACTGCTGCTCCCAACCAGTCACGAGGTTCAGACTGGACCCCCTTGCTTTCTAAACTCCTTCTCAGAGGAGTCTAGGTGCGGCTGGATCCAATCCTAGCCCCGGACCGTAAAGAAAAGCGAACACAACTGTGGCAGCTGCCTACACCTGTTGGCCCAGAAATGGACCGTATGGTCTCTGCCAACAGAACTGGTCCAAAACAACTTACTTCCACACCCCCATA
This sequence comes from Apus apus, assembly GCF_020740795.1. Classification (NCBI taxonomy): domain Eukaryota; kingdom Metazoa; phylum Chordata; class Aves; order Apodiformes; family Apodidae; genus Apus; species Apus apus. The sequence goes on along the minus strand of NC_067289.1, from coordinate 26,875,036 downwards.
AAGCTACGCTACCCTGTCATCAGTACTGCTGCATCCCTGGGCAGGGCAGCTCCAACCCTCACACACAGACCAGGACTACACACGGACGCCGCGAGTGTTATACCTCGTTATACCAAAAGTGGGGTCATTCACCTACTATGCGAGATGCCAAAATACATATAGAGCCAAGGTATTTTCATTTATTTCATTCATTTAGGCAAACACAGGGCAAGAGGGGGTTAGACACAAAGCTGCCCCCTGAAGTCACAAAACTCTACACATTCACACGCTTTTGGTTTGTTTGCTCCACCTAATACATATTCACGGTTATTCTACTCTGATTGGTTAGTGAATTTCTCACTCTGATTTCAAGGTACAGCACACACAGTGCGTAGGTCTTCAGTTGGAGGTGGGCAGCCTAAATGCTGAAGGTCTGGTTTCCATATTGTTGATTTTGTCACGAGCAGACGTCGCTCAGCTACAGCAACTGCGGCAATTCTGCCATATTTTAAGCAAAGCACGTGCTTCCCCATCTTCTTGTTTCAACAAGATCAGGATCTTTTTTTCACAAGACCTTTGTAACTTTCTATAAGTGTCTTGTCCTTGCTCAGTAAAAGATTCCCATAGGGAAGATGATGCTGGCAGAGAAGCCCTACGGTGCCACGATGGCACGGATGCTCTAAAGCAGACCTGCCAAGGAGAGGAGATTGCAGCCACACACAAGAGAAAGCTGCCATCAAAGCCAGAATAAGGGATGTGTGAGAAGCCATGCTTGAAGACCCAAGACCAGTGAGGACATGGGGATGAAACCCCAGAAAATGACTCTGTGGAAACTGCAGACTCAAGAGCAGAGCTGCAGGCAGCACCTGGCTGGCCACCACAAGAGATGAACGCTCAGGAACAGCCAGCAAGTGACACACGCCAAAGAGATGCACGCATCAAGCTGTAATTGTGAGATGAGAAGGGCTCAACAGGCTCTGTGCCAGTGAAGTGATGCATTCTGAACTCTTGGGAGGGCTACCGAGGTGCCTGCTGGTCACCGAGCTATGGAAGCACCAAGACCCAAAGAACATACAGTCTAAGACACAGAAAACAGACAACATGAAGTACACGCCAGACACAGGTTGGAGCTGCCCTGCCCTGTACACGCTGACATTGTGCTGAAGAGTAACGCGTCCCTTGACTGTGCCCTGCCAGTCCTCTCCCCTACACCAACTTTGAAACCCCCCGCCTCCAACCCCCAACCTTGTCCCCTCCTCCCAGACCCTCCACTTAGCTTTCAGATGGCCAGGGCTCCACAGCCTTCCTCCTCAACAAGCTGTCCTCACCGGGATGTTCCTGCCATCGCCAGGCTCCTCATAGTGATCTGCAAAAACAACAACAAACTCACAATTAGTACTGATAGGCATCACATCAGCCACTGCCAACCTCTTCAACATCCCCTGCTCAGAACCCCCATGGTGTTCTCCTCACCTGCTGGTTCCAGAATCGGATGCTGAGGCCATCCTTGCTTGTAGCATTTAAGATACCGAAAGACCCAAATCACTGCTGTGCTTGTGACAAGTCCCATGACCCTCCTTGCTACCATCCTGGCTCACCCCAAACACCCACCCAACCCCAACAGCAGCCTGCACAGCACCTACACACCCAAGAGGTAAATGCTTCACTGAGTTCCCACAGGTAACTTGCTCCTAGACACCAACCTGGCTGACGCCTGTGTCATCTCCACAGATGGCCCGTTGGCATGCTGCTCCACTGCTCCAAGGCTGCAAAACTGAAGCAAACAGCACATGCTGAGACACTGCCTGAGCCCACAGTCTGCCCACAGCTATTCCCATCTACCACTCTCACCTTCGTGGCTCACCTGTCTGGCCTCTGATGGTCACAGGTTGCCACATCCAGCCCTGTGTGCTGCCTGGAAAACACAAACAAGGGATGCTCATCACACACTGACAACACAATACCTGGAAAACAACTGCCAGTTCAGCCTGCTTATTGTCACTGACCTTGCTCGAGTCACCTCCCGTGCAGATCTCCCGCTTCCCTCGGGGCTTTGCACCTACAAAACAAACCCAAACCATGAGCCAGTCGATAGAGGCACCAGTCACACCTTCCCTCACAACCCAGGGGACAACTCCCCCAGACTCTTCAATACGCACCAACCCAGCTCCTCACCGCGCTCTGCTCCTCTCCTCCATCACCCTCTGCTGCGTGGCTCCTCTCCCTGCATCTGAAAAAGCAGTAACAAGCAATCAGCCAGATGCAATTCCAGAGATTCCCATTTAGGAACATCTTCGAGATCCTAAGTACCTACAAGGGAGCTAAAAAACAAGTTAACATTACGCCCCACACATTCAGGCCTTAACAACCTGGACACCCAACCTGATTGGCTATGGCTCCAGCAGCCTCTCCCAGGTGGCTCCAGCCACCCCTTCTCAAAAACACTACGAAAATAACCGCCCTCCCCTGCTGAGGGCTGCTACTTCACTTCAAATGCTCCATCTGCGCCCCAACAGGCACAGACAGCACAGCAACACAAACCACAGGCTCTCCTTGCTATTCTCCTCCCAACCCCACAGCTGCTACAGCCTCCAGAGAGAGTAGCTCCAACCCAACAGCACAGAGACACAACACACAAACAATGTGATGCAAGCACAAGGAAACTCTCAGCAAGAAAAATTACTCCTCCAATGCAGATGACACCAGGTGGCAAGACATACGGGACTACAAGCACGAGATGAGTGTTGAAGAGTCCAGAAAGTCCCTCCTGTCAAGTCATAAGGATCAGACCAGACCTCCTTGGTTTCTCAACTTCTTCTCAGGGAGGAGCTTAGGTGCAGCTGGATGCAGTCTGCACCTCTGACTGTAAAGAGAAACTCGCACCCTCAGTTCTGCCACAGACTCAGTTTATTGCAGCACGAGCTGGGTGCCTCCAGAGAGGGACCCCACCTGGACTGTACCTGTGCCTTTTATAGGCTCATAGTCTGACCACATGCTGGTACATGCAACTCTTCATCCAATTACCTCCCACGACGACAACATCATCCCATTCCGATTGGTTCTATGCTCTGCTATCTGATGGTCCCCATTCACCATCAGTCACTTCTTGTCTGGACAATTTTTTATTGTTCTCTTCCAGTTGTTTCTGTGCTGGATGATTCTTCCACATTCCCATTTTGTCCCATTTCTCCAATTTAAATTCTCAGTCATCACATCTTCTCATTGTAGAAGATGATCTTGAATAATTACCTTGGTGACTACACCTTGTTTCAATATTATTGCAGGTGGTAAAGTGAAAGTCTAACTAAGGTTCATCACAGGAGTTCAGCTAAAAATTCATTAGAGTTGCAGCCTAAGGCCTTAACACTTCAGCTACTTATGCTAAGTCAAGTCACGAGTTAAGTAACTTGGGTCAAGTAGTTGTCAGTTTGCCCAAATCTTTAACATGTATACAATTCAAACTGATATCCATTTAATTAATATTTTGATCTCAATATTCCTATAGTCACTCCATTTCTGATTTTGGCAGTAAGGAGGCTATAAGGCAGCCCCAGAGAAAGAGTCAAGAGTCAAGAGTCATGATCTGTGACAAGAAATCAATAAAAATCAAAACAGACAGATATACAAAAAGCCTTGCTAAGACCTAAGAATGCAAGAACACAGGGAAGAATACCCAGAAAAAGGGCTTCCTGTGAAAGAGAAGCCTCCAGGGTGGTGCTGACAACACCAGCAATAAGAGGACTGAGCGGAAACATCCGAGTCAGCAGAACAAGCTGTGCTTTTGAGCTCTGGCGCAAGAAAAGCAGCGCCCAATCAGCGCTGTGATGATGAGCACGGATGTTCAAGGCCTAAAGATGGGGCACAAGGTGAGCACCAAGCTCCTGGAGCACAAAGAGGAGATGGGGACCCAAGGAGGGTCCAAGATACAGAAGACAACAGACCACACAAACTACACAATGACACACACACAGGCTAGAGCTGCCCTGCCTGGCACATGCTGGTGTCATGCTAAAGTGTAATTCACTCCCTCTTCCTGCCCAAAGGGGATGCTTCCCAGACAGGCCTTTCCCTATTCTACCTTTAAAGTCCCTCCCTGCAATTTCCCATCTTGCTCCTTCATACCTGGAGCCCTCCCCAGCACCCATCCCTCAACTTAGCTTTCAGGGGGCCAGAGGTTTCAATCCATTTCAGTTTAAAGAAAACTCCACAGTCAGTCAACTACATATGGCTCATATACCCCAGGGCCCACCCACTCCCCTTCCCACAATCCCCTGGGAAAGGGGCAGGGCCAAATACCAGCTGGAATTAAGGGCTGGGGGAGCAGCACCTGGATCTCTCACCTGCCTCTGGGATCGTGCTGCGGGGTGGGGCTGAGGAAGACCACAGGTAGGACATGCCCAAGAGAAAATCTCCAGTAGAAAAATCCCTCAAGGACTATTGAGATTAAAAGATTGATTAAAGGAATTTTGGAATTCATGGCATAAATGTTAAAGACTTGGGCAAACTGAAAACCACCTGACATAAACGACTCAGCATGAGTAGCTAGAGCCGTTATCCTAATTAAACTGTAGCTGGATTCCTGTGATTAAAACTTCTACTTTGTCACCTGGAATAGTATTGAAACAAGATGTAGACAATGAGGTAATTACTCAAAATGACTTTACACTTTGGTAAGACAGATTGACCAAAACTTGTCGGAGTAATTGGGCTGACACGTGGTCAGACTGTGAGGCCCTAAAAGGCACAGGTAGACTATGGGGAGGGTCCTTCTGCAGAGGCACCAGCTCGAGCTGCAATAAACCAACTCTGTGACAGGACTGAGGGCCTGACCTTTTCTTTACAGTCAGAGGCCAAGACCGGATCCAACTACTCTTGGAGCATGCCTAGTGATATCGTAAGCACTGTCACTTTAAATGAAAGCAAAGAACTAATCAGCCAATCACATATACCAGTGATAGAATATAATTCATATTACAAGTTTCTGTGGATAAAAGTAGCCCTTGTGCTTTGGGAAGCTGAGCTTGCTTTGTGGAATACCACCCCGCTCCCTTTCCTGCACAGAACTGGGTATCAAAGCAAGTCTCTCTACCCTGCCTCAGTTTTGGGTTGTTGTGCAACAGGTGATAGACCCCACTTTTGGGACAACACTATGGCAACACAACATTTGGCAAAAAACGTTTGACATGCTTAACACACAAGTTTTCAATAACTTGCAGTATGCTTCCTGCTGTTGTTGCTCTTCCTTCAGAAATTCTACTCATAACCAAGATATTCACTACAGGCTCAAGTGTTTACTTAGATCATATCACATAGACACAGACAAGCAACTCAATTTGCTCTTCCAAAACTATCCAGATGACAATTACAGCCCTGAAAGGGGAGGGAGAGAGAGTAAAAGGAGATCTCAGGCTGCAAAAGAGCTCTGCAGGCTGGCACCCACCAACACTGCATTCATTAAAAATTTACTTCTGAACTACTATCTTGTACAGAATCCTTTTCAAAAAAATCATAATTTGCTTTTGCCTACATCCCAAAGGGTTTTGAGAAGCCAGTTCTGTATTGTACTACTCTTTTCAACACAGAAAGAAATGACTAACTTTTGCAGCTCATTTGGCTTGGTTTTCTAAGGTCTTTCATTCATAAACTACTGGAAAATCATGGTGGTTTCAAAATCCAAGGACAAACTATGTACCAAATGTACAAGAAAAGTAAATAAGTGAAACAGTACAGATTTTACATTATAATGGGAACAAAATAAATTTAAGGAAATTACTCAGACCATGTATTATTCGGTATAAAATTATTCATTACTTACTAGACGCTGTTGCTGTTGCCATTGTTGTTGTTTGTAAAGAGAGACCACAATCCACAAGCAGAAAATTATAAAATGAGAACAAAGTATCTTGGATACAGTTAGTTGAAATACAAACAATTCTGTACAACAGAAAAAAAAATATTGTAAGAAAAGAACTTTGAAAGAAGACTGGGGCATGACCATTGGCAACGAAGAGGCTGCCCATTGTCAGTGTGCTACAGTTTAATTTAAAAAAATGTTCCATTGTTGTATACACACATATGAACTGTGTGTGCAGCTGATTAGTGGAGGAAGAAGGCAGCAGAATGAATGAAGCTGATTTTGCCTGGGAGTGTTGGAATAATGAACTGGACTTTTTGAGATACATGACATTGATTTTGTGAATTTATGTTACCAACACAGCATTCAAAATTTGTAAGCGTTCTCTATTCCAGTGTCCTTAAGGAACAGAATGACAAATAAAATGGAATCGAAACTGGGTGAACAGGTAACAACACAGTGGTGTCCCAGACCTTGGAGAGGAGAATTCTGTGGGCCATGAAATCACTAAGTTGTAATGTCTCATATGCTGGTAGACAGCACGTACCACACGGAGGTGCTGCAAGCGCACACACTGAGTTGTAACAGAATGCCGCTTAGCAGCACTTGTGTCAGTAGCTCGGACGGGGAAGGGAATTTATGGAATGAATTAGAACTCTGATCCTCCTGAAAAATCATATGCTAACCTGAGAGCACGGTTGATCTCTCTGGATCAGAATTATTCCCCTTAGCCCATCATAAACAAAGCAGTGGTAAAAACAAACACCCATGGCCACCTCAAGCGGATCCTTCCGGTTGGTCTTGGGAACTCTCACCACATCCATCTCCAGTTCCCTGTCCATACACTCACATGCACACACACACATATTCAGTGGCCACAAAAACATGTCTGCTCACCAAAGTTCAGGATCAGGAAATTTAGCAGAATTTGTAAGCCAAATGAGGGCACATGCTTATATCTTGTATGTGTTAGGAGGAGCTACATATTCTGCTATTTACCATTGAAAAAAAAAAAAAAGCATAACACAATGATAACAGTTTTTTCAATATTTCATCACCTTCAAAATTCTACATTCACTAGGAAATCCGGCTCAAAGAAATAAGATCGTGGCACATTATTATTCTGTGATATTAACACATACATGTGAAGCCATGCTACTGTGCAATTCTTCTGCTTACTATACATATTACAAAGACTCAAAGAAACTGAAGTGGTTTTCACCTCAAAATCAGCCTTACAGATATATAACAATATAGCTATATGAGCTTTCTGCGCACTACGAGAGAAGCACCATAAAGTGTATTGACAAAATATGTAAAGCCCACAAACTGTATTTTGTTGCTTCCTTTTTCAGAGCAAAAATGGCTCTCTCTCTTTTCAATGTTAGAAGGTTCCACCCTATTACACAGCAATGATGTCAAGGTGCTACAAGGGCAAACATGTTTGCCCTCCTCCAGTTCCTGATAAAGCAAGTGGATTTTTGCTGCTGGTGGTTTGTTTTTCTCTGTTGTTGTTTGTGTTTTTTTTTTCATCAAAGCAGCACTGCCGTTGCTAAAACGTCTCAGATGTCAGCGAATAGCTTTGTAATGCAGCATCTCGACATTTTCTCCTGTCCTTCGCTGTCCGCACATAGATGGCAAACAACCAAACAACCCTTCTGCGGGTGCACCCGCCGTTCTGCGGGGCTGCCGCTGCTCCCGGTCCGGGCTCTGCGGGCAGCTGTGCTCCCGCACTTCCCTCTCGGCTGCCGCCCCGCGCTGCCCGCCCCGCGCTGCCCGCCCCGCGCTGCCCGCCCCGCCCCGCACGCCCCGCGCTGCCCTCAGGACGCGCGGCTGGTGCGGGGTGTGCAGCGCTTTGTCCCGGGTCACGTCCCCGCGCGCCCATCGCTTCAAGGACGAGACGTCCTGCACCAGCGCTGCCGCCTGCGGGCGGGCAGCCCCGCGGGCCCGGCCCGGCGCGGGGAGAGCGCGGGGCGGGCGGGCTCCCGCCCAGCCTGCTCGGCGGCCACGGCGGGTGCGGGCGGGCAGTGCCGGGCGCCGTGCGGGGGTCGCTGCCCCCGCTGCCGGCCGGGCGGCCCGGCCTGCGAGGAGGCTCCGGGGGCCCGTGCGGGCCCCGGCACCGCGGCCGCGGGGGGTCACGCACGAGTGCCAGCGTTGGTGGCAACAAGCCTGGCACTCACCAACACTGCACTTTTGTTTTATTTAAAGCACACTCCCCCTGAAACAACTGCACGCTCACCCCCTTCTCCCCTCAAGAACCCCAACAACCAACCCCCCAAACAACCCCCTCCGCCGACCCGGCACCTCGCGTTGCTCTCCTCGCGGAGCCACCGCTGGCTCGGCAGCCTGTGTCCCCAGAGCCGCGCCCCCCGCCCCAGCAGCTCCCTCCGGCAGCTCCGGCTGCGCTGCCCGCTGGGTGCTCAGCGGGAACCGGCCCTTGAAGTCAGGAGGAAGGGTGGGGAGTCAGAGCTGCTGGCGGCAGAGCCTGCCCCACACCCCTGCAGGCCGCGGCCCGCGCCAGGACCCCCGCCCGCCGCTCCCACCGCAGGCTGAGCCATCCCCGAGCCCACCGCGGCCAAAGGGCTCACCTTGTCTGTCTCGTGTGAAACCCCTCAAAGATTAAGGTGGTCTCCTGTGTCTTTCTACTCGCCAGTCTGAATATAGCACATGCAACTTAAATAACTCTGTTAACCATGAAGAGAAGGCTGGGGAATATGTTGCTTCAAGAGCTACATTTTTTTTCCAAATCTATATAGTAGGCAGAAAAAAAACAAGACAGAAAATAAACAACAGCAGTGCTTCTAGCACAGTTCCTCCTCTGTGCAGTACTTTACATCTTTAAGTTGTATCAGATACTCTAGCCAAGTCTTGCACAATAAACAATTTACAGTAGTCAATATTTAAAATAAAAGCAAGAACAACTGAATGCTCTTCAACACAAAGCAAACAAAAAAATATTTTTTTTTGACAAAAACTTCACACAGCAACATAGAAAGAAGGACTCCAAACAGAATTAATCTTCATTAACAGTGCTTTCCCCCTCTACTCTTAAGTATAGTTACACTCAAATCTTTGCTTATTAAATTTATGAGGAGACACTGACTGTACAGGCCCAGCATCAAATGAATGGAACTTTGACAAGGCATACAATCTGAACATAGCAAATGAAATCTGTAAACTTTGTACACCAAAACCAAGACACATGGATTAAAGAGTCAGCTTCTAAAGCTCTCAAAGCAAAGCTCTCTCGTCCTCTGGCTGAGGAAGTTCTGGAGTGGTTAAATGTATTTTCCAGATCTGGATCTCCTCCTCTTCTACACTGATGGACAGGAATTCCCCTTCCCTACGGGGTACATTTTATACTGCATGGGTAAATAGAGGGGCTTGAAAGCACTTACTTCCTGATGTCTTACTGTCCTGCAGGCAACACCACAACAAAAAAGGAAAGATTCCATCCTTGGTAAAAGTACAATTTCAAAAGTGACAAGGTCTGTGCGTTTGTTTTCAGACCCATAGCTTGGCTGGAAAAATGAACACTTCTGAAACTTTAAGCAGAATTTTCACATTTTTTCAAAATTATTTACAGCCAGATAAGATCCATACTTGTTTGTTGCTATTTCAGCCATTAGTAACAAGAAAGGTAATGTTATCTAAGTATTGATTTTTTTAATCAGCATAGTAAATGCAAGCACAATGTAAGACAATGACACAGAGGCTGCATACAGACCCACCAGGAATTATTCCAGTTAATACCATTCATTTATTGGAAAGTGAACATAGTACCTCTGTTAAGGAAAGATGGAGCAGAAAAGATCTAATTGAAGCAAAGTGGAATGGAAAGTATCCTGCAGCATTAGTATCTGTACGCCAGCCCCAGGGAAACTGCTGACTGTATCTCACTCTATCATAATCCACAGGTTTCCTATGGAGATCTTGCTATAACAAAGCCTGGTGAGTTCCCCTCTGAATTTCCACAAGTCTTTGTGGTCAATGGTTTCATGAGATATTGCTAAATGTTCCTACCTAACAAAGCACTCCAGTCTGTCTTCAAACTTCTCTCCCATACAGTTCTTTAGCTTCCCTATTCTCTTACCCTCAGCATGGAAGTCTTTTTAAACTCCATCTCAGTACCCCAGCCAAAGTCCCCAATTCTCTCTTCACTATATCACTGACATCTCATCACCAAGAACTCTGGCAGAAACTCTGCTGGTTTTGGCTGGGATATATTTAATTTTCTTCACAGTAGCTAGCGTGGGGCTAGTTTTGGATTTGTGCTTAAACCAGAGTTGATAGTGCAGTTATGTTTTTGTTACTGCTAAGCAGTGCTTGCACAGAACCAAGGCCTTTTTCACAGAAATCACAGAATCACAGAATCTTAGGGGTTGGAAGGGACCTGGAAAGATCATCTAGTCCAACCCCTCTGCCAGGCAGGATCACCTAGAGCACATCACACAGGAACATGTCCAGGCGGGTTTGGAATGTCTCCAGAGAAGGAGACTCCACAACCTCTCTGGGCAGCCTGTCCCAGGGCTCTGTCACCCTCACAGTAAAGAAGTTTTTTCTGATGTTTACGTGGAACCCCACAGGTGAGGAGGCTGGGGGTGCACAGGAGGTTGGGAAGGGACACAGCCAGGACAGCTGACCCCAAATGACCAAAGGGATATTCTGCACCACATTATGTCAAGCTTAGCATATAGTGCTGAGGGAAAAAGAAGGAGGGGAGAAATGTTCGCAGTGCAGTGTTTGTCTTCCCACATCCCGTTAGGTGTGATGGCTTTCCTGGAGATGGCTGAACAGCTGCCTGCTGACGGGAAGCAGGGAGCAAGTTCCTTGTTTTGCTTTGTCTACTCATCTGTCATTATCTCAACTCACAAGTTTTCTCACTGTTACCCTTCTGATTCTCTCCCCCACCCCAACTGGGGGGAGCAAGCGAGCAGCTGAGTGGTGCTCACATACAGGGTAGGAACAGAAACATAATTTTTACTCTTACAGGACTTTTCCAAGTATGAAAACTTTTTTAAAACTGAAATTATTTTCAGCCTTTCTTCTTTTTCAATTTCACTTAGTCTCTTTTATGCTATGCCCTCTCCAGTCTCTCCTCAGCTTCCAAAAATCCTCTCCTTTTCCCAGGCCTACCTCATGTTCTTCTTTCTCTCAACCATTTCCCTTTCCTTTACAGCTTTTTCTGCATTTCCACTCACTATATAGATGCAGAGAAATTGGTTTCTACTCCACCGCAAGCCCAGCAACCAAGGGAGTCTCAGGCCCATTCAGTTCAGCTGAGCTCCATCACTGTTTTGGATTGGCTACTCATTTCCATTCCATTATAAAAGAAGTCAGGGAGCTAGGCCACAGCCTACATAAACTATTATCTGCTGTACGTTCTCTGTCTTTGCTGAAAAGGAACTCTGAGAATTCTAAATAGATGGTTTCAGCTGGTACTGTGAGGGCAAAAGGTAGAGTGACATTTATGTCTCTCTATAATCATAACTGGAACAAACTTTAAACCAGGAATAAAAATATTCCTGTTGGAATGTCCTAAATCCTGGGTAATTCAAAGGCTGCAGAGTAGCAATATAAAAGATGCTGAGAAGGCACAAAATATTTAAAAAATACTTCTGGTTCGATGTTATAAAGAACATATCCTTAAGTGTTTTTCACTCAATATATTTGTAGCAAACTCAGCCATGTGAAATGTATTTTCAAAGAACTAGAAGCACTGCAGTGGAGTCCCAACAGAAAGTTGGGGAAAGCAGACAGGAAGAACAACACTCAAAATATGCATTACTTACAGTCTTTAAAGATTCACCACAAGAGGACTGGAATCATCATTTTACTGGTTTGACCTGATACTGGAGGTCTGGCAGCAAAGAAGGGCTGGAAACAACCTCAGTGGTGGCCCTCTCATAAGCATGCAGGTTTGCTTGTCCAGTTTATTCATAATCTATGCGAGAGCCAAAGCAAGGTCACCTAGTGGTGCCAGGAAGTGGTATCTATACAAGTACTGAGGGCCTGCCTGGTTGGCTGGGATAACTGTGCTGTTTTACAGGAGGTTCACTCCTATAAATGGAGTGACTGAATAAACAGCACTTAGCTTTAGAAAAGCTGGGATGGTCAATAACTTTGTAGTTGCAAAGAAGGGTAAGCAACGCTGCTGAAGTTGCACTAATTACTCCTGCCATATCACAGCATATTTCAGAAGACTGCACACTAGAAGGCAACAAACAAAAGTTTCTGCCCTGCTAAGCTCACCAGAGTACAGCCAAAGATCAATAAATATGCCTAAGGAGACAAGAAAAGAGTGAGAATCATAGAATCATAGGGGTTGGAAGGGACCTCGAAAGATCATCTAGTCCAACCCCCCCGCCAGAGCAGGGTCACTGTTCTCTGCACTGTTTAAGTGCAGAGAAATGCACTTAAACCAGAAACTGATATCAAGATCTGTTACAAATGTTACATGACCTTGGAAACATTTTTGCCTCCACAATGGTCAGAGTAAAACATACCTATACTAGGGATTATGACTATCAGCATTTCTTAACTGCTTCCTCATATGGTAACCAGTACTTGAAGATAAAGGTAAAATGTAATCATACTCAGATTACTAAAGCTCCTGTCTCTGCTGTTAACAGTGTGCTGAGTCCAGTTTTTAAGTTTTAATTAATTCATTTTCTCATCCCTCAAAAATGAATCATTAGATTTACAGACAGAGGTATTATGCTGCATTAAACCAGTTGCTATAGCTGTAAAAACAAAAAAACAGACAAGCTTTTGAACACTCAGAGGCCTTCATCAGGTCCAAAATAGATGTGGCAGACCTAAATAAAATTAGCTGAGCTAAATACAACTAGAAAGCAATTGCTCAGAGCTTAGCTAGGAGCACATCAGTTAGACCGTCTCTGAAAGAGAATTTATTAAGGGGATAAAAGAGGAGACAATATCAGGGAAGAGAAACAGGCAATTTGTTGCCTATGGAACAGAGATATTAATGGGGAGGTACATGGTATGATATGCCATAAAACCAGCAAGGCTATTGAGTCCACAGTTTTATTCGAGACTAAAGAAGGGCTCATGTGTCCAAAAGCTTGTCTACTTTCTCCTACTAAACCAGCTGGTCTAGTAAGACCTCAACCTACAAATTCTGTTTCTTATCTCCTCTATTGTCCATGGTCATGTTTCACTATTACAGATGTAATATTTAAGTAAGTGGAATTCCACAGCTGTTACACTGCAACCAGCACTAACCCTCTCCTCGTACCCACCATGACTAGCTCCAAAGGCATGTTTGGGAACTGAGGTCTCTGAAAGATGCAATGAGCAGTTACAAGACAAGCATTATACAGATTTCCCTATCAGTGTTGTTTAATATGAGCAGCTTTTTAAAAGCTAGGATAAAAATTTAAAGAAGCCTGATCTGTAGCTTCTGGTCCTGTCCATCTCCGTTTATCATCTTTATAGTTTAATGACCACATTCCTCAGTATGACTCTGCAGTGCCTAAGAGCTCTCCTACTGATTATCTGATATCTCCCAATCTTGTCTCATATTATAGATATTCCAAATTGCTACTCCTGCTGCTATCTCACTTCTTAATCTTTTGTCACTTCCTATCTGGGCCAATGCTCAGCTTTTATCTGTCTTAACTCTCCAAGTTCAGTTAGGAAGCAATGCAAAACTGAACAGAAAACCAGTGTGTAAACAGTAATCATTAGGAAAATGCAGCACTCTCTCCTTCATTTCTATTACTCCAGAGTAAAACTGTCCCCTCTCTAACACAACTAATCACAAAAGGGCCTCATTCAAAATTTCCATGTAATATTTGATGCCTACCAGTGGCTCTAAATATACCTAAAATGCTAGAAGGAAAAAGCACATTAGTTTAAGTGAAGCTATGGACATTAAATGTGCCAAGGCTGAAAGAGACAATGGAACCAAAATATTTTGTACTATGTTTTTCCTAATTGTTACTGGCTTCCTAAAGAGAGGTTTACTCTCTGCTGTGCCTTTTCCTAAATGAAACACATTTCCTCACAACATATATTCACATAAGTGATAGCGTGCTTTATCCAAATGGGCCTCCTGAACATAAGCCATATCAGTGTTAAGTGCTTAATAACCACAGGCTCAATCCTATGATCTCCCAGCTGGACCATGGTACCCATTAAACATTCAAATAAACATTTTTTTTTACTTATATACAAGTGGGATGTTTTTTGTTTGTTTTCATTTTTTAAGCAAGAATCATGTCACTAATAACTCTGTACTTGTACTATAGCTTTTATAAAAGCTATAAAAAAACTCATTAAGATGAAAAATGATGGCTAAGAATTCCTACCTAAAAAAAATTTTATGCCTCTTGTAGCAGAGAACACAGCAATAAAGTCCAGAAACTTTGTAGCAGTCTGTGATCTACAATATTAATCCCTTGTAAATTATAATTGTTAGAAAAATATATAAGACACCTCAAATAACAAAAACAAAACAAAACAAAACAAAACAAGATGCCTTAAACCTTTCCTGAAACACTGAAACCAACACTTTAAGCAGGGCTTCTCCAGAAGATACTGTGGAACACAGAATGGGGAAGATCTGTAGCCTCTACTTAGCACTGACAAAATGTTTATGTTAACTAGTGGAGTTCACTTCACAGGATGTGATAGTCAGAAGCACTGCAAGGCTTCTAAGTGTTTTACAGATTTACGGAAAATAAAAATATGGCCACATAAATAGTACTGAAAAACTCTAAGGATCAAAACCCACTCAAACCCATCTGCTTCAGATCCTAAGTGCCAGCCACAACAGCTATGTCAGTTTAAACTGATGTAACAAACTGTCCTTCATAGGCAATAGGCTGCATCAAAATATAAACAGTCCCTAGCAAAAGGATCAGAAAGAAGCAAATGGAGCTTAGGCCTTCTTATTATGTCAGTTGTGGCTTTTAAAACAAACAACCAAGTGTCCATCCATCCCCAATCAGTACTAGCTATAATTAAATTTGTCTTCCTATGAACAACTAATGTAAAGAATGCAGGGCATGGGTAACGTGATTGCTGTTGCCCAGCCCAGTGAACAGAACTGCTGCATCTGCATTGTGAACAATCTGGAAGCTGTGGGGAAACATTGATGAAAATCCTGATAAAAGACAATGAAAAAATAACCAGACTGTACAGTGAGAAAAGCATGAGGTGTTGTTTCAATGTTTGCACAGGATAATTAATGCTACAGTCTGTGTGAACTACACAGCTAGAAAATCATTGAGCCATGCCTGATATACAGGGACCAATTAATAAAAGACAGCATTGTCAAACTAATTATGCCCAGCTTTCTGATGTAGCCCCAAATAATTTTTATGAAACCCACTTCATACTGCATATACTGCAAGGTAGCCACATTTGATAACTATTGTAACTATGATGGAGAGTAAACTTAAGGATTAACTTTTTAATGTGAGGATATTTTACTTGGAATGAGACACCTGGGATAGCAAATGTTCCCAGCACAGCCACCATGGGTGCTGTAAATACGACACAGCAAGAAGTTGTTTTCTGCAGACTTTCAACAGAAAAACAATCACTCATCTCTTAGGTGGAATTTACAGCACTACAACACATGTCAAGCAGAGTGAGCAAGTCAGGCTGACACAGTTAGCACTCCTGTAACTGTTCACCAGCTACATTTCTGTTTATATCTAGCCTAAGTATTTTTCAGCACCTTAACAACACCTCTGTCCTTCAGTGTATAACAATTTTAGCAAGGAGATGGGGTTTAATATCTATGGACCATTTTGCACTGCAATTGGTTTGATAACAGAGACTTCTGATTACCAACTTGTAAGCTGGACTAATGAGCTTTTCCTTGAGCAAACCTGAACATCCCAAGATAAAACTCCACTTGAAGACCTTACTAATTAGCACCTCGAGCACACTGGCACACCTAGGACAAGAAACCAGGAATGTGTCCCTCTAGGCTCACATAATTCTGCTCTGATGAGTACAAGACCTTGTCAGTGAGGTCAGAGGTGGAAGCTGCTACACCACAGATTTGGTTTGCTGATGTTCTGTGCAGTCCTGAGAAAGATGCGTAAGAAAGACCAGTGTCGCCTGAACTGATGGTGTCATGCTGAAACAACTCCTTTGAGGTCAACTAAAATGACCTTCAAAACAACACTGCTGTTGCCTTATGCTAGCGTAAACTGCAAACTATCTTCTTGTTGAATCTACATGAGCTCTATAATGTTATTCAGTAAAAACAGATGTGGTAACAGTGAGCTGCTCAGAGATGTGGAATGAATGCTTATATAGGTTTTTTACAACTATAATTGCTGAGAATTATTGTTAATGTATCACTTTTCTAGTAACATTCTGCACCTAGAAAAGGACTCTGTGTTTTTCTAGTTCGGAGATAAAGAGGCTGAGGGGCAACCCCCTTGCTCTCTACAGCTTCCTGAGGAGGAGATGTGGAGAGGGAGATGCGGAGAGGGAGATGCCAAGATCCAGGGACAGCATGCCTGGGAATGGTTCAAAGCTGTCTGTCAGGGGAGGTTCAGACTTCACATTAGGAAACTTTTCTTTACCAAGAGAGTGGCCAAACACTAGCACAGGCTTCCTGGAGAGGTGGTCAATGCCCCCCAGCCTGACAGCATTCAAGACACGTTTGGACCATGCCCTTGAGAACAAGCTTCAACATTGGGTCAGCCCTGAAGTGGTCAGGCAGTTGGACTACCTGATCACTGTCTGTCCCTTCCAATGATTCAATTCTATTCTTGATGCTATTATGCTTCTTTAACTATGAAAGGGGTTGAAGCATCTGAACATAATGAAACTAAGGTTTTCTAAAAGGTAGCAATTGGATTCCTATAATATTAATCAGAAAATGTAATTCCCAGTATATAATCCTGATTATTTTTTACTATTATTATTTTCACATGAGACTGAAGTTAATTACATGGCCTAAACAGGAGCAAGTACTAGCTTGAAATTCAGCACAACTCTAGCACAGAACTACAGCATTATTGCAAGTCTGAGTAATTTGGTGGAAGTATGACCCCCGCTTCTACCCAAATCCCTGCTAGAATCTCTACATCGTAAGAATTTTGCACTTCCAGGAATTTTATCATCTGCTCATTAGTTTGTTTCAGGTATTAAGGGTTTTACTGCTTCCTGTTGTAAAGAATGCAATGCATGCTAAGATGAGGTACTAAAAATCTTCTTTTTGGGAGAGTTTAAGACTCCGATCAGCACTCCCATGCAAGTACGAAACTGTAAGACTGATTGAGACCTACTGAGGCAGTAGCACTTACAGCTTGCATACATGACTGAGACACCCCTGAAAATATACAGACCAAAAGACACAATTACTGTTTTCAGTCAACTATTAAAGAGAGAAAAAAAGGGACACAAATAAGTAATTGCATTGCCTGCCCTTAGCGTAATGGCAAATGAGGAGTGGCACTGGTGACAAACACCTGCTTTCTGCTCCCAGGTCATTCTCGCCCTCGACTCTGCTCTGGCGAGGGCTCATCTGGAGAACGGGGCCCAGTTCTGGGCTCCCCAGTTTAAGAGAGACAGGAAACTGCTGGAGAGAGTCCAGGGGAGGGCAACAAAGATGATGTGGGGATCGGAGCATCATCCTGATGAGGAAAGGCTGAGAGAGCTGGGACTCCTTAGCCTGGAGAAAAGAAGGCAGAGAGGAGACCTTATTAATGCCTGTAAGTATCTAAAGGGTGGGTGCAGGGAGGATGGAGCCAGACTCTGTTCATTAGTTCCCAGTGACAGAATAAGGTGCAATGGGCACAAGCTGGAACAGAGGAAGTTCCATTTAAATATGAGGAAAAACTTCTTTCCTGTGAGGATGACAGAGCACTGGGACAGGCTGCCCAGGGGGGTTGTGGAGTCTCCTTCTCTGGAGATACTTGGGACCCCCTGGATGCAGCCCTGGGTGATGTGCTGTGGGCAATCCTGCTTTAGCAGGGGAGTTGGACTAGATAATCTCTAGAGGTCCCTTACAACTCTGACAATTCTGTGATTCTGTGACCAAAAGATTATATAAATCAAAAGAAACCCAGACCAACTTGCTTCACTGCTTGGAAGAGCACTCATTTTATCATGCTAAGTAAAGAAAATGCCAGAGTTCCCTAGTCAGCTGAACGTGTGCTCACTGATAAGCAGCACACACCAGGCAAACGCAGAGTTTACAAGACAGAGCCTAGCCTTTCAGAAGACTATCACATCTATGCAACAAGGGGGTTGTTGTTTTATTTAAGGAACTGAGGCCAAAACTGTAACTGGACCTGGGACAGGCAAAGAGAATACCCATTAGGAAAGGAGAATGTGAAAGGTTGAAATAGGCTGGAGGCACCGCATAATATTTTGATTATTCAAATAGAAACACCAAAGCCTTTTCAGCCCTATTGGAATAAATTACATTATATTTAAATAAATTACCTTACACTGAAAGCCTAGCACTGGGAAAAAATCAAGCCAAGTTTTAAAATTCTATGCAGACTATTCTAAGTACTCACATAATAAACGTCCACTCTGCCTTCACAGTAAGGTCAAGGTAAGAAGGGCTTCAAAAAGCAGAGGGCATGACCCAGAACAGCTTCTGTCATCAGGGAATGTAATGACAGGGCAAGACAGAGACAGTGGTACAAAAATCAAATAAAATTCTCAGTACAGTCTTAAATCAGGCTGTATTATTTTTATATATCCCTCTATTCACACTGTGGAATTCTCTTTCCTAATCAGGCTGCCATTTCAGTTGCAGTGTTGTAAAAACTGAATTCTAGTGCTTTTTTTTCTTTTCTTCTCCAGATTTTGCAGAAGCAGAAATGTTTTATACTGAAACTTTCCCTAAAATGTTTTATTAACTTAATGGTTGGACTCACTGTGCACATTTGCAAAATTATTATTTATGTTAAGTGTAAATGGCTTATTAAATACTTTAGAAGTTTACACTTAGCACAGTCCAGCTTGAGGGTTAGCAATTTCTGTTACTGCCATTTAAATCGTAACCGTGTTTCAAAGGTATTTCTTAGTACTTAGTGGTTTTAAATGTCTTTTAATTAAGTTATTTACAAGCTCCTATTAAAATAACACTATTACTCAGACATTAAAATTAGGAAGTTCCATAATGCGCAGTGGTATTTGAGTTCTGTGACAGTCATTGTGATGTAATTTTTAAACTGCATGATTACAGGCTCATTTCCATAGGAGTTGCACCTCATTCAGTGCACCAGTTTTCACCTGATGAGCTGCTATGCAGCACTTTGTGCTTTCTGAATGCTGCCTCTTTCTTTACCCAGAAAAATCTATTCCTTCTTCTTCCTTACTGGATTTTTATCAAGTATCACAGTTTCCCTGCCTATTTCCTATCCTCATATATTTATCCTAAAGTTATACTCTTCCACCAAAATTGAGCCTAAGCTGTTTTGTTTTGGTTTTTAACCCCTCAGCTTGTCCTAGGATTAGATGCTTTCCCATCTTTGCCCTTACATCATGAAAGCTTATCCTAAGCATTCCTCTCTCTTTTTTTTTTTTTTTTTCCTCCTGTGCTCCTGTTACACGAGCTTTTCTTCCTTTTGGTCTGGAAGCCAATGTGATACCTGGTTATTTCTCAGGTTCTTCCTGCGACTTTCTCCTCCAGGCTGTGGGGAAAGGAGTGTAACCAGCCAGCACAGGGGAGGAGTGTGTGTGCAATCCAGTCACATATGTGAACTATAGAATTTACAGACTGTTCGACCATGAACATCTGAAACATTTTCTAACAAGCACGTGCAAGCAGGTGTGCACACAGGGGGGAGGGGAGCATTTCTCTGACACACTTTCAAGCTTAACACTGACAAACCTATTTTTTTTTGTTGTTGTTTTGATGGTCTCTTTGTTTTTGACACGGAAACCAGAAGGAATGGTGCTCTTTTGCTCCACTCTAACATAATACAAAGGAGCCGGGGGGCGCGGGGGGGTGGGAGGGGCGGGGTGGGGGAGGGCAACCATCAGCACAGGCTATTCTATTGTTTTCTCTCAAAAACTTGGCAAAGCAACAAGCTAGACACAGCTGAAATGTGCTGGCTAAAAATTTCTCAAAACTTTCATCTGAGACAGACACCAGCCATGCCCAACATCACCACAGAGAAAGCTTGCTAAAGCCATGGATACCTGAAAAAGGGTTGCATATCAGAAAATACTAATAATCCCTACTCACATACAACATTACCAGCATTGCCTGTAATTATTACTCATGCATTTTTATGCACGTGATTTTTATGCATTACTGGTAGGCTGTGAAAACTTTGTTGATGTTGTTGTGGAAGAAGCACCTTCCTGATTTTGGTATTTTTTAAAGCAAGCAATTAGATTTTAAAACTGTTCTACAAAAAATGTCTCAGCTCAATCATAATTTCCCATATTGAAAAATTTGGAAGTGGAATGTTCGTTAATCAGTTCACATTTCAGTGCCCAGCACAGTTTCAGTGTTTATTTTTTATCTCCTTTCATGACAAAACCCACTTGCCATTTCAGGCTAGAAAGGAAAGCCCTTCCTAACAGACTTTCCTCATTTATTCTGGTGAAAAAGTAGGTAGAGGTCACTCTCTTGAGGAAGAAAAGGGATTGCAGCAAAGGTCCTGGGGGCCTGGTAAACACCAAACTGAACAAAGGAAGCAACATGCTCTTGCTGCAAAGGCTGAATGGTGCCCCGGGCTGCATGAGGCAAAGCGTGGCCAGCAGGTCGAGGGAGGGCATCCCTCTGCTCTGCTCAGCACTGCTGAGGCCACACCTGGAGCACCCCAAGACAAGAGAGACACGGACAGAGTGCAGCAAAGGGCCACAAGGATGATGAAGGCACCAGAAAGCAGCTCTCCCATGAGGAGAGGTAGAGAGAGCTGGGACTGTTCAGCCTGCAGATCAGAAGGCTCAGGGGGATCTCATCCACCTGTACAAATACCTGCAGGGAGGACATACAGAAGGTGGAGCCAGGGTCTTTCCAGCAGTGCCCAGTGACAGGCCCAGAGGCACAAACTGACACACAGGAGGTTCCCTCTGAACGTCAGGAGACACTTTTTTCACTGAGAGGGTGACCGAGCACCGGCACAGGTTGCCCGGGGAGGAGGTGAAGTCTCTGTCCTTGGAGGTTTTGAGAAGCCACCTGGACATGGTCCTGGGCAACTGGCTGTGGGTGACCCTGCCTGAGCAGGGTGTTGGCCCAGACGGACCCCAGAGGACCCTGCCAACCTCAACCAGTGGGTGATGCTTTGGACTAACTGATCTCTTCAGTCAGTGCTTCTTGTACCCTTTGCTATTTGTCATCTTTAATCACTCAGTTTTTACTAGTAGATAGCCTAGTGAATAACAAAGGACCTGTAATAGTCTTAATACTTGTCACTCTTGCAAGGGTGTTAAAGAGTAACACAGAAAAGTTACTGACACCCTCCCTATATTCCTGAAAGGCTACTGCTTAAGTTTCTTCAGGGACTGGAGCTGAGCCATAACGAAAATATCGAAGTATGGGTTTATCTCCTCATCTTACCTGCTGACATAGGCTGCTCTGAGGTGCCAGGCGATGCCAGCAGAACCAGCTCCGCGATCCTAACAGAGGCACGACTGTGTCAGCCTTCAAGTGACAGCAGTGACCGGGCCCGTCCTGCAGCCCCGAGCTCCCTGCCGTGACCGCCCCACACCAGCCCCGATGGTGCATGTGCCAACAGCTGCGCCTCAGAGCCTGACAGCTGCCTGCAGCCCGCCCGAGACTACCCTCTTGGCAACCCCATGCCCAGCTGCCATTTCGCTGCGGTGTCAAGGACTGCTCGCAGCGGCTGCGGGCTGGGCTGCCTGCCACGGGCACCCGCGGCACCGGCGCTGCAGCTGGCTTCGGGCTGCCCCCTCCTGCCCGCAGGCCTGGGCGACACGGGAGCAACGCCTGGCGCCCCGGCCAAGGCCGTGCCCCGCACAGGAGGCTGCCGCAGCCCCGCGCAGGCTGCGGGGGCAGGCGGCGGCCCCGCCGCGGCCCAAGGACGATGACGTGCCGCCGCGGCGGGACGCCATGGCGGAGCGCCCGCCCCGCGGCGACGCGGGGCTCCTTCGGGCGGGGCCTCCGCCCGCGGCCAAAGACGTGCGGCCCGTGGCCCCGCCCCTATATAAGGGGCGTCCCGGGCGCAGCCCCCAGCGCGGCCGCCGCAGCCGTTGGGAGCGGGCACCATGGCAGGTCAGTGCGGGCACCGGCGGGCGCCGCGGCCGCCATCGGGGCGGGGAGGGGAGGGGAGGGGCGGCCCCGGCAGCCGCCGGGGGGGGCGGGGGGGCCGGGGCGGCTGCGGCGCCGGGCGGGCCGGGCCGGACCGAGGGGACAGCCCGGAGGGACAGCTCGGGGAGGCAGTGCCGAGGGGACAGTGCCGAGGGGACAGTGCCGAGGCCGCCCGCATCCGCCGTGCCCGGCGCTCCGTCCCCTCCCGGGGGATGTGGCCAGCGCGGCCCAGGGTAGGAGGGTCCCCAGGGGCCAGCGCGGGGCCGCAGCGGCTCGCAGGGGAAGCGCAGCCCTCCCGCAACACCAGAGCGTGCGAGCCCTGCGCCTTTCGGTACTTCGCAGCGAGAGACTCAGTACCTCTCCAAGTATGCCCGGCTCTTTCCTTCCCAACTTTTTCCTCGGTTCTTAGCTTACCCGTCAGGTAAGCTGCCAAGGGAGTCGGTTTCACTTTCAGACGCGAAGGCTGCAGGAAGTTTGGAGCTCTGCTTCCCGACACACGCCTTGATTAGATGCTCTCGTCGCTGTAGGAATCCTGCACTCAAAAAAACCCAGATGTACTAGTACCTCATTGAAAGAACAGACTAGGCAGACACCTGTGAACTCTGGCTATGCCTAAGAAAATGCTTTTGGGAGAAGTTTTAAAACATCTGGGGCAAGCACTCCAGTCTCCTCCTGTGTCTGTCAAATGAAAGACTGCTCCTCGCTCAGCCTTCCAGGATGCTCTTAGGTGTGTAAGGGCTGGCACAGAGACTCTTGTGTACAGTCACTATGGCCTATGAGCTGGGCAGCCAAAGGTGTCTCTGAAGTGAATCTGTTTTGCCTGGGTACATCAGTGATGAAGCTGTGCAACCATTTTCTCATTCTCTGTGTTTCTGCAACCACAGTGTTAATAATAGTTCAGCATGTTTCAGGCATAACAGTGACTGCTGTGTGAACATAACCTACTGTGGAGGAAACGTTTACAGAGAATGGATGGAGAAGGGGAAGAGGATGGAAGGGGAGACCCATGAAACTGAAACAAATACTTGTAATTTAGGTAGAAAGGACTAGTCTCTTTCAG
Organism: Apus apus; assembly: GCF_020740795.1. NCBI lineage: Eukaryota > Metazoa > Chordata > Aves > Apodiformes > Apodidae > Apus > Apus apus. The sequence continues at coordinate 26,851,909 of NC_067289.1, read as the reverse complement.
ATGCAGCTTCCATACTAAGCAAACTGATTCTTGCTCAAAGTGTAGTATGGACTCATATATAACATGTCTGGATACACTTATGAAGGTATTTTAGAGAAGCTATGAAACAGAACATGGTTTCTTGAAAACTTAAGAAAGCTGTACTGCCTTGGATGCGCTACAAGTTGTCAGGATCCTTCTGTCAAGCAGTCATACAGTTTCCTACTGCAGCTGGGATGTCAGGGGGCTTCTTGCCTTTACTCTAATTATCTTGACTTTATTCTCTAAGACCTTTGTGTGCAAATAGTCAGTTTCAGTAAGATGAGGAGACATGGCAGAAGTATAGCTTCAATGAAGTATAGTTCAATGAAAAAGACTAATATTTCAGAGGTAAGGTCACATTAAGAATTAGTCTTATACTGCTGGGAGAATAAAAACCAACACAGCAATGTTCAGATGAATGTTTGGTACAATCCCACTTTGTCTGCACTGGATATTTAAGGAGCTGTCTTTCAGCACAGAGTGGCAGACTTCTATTGAGTAGTAACATGCAAATTAAGTAATGAAAAATGCTGCTCTATTGGGAGAATGGTCACACCATTTAGAGTGCCATTTTTTAAGCTTCAAAGAAACACAACATTTGCATTTACTGCATTATATAAACTATTACAAATTGGTAGCTAAATTGAACTGAAAAAAAAAAAATCTGTATTCCTGGCATTGTACGACGTTTTTTTACTTTGTAATTAACCACTCTAATCTAAATCCCTTGGGACTAGTTGGTTTTGCTGCTAAGCAAAATAGAAGGTTTTGTAGCTGGTCTGTGGAGCTTGTAAACCAGGGTTGCAGAGCTTATAGACAATTATGGTACATGACTTTCTTTTATCTCCTGTTAAGATGGCATTAAGTTAAAAAGATACTGATGATGACTGTCTCATGGGGTGAGGAGTTGTACCAAACAACAAACAACAATCTCTCTGAAAGTAGAGCAGTGGCTATTTTAATCTTGCTACTAGATTTGATAGTAAGCCTCTAAGTGCCCAGAACCCTCACTCTCAATCTAACCCAGCTAACAACTTGTGTAAAGAAAAGAAATTACAGTTGCTAAAATAAATTTTAATGTGAAAATCTACTCTTGAAGGTCTTAGGAAGAAACTATGTTGTTGATAGTGTAAAAAATGGTTTGGTAGAAAAACAGCTTACTTCTTTATGAAGTGCTGTAGCTTGGAAAGGAGTACTACATGGTGATAGTTAACTGGCCACATGGCAAGAGTTAACATACTAGATGGTGATAGTTAACTGGCCACATGGCAAGAGTTAACAGCAAACGGAGGAAGCTTAGAAGTTGCTTGCTTTTGTCAGTCCCACGATGGCAGTTTAAAACAACGTGGTAACTGAAAGAATGCAAAGCTTGTATTATATGGCCTCAATATGCAGTATATGGCAAAGTGATCCATTGTGATCTATTTTTGAGATTCGGCTGGAGCAGCAGATATAATCATTTTTTAGGAACAATCTAACCTTCCTTCTTTTTGCATGAAGAGCAAAAACCATTGCTGCAAGTCTTAAATTGCTTATTGTATTACTGGTTACTTTCCATTAACTCTTGTACTGTTGTGATAAAGCTGCAACCATGGGTTGCAGAACAACTCATCTGCAAAATCCTGAGCTAGAAAAACTTAATTCTGTTGTCTAAGATCTAATTAAATGCTTGCTTTCATTTTAAAATAAAAAAGTTTTACACTGCCCTAGCTTCAGAGTTCAAAGCTGAACCTAGAGTTAATCTACAAAACTCTCCTGTTTACTAAATTTAGACTAAATGCAAGCTCACCAACTCCCAATACTTTTAGCTTAAAAATATTATATTAATAGCCAAAATAAGGCCCTTTAGACCTTTTGGATTGTCTCAACATTTGGCATGACTTATTTAACCTGGGAGTGAACTGGAACTTTTTTTTTCCTGCAACACTCTTGATGTTATTTTTTTACTGCATTTTGCTATGTGTCAAGTTACCAACAGCAAGTACAGCTATGCATGTGTCATCTCCTTATGCAGCCATGTAGGTAGGCCCAAATACACAGACTTAAAAGGAACATCTTGGAGATCTTGCAGCATGATTACCTAACATTACTAAGTTTCTAGTATAGCTGTCTCAGAATAAAGTAGTGGCTCATGCTAACTCGACCCATTTCTTGCAGACCAGTCTTTTGTGACTCTAGCAACAAATGACTCCTATGTGAAAGGAGCACTGGTACTTGGTTCATCCTTGCAACAGTACAGAACAACAAGGAAGCTGACGGCACTCATAACTCCTCAGGTCTCAGATCTTATGAGGTAAGGTCACATACTTCAAACTGCCACAGTTCCTGCTGATGCGAAGGTTGAAAAACGGAAGTTAAATTCCTTAACAGTAACCTTCCAAAACTCTGGAAGTGTAAGAGCTAAGCTTAGCAGAGTTCAACTTGCACTATCTGGAATTCTGTAAGTTATTCAAACAAGAAACTGTTTTGTGGTTTGTTTCTTTTCCTTTGTTCCATATGACGAGTTAACAAATACTCTGTAGTAAGAGCACTAAATCGCGACTTGATGCTGATATTTCCACTGGATCTTTGCTCTTTCACAGTCCTACTTAGAACTGTCCAATGATATGATATTGCCTGTGCATTCATTAGTGCTGTGTCTATGCATGTGGAGGTGAGAGTAGGGAATTGGTGATTTTTGTCTTGCAGAACATTTCAGATTGAGATAATGTAACACAAGTTCTCTTGAAATCTAGCAGATACTTCAAATTTTATCATGAGAGAAGAAAATGAACAAAACTAAAGTAGCATCAAGTGTGTCAAATCAGCAGATCAACAGAGGCATCTAACGAGGTCACTACAGTACAACAAATGAAATTAACAGGCAGCTGCTTCCTACAGCCTCTCTAGAATAGTCAGTCTGAATATGGAGCGGACTGGGTGCTCTTTCCACATGTAAGAGGAGGGTAAAAAAACCTAGTTAACTTAATAGCTACATGAACTCCAGATGGTAGGTCAAGATTTTCTAATTGGGGAAAGTTTGTTTGAGAAGATCTCTCAATTTATAGAGACAGTAGAGAAGTGGCTCAATAATAAATGGAGTGAATCTCCCTGGAGTCTCCTGGCAGCTTAATGGCCTTATCAATATAAATGTTACATATAGGAACATCCATTCTAGCCCATTAGGTACCTCTGCTCTTTTAAGATGAATCATAAATGTGTTTATGCACTAGTATGAGCCCATGAGCACTGTGCCCTTACCCACTGGTGTAACTGTCTACACTAACAAAGTTTGCCTGAAGTTAAGAAGCAACTGTCCATACCAAGCGGTCAGTACAAAGGCAGCCTAGCAAGACTGAGTTCTAAAACTCATTGCACGCTTTGTGGCTCAAATTGTACTGGTAAATTGCTGAGTGTTCAAGATACTCTGCAGAACAGTGAGACTTTACAGATCCTTTTCTTTGAGGCAGCATTAACTCCTTAACCTCTCTTAAACTAATGGTAACGCTTTACTGATGGTGAAGCAAAGGCTGGATATCTACCACACAATTTCACTACATTGTCTGAAAGCTTGTCACCCTTAGATGAACATGATACTAGGTCAAAATGCCGCTTTAAGGGATAAAGAATGTTTTAGCAACTGGGTCTAGTCAGATATCCCCAACAGTTGCAAATCCAAAAGGTGTTGTCATAACTACTGCATAAACTTTTGTTTCAGCTGTTTAGCATTCAGCTACTGTCCTGCTGAAGCTACTCTAATGGGTTCCCATTTCTTAAATGCCTGCTCAAAGTAGACTGTTAACTTGCCAAAAATCAGAGTCTGGCTGAAAGAAAAAAAAAAAAGCTGTATGAAAAGTTTGTACTACACAACCATGACCTACTGGACTTGGTAGCAATGCCAGCTAAAGCCATTTTTGGAATAAAAACTCAAACTTCCTTGTTCCCCAAAACATGCCCGTTACAAACTGGAAACCTCAAGGCACACAGGTGTTCTTGTACTTTCCAACACATGCAATTGAAATCTTACTGCCAGGTTCCCTGTTACTCCTCTTGTCTTTATGCAATCTGTCACCTGGTCTGGTGCTGGAATAACAAAAGAACTAAATCTTGGCAACTGACTCTTTCCCTAGGACAGTGCTGGAAAAAGTCTTTGATGAAGTCATACTAGTAAATGTCTTGGACAGTGGGGATTCAGCACACTTGGCATTAATGAAAAGACCTGAGCTGGGTGTCACTCTAACCAAGCTCCACTGCTGGGAACTGACACAGTTTTCAAAATGTGTTTTCATGGATGCAGACACAATGGTAAGTTGTCATGTATCATAATGACCTGGTATGGGGGTTGTTGGATTGTTTTTTCTGTGTGTTGTTTTCAGTTTTGTTGTTTAGGGCTTTTCTGGGGGCAAGTGGAGGTTAGTGGTTTGTTGTTTGCTTTTTTTTTTTTTAAGAGGAGGGTTAATAGGGTCTTTTTGCTATTGAACAAGTAACTATAAAAAAAAAATAGGTTAGACATTAGGAAGAAATTCTTCATGATGAGGGTGGTGGAACAGGATACCTAGAAGAGCTATGGCTGCCCCATCCCTGGAATTGGACAAGGGCAGGTTGGATGGGGCTTGGAGCAACCTGGTCTGGTGGGAGGTGTCCCTGCCCATGGCAGGGGGTGGGACTGGATGATCTTTAAGGTCCCTTCCAACCCAAACCATCCTGTGAGTATGTCCATAAAGTGTTGTCTTCCTCAAGACAAGAAAACACTGATATGAGATCTTTCTTTCATGTCTCAAGATGGATGTCAAAATCCATTAAAACATCGGTCATACCTCAATTCCTAACCTGAAAACCAGAAAACAATTTTTTACCCCCTTTACAACTAGGTTTTGTCAAATATCGATGAGCTTTTTGAGAGAGAAGAGCTGTCTGCAGCACCAGATCCAGGCTGGCCCGACTGTTTTAATTCGGGAGTTTTTGTTTACCAACCTTCCATTGAAACATACAATCAGCTGTTACAGTTCGCAGCAGAAAAAGGCAGCTTTGATGGTATGTATTAATTTGTATTTCAATAGAAGAAGTTGGACCAAAATGGTGATAGTGGTTGGGATGGCTCAGAAACTACATACATCAGGGGGACTCTATGACTGAATTCTAAACTTAGTGTAACTGCACAAAAATTATCTTTCTTATAATAGAGGCTGTCATTACAATACGTAATAAACCCACTTTTTTCACATTTCCTAAAATAAAATACCTCCAAGTTTGGCCTCCAAACTGGCAGTTGTAAGCATTAGCAATGTAGAATTGGGCACCAAGAAATCTTGAGGTACAGGAAGCACAGTGCATGCATTAGCAAATGAAACTGCAGTACTATGCTTCATGCATTGCTGACACTAAAGGCTTGAATGTTCTATGCCACCTCAAGTTGCTGTGGAAAAAACAGTACTGATCAATTTGAGTGCAGCTTCAGACAAACACGTGAAGATGCAACTAGCTCTTCATATGCTATATGTAAGCCTCCTGTCATTACAGGGTGGTGACTGTATTTTTTCCCCAATACCAAGTGCATGTAGCCTTTGCTGCTTCTTGCTGTAGGTCACCTGACACTGGCCACTGAGCTAGATTTTAGCTTGAGAGGCCAAGTTCTGCTGTCCTGTAAGTCTCCTCACCAATCCATTACCACTGCAGGAAATACTTATGCTGCCTGAAGGCTGCTGTAGTGAAAGGCTTCTGAATGACTGCCACTGTCTCCTGTCACTAACAGTCTTTAAGTAACCTCTGTGGTACAAAGCAAAGTAACTGAAAAAGCTATAGAAAACTTCAGTAAATAAAACCATAAAATGGAACTCTGAGTAGCAGAACAGCCTGTGGACTTACCTTGCAGTACTGTGTAAAAAGTAAAAATTCTAGATGTTGCTCTTAGTCTGCAGAATAATCCGTTACTGTGTGGACTCCTGTGTGTGGCCTCCTAAAGAACACTAAATGCAGTTGGATGATAATGAATACACTGTAGGGAGAATGAGTACTGCAATGTAATGAAGGGTCTGTCTGTACCTTGCTGTTGACAAGACAGGAGCTGGTAACTCTGGGAATGCTTTCAAATGTTGGGTGTAAATTGATGACCAGTTACGGTAAAAGCTGTAGCACAGTACTGAATTGCTGCATTTAAAAAAAATCCCAAACAACTCAGCAGCCCCTCCCAACCTACCAAAAAAACCCAAACAACCCCCAACTTCATGTTAAGTAGCTCCAGGAACATCTGAGACTTGGTGATTGTGTCATCTGAGTTTTGTGCTTGATTGCTAGTAGATACCATCTTCTAGGTCTAAGGCTCCTGTCCTTTAAAATAATGGAACTACTTCCACAATGTATTTTCTGACTTGAAAGCTAAAGCCACACAATGGTGAAACTTCCTCCATGTCATAAACATGAAGCAATTGTTGTAGCTCTTAACAGCAAAGATGGTGGATTAATGGTTTAGGTACTGTGCATCTAGAACTGTAATTTGTACTTTAGCTTTAAAATTTATTCAGCTTGTATTAAATGTTAGCACTGCTCACAGTGACAAGACCACAGAGACTGTAAGTACCTGCATAAGCTGCTGCTGAGCACATGAACTCAGTGAGGAGAAAGGGGATTTAAACTTTAATTGATCTAGAGAGTAATAATAAAAGTTCCTAGGAAACTTTTTGTAAGAGACAGGGTCACTGCCCTCAACAGGACACAGGAATACAAACTCAACAAACCACCAAGCTGTGCATAATTGAAGTCAAGCTCTAAGCACTCCATCTGCAATGTCAGTCACCCTGAAATGCAAGACTTTCCTGAGTTTATAATGTTTATAGCAGCAGACAGATGCCTCCTCTGTAATAGTGTTGTCCAGAAATTACAGTAATGGCTACTTATGTAGACAATTACTTGTATATTTGAACTTCACCTTTTTAGATACTGAGGAATGTGTCAAGTAGTAATTCTGGGTATCAACTGAAATTAGTGGAGTGGGAAAAAACACCTGGTGTCTAAGGTCGAGCTTATTCAAGATTACTGTTTAAATCTGAACTAGGATGACTAAACACTGCTTTCAGTGGCTGCTTTGGTACAAATGCACACAATGGGAGAGTATGTGAAACAACCTGAGAGAAAGTTCTATAGAAAAGGTTAAATACATTGTTGCTGCCCTTCAGTTAGGAGCTGATTTGAGGGGTCACAGACTTTCTTTTAGATGATGTTACTGTTAATATATGCATTCTTAGCACAGCATGAAGTTAGAAGTTAAAATGAAACATAGCTGAGTAAAGACCAGAGAACTTGTCTGGTTTCTTTGTATCTGTTCTGTTGTGATGGGAACAACTTCTGAAAAAGTGTTTTCCCTCCTTTATGGGTTGAGAGACAAGTCAGAGGTTTGAAATTACTGGATTGAGTCTCTAGGCAATTTCTCACTCTGCAATCTGCATGTATGCTGACAGCTGTAATGGGATACTTCAGAATTTGTGAGTGTACTGCCTGTACATCTGCTTTCATGCCCAGTGTTTGGATACTTCAGTTGCAAAAAGCAAATTCTGCTTAAACAGCAGGGAGGGTGTAAACCTTAGTGCTGCCCTAAATCTAAATGTATTCACTGCAATAAAGAATGGATAGAAGTAGTTTTACTTCTCAGTAGCTGCTTATAAACTAGTCTGCTTTGGGCCATAAGATATTTTTTTTTTTTAGCTACTCTACTGCTGAGATACCAAAGAACTTTAGACTTGTTTGACCTCATTACAACCACTACTTGCAAAATAAGAGGTGACCCCTCCCAGTACAGGAGGCCTGGTTGTAACTTAGATTGGCATCCTCACTTAGGGGTAACTCAGCAGCTTTTTAGTACAGAACTAAGAATGCCTGTTAAGGGATTTGATGAAGTTTGTCACCAAGACTGAATGTACTCATATCACAGTGTAGGCAGGTGCGCCCAGAGCTGCAGGTCTAGCAGACCACTGCTGTGCTAGCTCTGGCATTGAGATGTTGGCCACGCATCTGTAAGCATGAGTAAGAAAACTAATTGCTGGCACTTTATCTTCTGAGCTACAGCCTTCCTGAAGCTGAACCATACTCAACTGCTAAGTCATGTTTTTTGCTGCCTTATACAGCATGAACTTCAGCTGTCAAAGAGACTGAATGGCAGGGTTTGTGAGCAGCTTGCTATCTTTTACCAAAAGTAACCCCACATATACTACCTTTTTGAATTTTCTGCATTTTTGGGATTTTCAAAGGCTGCAGGGTTTACAGGGTTGTTCACAAATGGAACTCTAGTGCTTCTACTGAACATGACAGCTGCATTACCAATGCTTAATTGGTGAAGTGATTGAAAAAGATCCTAAAATGGCTATCTGATGCTTGTAGCCTATTAATGCTTTCTTTTTCAGGTGCAGATCAGGGGTTATTAAACACCTTCTTCAGCAGCTGGGCAACAACAGACATGAGCAAACATCTACCGTTTATTTATAATTTGAGCAGCACTTCTGTATATTCCTACCTTCCAGCATTTAAAGCGTAAGTTGAACACTCTTAAGATTTTCAGAGCCTATATAAACCAATTTCTTGGAACAGAACAAACAGGCAAAATGTGAACTTCCTTGTTTTTTCTAAAAGGAGACCATTATTGTTACTAAAAGAAGATATAATAGTTTCCACGCAAAAAAAGTTGAATGAATGCTAGTTAAATTAATCCCGTGATAAATGTGGAGAGAGCTGTATCTGAAGCTTAAACAACTCATGCCTGGTGGTAACACTGAAGTTGATTTAGAGTAAGCACATTTGACAGATCACTTGCAAAAGGAGGAACCACTACTCTAGTATGGGATATTGTCTATTACAGCTCTAACCAAAGGCAGCAGCTCTTGAATCAGCTCCACTGGTGGTGTTTCCAGCTAGATACCTTGACCCTTCCTCATGCAAATTACTTAGGATATGTAACAAGCAGTAGCTACAGTTCATTGAATCAGTCTACACCATTCAAAAAGCCACGGCAAACAAAGACTTGTATAAAGCTAGAATTACCTCCCAACAGTCTTCCTAGATGTCAGACAGATCCTTAAGCAAGATAGAACAAAGACTACAGCCAACCACCACACCACTCCTGTGTTCTCCACACGGTCTCCTGTGTAGGGAAAACAACTGCATCCTCCCTAGCTAGCAGTATTAGATTTGGCATGTGAGTAAACAGTATGTCAGGGTCACTCATAGTGTTATAATAAACACAGGAGGAAGGGAGGGACGCATGGGAAGCTGAGATGTTACACAGAAGCTCTTATTCATGAAGAGATGCAAAAGTTGGGGAGGTGGAGGGAAAGTACCAAGTGCATAAAACCAATCTGATCTCTGAACGACATCAGGTTACTAGTGTCTAAAGCAGCAGCTCGCATAAGCAGGACTGTTGCTGGCTCAAGATCAAACTATGTCTTGTGATCAGAATACCATCTGAAATCCTGTCATGCTAAAAGTGGAACACTTATTTAAAGAAGTATATGCAAGCCTAAGAATGACTCAGTAGTTGGATAGCATTTGATCAGCTAACACCTATTGTGGAGTATGTTGTCTTTCCATGGCTGGCTGGTTAGTCACATAACATTAGAATTTACAAATGACCTTGTTGCTACAAAATAATAACTGGATTTGGGGGCTTCTGACAAAAATTACATTTAACTGATGTTAATACCTAACAGAACTCTGCAGTCCTTCAAAAGCAGAATGCTGGAAATGCAGACATTTTAAGTAGAACGCCCTGCTCAATAGGTGGAACAATTTCCTTTGGTTAGATCAGCAGCTACACTTGATAATCAGCAGTTGGCATAAAGTGAAATTTAAACCTACTGACATCAATAGAGAAGTTTTTCGCAGCTTTGTACAGCGAGACTAGATTTCACAGCAGTCTCAGTAATCCTTTTTCCAAAGGAAAATGCCTATTCATGACAAATGCTCTCTAACTTCAAAACATTGATGAAGGACTTTTCTGGGAGATGGGGAAAGACAGATTAGCTGCAGAGGCCAGTGTGGATATAGAGCTTCCTAACGGTTGAGCTTAAATGTCCAAAGAAAGCACTGCAGATCTAGAAAGTATCTAGAAAGCAGATACTGAAAACACTGTAGAAGCCTGGCAGCTGTCAACTGTTGTCTTAAGTGGACTGAGCACTAAGAATACACTTCACCATTTGCAGCAAGTGTAACGTAACACTTCTTAAGCATTCTCTAGCTTAAATAGCCTTCATTTTTAAACAAGACAAGTTTCCTCTGAACAGCAGCAGCCTAAGATGAAGAAAACTCAGGCTGCTAAGTTAGTGCTGTGACAGCTAATAGAACTTAAGGTAGCCCTCTTATGCCAAAACTTGACCTAAGGAGATTAAAGTCCAGCAACTGACCTCTTGAAGACGGGTATTTTTTTCTTGGAATTGTTGCAATTGCTTGATCTTGTTTCACATGTGCATAGGTTTTCATTCTGCAATAAGAGCAGCTGTGTTCAAAACACAATGTGAATACTGAAATAGAGTCAAGGGTCTTAAAATAGCATAAAACCCCCAAGCAAATGCATACTGCCTTGTTTTGAATAGTATGAAGATGTTGAAACACCTGGATATTCTCCATATGCAGAACTATTTAAAATCTGAGCCCTGGTCAAAATGTCCAGCATGTGCTTAATGTTAGACAAACTAGTTTGGCATTATTATCTATTTTAATCATGTTGAGAAGAAATCCTTATGTGGTGCAAACTGAACTAGGTAAGACAGTCTCTCTCTGCAAGAGACTGGTATTGCTTGGTCACAAAAGTTACTGAAGCTGAACTCTAGCTCTGGAACCACAGAAGAGTGGAATAAATGTTGTTTAGTGTTCAAGTTCTTTGCTGCAGAAGGGATGCATTTCATGTACACTCTTGAGGCAAAAGAAAATCCTGGTAACACTGGGGACAAAACTGTAAGTTCATAATGAAACTGAAGTTAAAACAGTTTTTAAAAGAACCAAAACAAAAAAACCAGACACCACCACCATTACAAAACCCACCCTTGGCTACCTAAGATTATTTAGAAAGTAATGGTTGTCTAGCAAGGCCCTGCTGCTCCAAGACCAGAAGTCCTCTGAAATGCAGAGGTTGTACAAAGCAATTATTTTGCAGGGATAGTCTTCCTACAGCAGGACCTTCCAATGATCCTTTTTCTATAGGGCTGTAAACTGAAAGAGTAAACTCCTGCACTGACCCCTCTCTTCCATCATGCTTGTAATGGTTAACTATCTGGATCACTGACTTTGGAGTAGAATCTTTTTCACTTTTAAAACTAGTTCTGATTGCAACGGCTGCTTGAGACTGCTCTCTCCTGAGCTATGGACATCACTCTACGTAGAGACTTGAGTTGGCTGTAAGTACTTAAATAGCCCAGACCATTAGGTTTTGGCTGTATTCTGACTAGTGGAATGTAGAATTCTGGCTGCATTTTTTTCTGTTGCATAGCAATGCTTTCAGACCAAATAGGCATTGGCAGTTTGATCACTTAGTGTTTAGTCTCCTAAATATGTCATATTTGTTTTCTGGACACCTACAGAAACTGAAGGTGTAAAAGAAAAATAAAAAATGTCTGCCAGTCAAAACTCTTCTAGACACCTGCACAAGTTGTGGATTCTAACTTTTTCTGTCCAACAGGTTTGGTGCAAATACTAAAGTGGTACATTTCCTGGGAAGTACAAAGCCATGGAACTATACATATGACTCCAGAACAAAAAGCATAAAAGGCAATATGGACGACCCTAAAATAGTTCATCCAGAATTCCTGAACATGTGGTGGGATACCTATATAGCTAATGTTTTACCATTACTAGAACAACATGGAATTGTTAAAGAAACTACTACAGGTGTAAACATGGTACGTGCTTTAGCATTCTTGTAGAAACTACCCAAGTATGGATGACAAGCTCTCTACCATTCCACTGATGTCTCTTCCCTCTGTCCAACTCAAAGCATGGGTGCAGTTTATTTTGTGGGATGCAGGGTTTTTTGGTTTTTGGTTTTTTTTAAGCTTGGAATAAATACTACGACAGAAGAGAAGCATGCTGTAGTGGTCTTGAACACAGCTGTCTGCTTGCCTGAAACAAAGGAGGGAAGTGGCTAATGGTGCACCAGAAATTCTGCTGTGGTAACATCTTTAATGTATACAGAGAAGGGCCTTTGTGTTGCAGTTAATAAGGTTCTCAAGCAGAAGAACCCCAGATCAGCAGGCAGTGTGCACATACAGGTCTTGCTTGATGAAACAAACCTAGTTAAGCCTAGGATAGATAACTAGGCAATGAACAGTTACAGAGACTGGCAGTGACAAACCCCAGTACTTCTCAAAGCCACAGTAATCCTTCTAACTCTAGTTCTCATTCACAGAGTTTAGCAGCTTGCATGACTGCTGACTTTACAGTCCTAGTTTAGTACATGGGCCAGTTTAAGTTCTCCACCTTTCTAAGACTGACATTACTGATCTAAGATGTGTTTTCTCTTGTTCATCTTACATCTTTCTAACAAACTGTTTGCAGCTATCGGGCTTGGTCTATACTCTGGCTTTCTCTTGTGGCTTCTGTAGAGAGGTATGAAGAACTTAAACTCTTCCTTTCCTTTCTTTTTTTCCTCCCCTCCCTGCTAACTTCTGTAATTCTGCTTTGTTATTTTGCTAGGAAAGCTGCACAATCCCTGCCCACTAGCAATGCTTGCTGCCGAGCATGAGAACATCCACTGTCCCATTCTATGGCCTGTTGCTCACTTTTGCTATGCGAAGTATTTCTGTATTTTTACTCTGCCTTTCCTTTTAGGCAGAGGTTACAGAGGCAGTGTCCCACATATCAGTATCAGCACCATCACCAGTATTACCAACTGTATCTTCAGAAGAACGCAAGGAACGGTGGGAACAGGGCCAAGCTGACTATCTGGGAGTGGATTCCTTTGACAACATAAAGAAGAAACTCGATACCTATCTTCAGTAGAAATGCCTGTCTCAGTGGTGATGCAAGGACTTGTTCAAGAACTAACAGCTAGAAAGGTGTAGATGGTGGTCAGTTACACTTGCTAGTAGCTTGATGAAAAACTTCTTGGCTGAAGGCCTCTGCAGTGCTACAGATGAAGACAGCAAAAGCTAGGAAGCAGAATCTATAACTACCCACTTTCCAATTTTCCCTACTAGATAAAACCAGGTATTTTCAGCTTAAATTTACTTCTGTTGTGATCAATTGGCTAAACATATCCCTTGAAACTGGGTTTGTTACCTCACCTCATTAAGGTGATTAGTATTGATTCCTTTGCTTGCTGTTTTAGATGTAAAATATAATTCATGGGATTGCTCATACACTAGAGTGGTAGCCATTCTGCTTTACCATAAATGTATTAATGACACTGGGATACACACAGATGTAACAGTAATAGCACTGCTTTGCTCTTCCAGTCACAATTGCACTGAAGTTTTGACCAGGTTCTTACGCACAGTGCCTACAGCATGGCAGAATCCATCTTTCAGTTCTGTATACTATGGACTAGTAAACTGAGTTTTATCTGTTACTTGCAATGTTGCACTTGATACAAAAATAAAAAGTTGTCATGCATTTCTGGCTTCCCTAAACTGTTGAGCAATTTAAAAAAAAAAAGGGAGCTCTGAAACAGTCTAACTAAAATACTCAGCAGATATAACCCTTGAGCTTTGCTAATGCTACTCTAGCTACCAGTAGCAAGTGACCAGCTTTTAGTAGTAAATTATTTCCAAAGTATATAGTAATTTATCTGAGAACTGTTTAGGTCAACCCCTTTATTAGCTTGCCTTAAGTATATAGGACAGGGCAGTGGAGGAAATACTGGCTGAAGCTACTCACATAAGCAACATGGAGCTTGGGAAGAGGGAGTCTTTCTTTTGGTGACTAAAGAAACAATGTCCCTAACATGAGCCCTGAACACTGTGAACTTGTTCTTAAACACAGTGGTGAAGCAATTTTGGCAAAGACAGACTAAATTAACTAAGTTACTGTCTATACCCCAATGAAGAAAACTACTATTTCCATGTGTGCAAGAGAGTAAAACAAAGTACTTTTTTTTTTTTTTTGCCACACAGACTACATATTATATTCTAAGACACATGGAAAAGCAGTAAAAATACCACAATAAAAAAGGAACACAGCTGAAGACAGAGATTGGCTGTTATCTGTACTAAATTTCAGATCCATCTTTTAGCCAAATTACTTGGTATTCTGTCTTTGACAGCTATACTCTGTACTAGTCCAGAAACACTGTGAAAATACTATTTCTTATTAATGGAGGATTTTGGCAGGAAGCTAGTGAGGGTGCTAAACTTTTAGCCTAGAGATAAACAATTAACAAGCTCTCGCCATTTGCTGGTAAAGCAGAAGACGTAATCTGGGTATGAGAGTTAGTTGGTTTTAAATTGGTTTTGCTACTTAATTGCTCTAAGATTCCTTGGTCACCATTTAGCAAAAATGCTATGATGAGGTGCAAACCAAAGTAGCTTGTAGCTATTTAAAAGTACATAGCATCTAAGTCTCAGTTGTAACAAGCCCTATCCTGTGTGGGTTTTTCTTTTGCTGTGTTGGGGTTTTTAGCAGATTAAATTTGAAGTTGTGTGAAAGCAGGAGGGCTTACTAGTTACAATCTGTAGTGACAAAAGTACACTTTATCCAACAAGTATAAACATTTGATTTCTGCATGCTCACAAAATACTTGATGGAAAATGGTAAAATACTCTTTTGAAGACAGCTAAACCGTCTTAGTTTTGCTCCCCTTGTCTGTATTTGTACTAGAGAATAGGAAAAGTTACTTTTTTTTAAGCTTAGTTGGAGAGAATACAAGGTGTAAAAGCATGAGACTACACCAACCTGAGAATTTGGTTTAGCAAGTAAATTTTGTTATGTTAATACAAGAAGATAAGGAGAGGTGCTGAATGAGATTAAACCCTGCATGTTTTGGGTTAACAAATACAGTTAGTAAAGAAAGCAAACCTGTAAAACAGTTCTGTCCTAGACTCTGTGACTCATACTATGGTCAAGTGCTTACCCACAGCCTCAGGAAAGCAAAAGGTGTGACATCTATACCGAACTCTGTGTAGCTTATTTTTAATAAAATGACCTGTATGTAATTATCTGCCACTATTTCATTCATAATTACTGCAGGCAGCCTTTGCAGAACAATATAGATCCCTTTTCATCCCTTGTAACAGTATCACTTGACATATCAAATTTTCTGCTCAAAACTGAAGGCACTCAAAGCAGTAGCTGAGTTAAAGCACTATACTAAAAGCATGATTATTCAAAAGAATCATAGCCCTGCTTAGACTGTGACTCAAGAAGTATTAGAGCTCCATTTGCCTTAAAGCGTATCATCTGAGGTGTTCCTTAGATGGAGACAACTTAGAGCAACTCTTAAAAGTTTAGAAGCATTTTTATTTTTTCATTTACATCTTTCTATACTATATGTAGGGGATAAAAAGCCCCAGAATGATACAACTACTAACTCAGTCTTTGGAAATAAAAATGTTAAGTTCATAACTCCAAAAGCTTATTGCTAGAAGATGCCACAAAACATACCATCATAACTCCAAGAAAGAGAATATGAATAACCAAAGACTACTTGTAGCTCCTGACAAGCAAAAAGAAACACCAAACCACGGTGGTTTTAACCACCCAAGTAACAGAACAGCTCCACCAAATCAGACAGGAATTCTCTCTTCTCAGCTCTGACCTTTAACTGTTGTCATCAATGCACTCATGGCTTTCTTGGGAGAGACCTTAACTAGCCATACAGCTTAGTACTGACTCCAGTAAGATTTTATTTGGCTTTGGAACATAGAAACCATAATCTAGTAGATGAAGCATGATACTCTAGTAATTGCTTTCATAACTCAGCCATTCTACAGAATGTCAGCATATTTTAGCACAAGTCATGATGTAGCTTGACTAGCCACTGAAATGGGTCTCGTCCTTATGGGGTTTTAAATTGAAAAATGGAAAGACTGACTCAACCCCAAATCTCTCATTCATAATCACAAATTACTTATCTAGCTCCTCTCCAAACATCAGAATCTGAACCACAAAAAAAATCTCAAAGAAAGTTTAAACGCCATAAACTCTATGAAAAAAAAAAAAAATAATCAGGTGTAGCTGTTTTCTTGTCAACTTTCCAGTGACAATCACTTACCTGGGTTCATGCTGTCTTCTGTCATTCATGTCTTTTTAATTCTCCCTCTAACAGACTTAAAACACACTTTTCTCCACAGCTCAGATCTTAGCTGTCCAAAAACTGCATCAGCTCTTTAGGTCACATATTGTGAATTCCCTTCTCACTCCTTCCACTGGCTGCTTCTCCAAATATCAGACATCTTTCCTGTATTTTTCAGTCCTTTTCCATTTCCTATGTTTGCAATTCATCTTACAATCAGCTAGCTGGTATTCTAAGATACAAGAAAAGGCAAAAGGCATTAGAAGGAAATCGGAATCCATTTCTCTGCTGCCAAATACACTTCCTGAATCTAAACAGAACCTTAACATAGCAACCCCTGCCTCCAGTTCTGAGTCTGTGCATTACAGGTAAGGCAGCAGAGTATTAAGAAAGTATTTAACAGAAGACCAGAATCAAATGGAAAGAGGTAAAAGGAACAGACAGGAATATTCAACTACTATTCATCCGAGATTCTTCAATGCTATGTATTACTAATTCATCCTCTAAATCAAGACACATGCAGATCAGCATTCAGTTAAGTCGTATGTATGGAATTGGAAAAGCACTCAGCAGTCCAAGAAAGCTGTTAAAATAATTTGTTCTATTTTATTTTGCAAGGGCCAACTAATCCACTGACAAGTGAGGGCGTCATACTGGCAGTCTTATTGTTCAGAGTGTGTACAGAAATCAGAAAGTGTGTTTTCAAAACAAGCCTATGATTCTTACAGAATCAGTGGAATTCTGTTTAAGGGAAGTAAATTATTAAAAGAATGTGGTTTACAAATTTAAGTACTTAATTTTTACTACTTCCTGGAAAGTCATCAACAGAGAAACTCCCTGCTGCATTTGTGTATTATATAGAAATAGTAAACGAGTATTTTAAATTTTTAATTAAGCCCATCTTTGAACACACAGTCTGCAAAGGTAAGGATTCCCTATGAAGTTATCCCTGACCACCTGTTCTGCAACAAACAATCCAGATGACCTGTGTGGCTACCAGGAAACATTAAGACTGAAATATGAAGCTAAAGCATCTCTTACGGGTTTTGTCTGAAGGACAAAACACACATTATTTACCTTTTGTTACCTTTTCACATCTAAAAAAGATATTAAATTCTTGCAGCTTGGAATGCTATATTAATAAGACATTTCTGTTTTGAGAGATTTTTATATACTATTAAGCATTGTACATACTAAGCAACATCCTGAGGAAATGAATGCTGGAAAGATTTCAGGAGTGCAAACAAGTCTGTGCTTTTCTAAATTAACATTTAGGAGCAAATTTGGTTTTATACATTCTTTGAAGCATTGATGTTTTTACCACAGAGACACCAAAATGAAAAGATAGCATAAGACATGCAACTTGAGGAGCAGTATTAGCCAAAATGTATTATTTACTCAAAAAAACAGCGTTTCAAGCTATAACTCAATTAAAGCCTTGATTTCATTAATTTTTGTTTGTTTTACTTCACTTGCTGAAGGCTTTTTGGTAGCAAAGGCTCCTGCTGCAAGTTTCCTCTTCTTGTTCTGAATTTTCAGCATGTTTTCTTCCACTGAATCCTTCACAATGAACTGAAATACAAAGAAAAGCCTCACTGAAATGAAGGGATTCCTTCTAATAAAAGTTTAGGATGAGAAAATTCAGGTATTTTGAAAATTGAAGTAAAAAAGCTGAGTTGCCTAGAACACAGTTACATTATTCCTTTATTACTCTATAAAGAAAACAGAGAGGGAAGGGTTACAAAGCATTTGGAAGAAAAGGTTTGGCATTTTAATATTTTTTTGCCTATTAAAAAATACTTATTTGAAGAGTATCTCTCTCTTTTTTGCTACTTATATCAGAAGAGAACCTGTCTTCAATTTCCCATATAATTTTTTTGTGACTTGAGTATTAATGAGACAGATCAGCTGCTCAGCTCACCTTAGTAATAACAACATCATGCTTCTGACCCAGCCTGTGACACCTGTCAAAGCACTGGTCTTCTGCAGCAGGATTCCAAGCCTATCAGGAGCAGCAATGAACAAGTTAAATAACCCCTTCAGAACACACAGCATGATGCATATACAATCACAAATAAATTATTGTACCATCAGATGTTGAAAAACATTGCTTGCAAATGTATTACTCTTAAACTAATGTCTCACTCCTCAAGTATCCCACTATAAAGAAAGCTTTGAGAATGTCTGGTTGCATACTCATAATGATCCGGATCTCCAGGTAAATGCTTTAAAAACCAAATTTGTCAGGAGTCTAGGAGGAACCAAAGCACTCTTGTCATTATTTTAATTCTGAAATAAACACTGCATAACTAACTGCCTTAGCACCCTTTTCCTGATAGCAAAATCTGAGCCAGCTGAACACAGGCAGTTATTTATCAGTAGACTAAGTCCCCTGACCATTGAGAAAGCCCATGTGTAGTTCCATTAGCACATGCAATAATTACAAAGTTAGGTAACAAACTTGCTGAACAGAAAATGGTAGTATAGCTGTTCCAACTTATCCTCAGGATGTAACACTAAACAGGACTTGTGAAATGCCAAGCCTGTGCTCCGCATTTTTCCAGTATGGTTTTTTCCATCTAAAGGCACAGTACTAGTTCTCACAGAATAGGTATTTAGATATACCTAAAGTGATAAACAAGTCTTGTGCAATGGGCTTCCCTTGCTGCCACCCACAGACTGCTTGTTACAGCTAGGAACTCTTCTTTATGACTCCCATCCTTAGGAGGGGAGAAAAAACAGCACTAGGCCAGCAAAAAAATTTCATTTTTTAGATTCCAAGAACCTCTGATGCCTAAACACACTTAAAATATCACACTGCAAGATAAAAGCCAAACAAGTCTTGTTTCTCCAATCTAAGGTAGAGAGCAAAAGTGCATCAAATGCTGTGTCTGTCAGTGCAAGATGAATGCTCCTGGCAAGCTATGTACAGGAAGCTGTCCTAATCTGACTGTGCAAAGAAGATGGTGTCTTGAGGAAAGACCTACCCAAACACACAGGCATATTCCACTCAATCTTTGCTGTAGTCCAGGAGGACCAACGTGTACTACTCTCACTCTACTCCATCAGCCCAGCAAAGGAAAACTGAACTGCAAAACCTCTCTGCCTTTCTGCAATGACATATAACATGTATCTCATGCAAAGGATACTTCATTTTACATGGGAAAATATGAAGAAACTTGAGCTTCAGAATAACATCTGTATACTTCTGATGCTTTCACATTACAGGTTTGTACTTCTTCCTAATGATGAGAATTCAGCAAATATGACTGTACTTAAACAAACAATTAAAACAAACAAACAAAACAAAACCAACAAATAACGGGAAGAAAATTGTCTATGATTGGATAAATGTTCCTGCGTAGCACTGGGGTGCAACATCTCCAGGAGAAAGAATGCAGACCTCTAAGCTACAGTTCTACAACAAATCCACAGAATCTGAGTAGAAAAACTGGTTACTCCATTGGCTCCAGAGGTATTTCTGCTTCTTAAATCCTACTATTGCTGCTAATTCACTTCAAGCAATGCTAATGCATGACCGTCTCATTCTGCACTGAACACTCGAGATGATAAAGGACCTCGTGGTCCCGCTGCCCTTTCCTCCCGTACCAGCAAACGTTGCCACTTGGGGTGGCCAGGATCCCGGGCTGGCTGCCACCAGGGCAAGGAGAAGCTGTTCAGTACTGTTCAAAGGCTGCAATTCCATTTGGTTCTGGTTTGTGAAGTGTAACTATACACTAGATGACTCAGTGTTAACAATGCTTAGCTTATTTTCTTACAACTGCTTCCTGCGGGACAGTGTGTATGTTACACTTCATTAATGACCTTCACAGAAAATGAAAATTCTCTTGGGACTTCCCACCAGTTTTTCTTACTCAGAGAATTGTCAAAAAAGCAAAACAAAATTAAAAAAAAACAAACAACAACAGCTGTTGGACTAGATTGCCTTGTTCCAACCAAACTATTTAATGCAACACGTACAGCAACTACACTTGTGAAGATGTTACCACAATCCATGAAACACCTTTTCAGAAGGCAACTTCTCCACACTCTCAACCCTATTTAACTCCTTTAGTTTATTAATAAAATAGCTTTTGTCTTCATGCTGATATTATTACTAACCTGATGCTCAAGCTAGTACTTTTTCTTTACTAGTGGTGTTACCAGGTGCCCCAGTCCAAAGCTACACTATTCTTTTCATTTACTTTGGTTTTGTTTTCAAGTGCACAAACTGCAGAATTTGTCTCAGTTTCCAACTGCCAAAACACCAGGACATCAGAGCAGGGGAGTAAATAGTGGGAAAGGGAGGAAGTGAACAGAAAAACTTTGATTTTGTACAATCACACAAGATATGAACCAATTCTGTTAAGAATACCATTTTGCTATCAGTAAGTGTAATTTACATTTTTATTCCTTACAAATAATTTTGCATTCTTAAGTGTTTTAATGAAAGGGAAAAATTTCTAAATTTAGAAATCACCAGAAAAAAACCCAAACCTGTTCCTGAAATTCCAGTTTCTGGCTTTTTAAGTTATTAAGTGGAACAAAAGATAAAACCACATTCAGAAGAATCAAAAAGAAAGAAACAGAGAAGGGACGGATATCAAATGCTAGGGTATAAGGTGTCCCACCACTCTGTTACCAGTACTACTGGTATTCTTTCCATTCACAGAAAATAAATGGACAGCACAAAAATACTGTGTTAAAACAAAAACATGGTGGGGCAACAAATGAAGAAAAGCCCCATCTGCCCTTCACAGACACTCAGTGGTGTTCATTCTCAGAGAGGCTTTCCTCCCACCCCTTGGGAAAACACTAGAGGAGCTTCACCTAGATTAAGCCAGATTATAAACAACCCATTACTCACAGGATCCATTAAAAACACTCGGGAAGCTGCTGTCAGATTTAATCCAACTCCACCTGCTTTCAGAGACAAAAGCATTACAGTTGGGGATCCTGCCTGGCTGCTTTGGAAACACTGAATTGCTTCCACTCTTTTCTTCTGTGTCATTGACCCATCCAAACGAGTGAAGGCAAAGCCCAGTTCTCTGAAGAGAAAGTAAAAATGTTGAATTTAACAATTCATCTTCTGTGACAACAGGAAATAAATACATTAAAATCCTGAACTCTACTTTGAAATGTGTATTTAAAATTCTGCATTTAACCCATGCTACATTAAAAAAAACAAGAATGAGATTCATGCCTTTATTTCACTAAACAATGTATTTAATTTGTTCCTCTTCTGAAGTTCTAAAAAATCAAAAGGATACTGTTTTTGAGAGATCTTTCTAAAGCATCACAAAAGAACGTTTATTAAAAATTACAGTAGTTCTACTTACTTCAAGGGATTTTCTATCAGTGACAGGAAAGTTGTGAACTGAGAAACAACCAGACATTTAGCAGCTGGATTTTCCTTCCGTAGTTCTATCAAAGCATGCATGAGAGCATTGATCTGAAATCAAATAAGGATTTATGCAGCTTATTTTAATTGGTTAGATTTTACTTCCATAGGTGCTTTGATACAGTTCACATCAGTTGAGAAACCATTGTTCAGTACTAATTCTGTGGGTAAGGTTTCATTTAGTTTCCAAAGGAAACCAAGGGCTGGTATTTTAATGGGCACAAGCTACAGGTTGATTGATGGTGTTTTGGGGAAGGATTCACAAACCCCCTTCCAGACACAATTCCCACTCTCAGCAGGCAGCAGGTCTCCTCCCTGCAGGGCAGATGGGAAACAGCAACAGACACTGGAGCTCTGACAGGCAAGGGACAGGCAGCAGGTGAGTGCTCTCCTGGAGTGAGGAAGGCTTCCCTCGGGAATAGTCCCCAGACCCTTGGTGAGGTATGATAGAATGAGGAGGCACCAGAAGCACTCTTGGGACCAACAGAACAGAACAAGCAAGGACTTGATCTGAGGCAGAACAACTTTTCTCATGTAAGGTTTAGCTATGATGAGGTGAAGAACCATTAACTGCAGAATGCAAGCAACTGCACCAGGCAAAAAAGAAATAAAAATTTTCATTTACTCTAGAGCACAAAGTCCTGAACTAGTTCTTAGGTCTCCACAGCAAGCTTTTTAGGGAGTAAATTTATAACCAACTTTTGAAAGAACAGTAACTTAAGTACAAATTAAACTTTTAAATGTGATGTTTCAGAAAAGAAATCTCAAACAAAAATATTGAAGCCCAAGCAGGAAGATTTAATTTTTAGCAGCGAACGCACCATGAAGGTGAGGCAAAGATGCAGCAGACCTTGACAAATGAGGCTGCCAGTGAAATAAAAGTATCTTACTAGTTTATCTGAGAACTGTTATACTGCAGGCACGATGCCCATTTAGATTTCCCCTTTAAAGCAGAACAGATACTTTTTAGACAAGTTTTAAAGAAGGATTTATGTAATTTTTCGTTTCCAAAAGTAAATTAAGAGCCAAATAGTTTCACTGCTTATAGAACTATGCTACCTTCAGAAACAAAATGCAAAGCAACACCTCTTCTACCAGAAGTTTTATTTAACACATCTATGCACTGCACAACGACCAGCAAATTACAACTGCTGCTCCTTTTGTCATGTTTCCCTGCTGCAACCTTTGTTTGTGATGAGATTTTATTACACATTTTCCCCTGTGCTGGCTAGACACATTGTGCAGACTTTTAAATAACAATTTAAAGTATGTTATATATTTGTGGGTATATTCAGCATATTTACATGAAAATTTTAGAGAGTGCTCTCCAAAACCATAATGAAAGCCAAGTCAAACATAATGGAATGTACCTTTGAACTGGATATCCACTCCTGATCAGACTTCTTCCCATTACTGGAGTCTACTTCCTCTTCTAGGGGACATTCCACCAAGTGCTCTGCCCGAAGCTCATTCCTACAGAGAGGGCATTTGGCATTTGGCTACAAAAAAGTCCAGATGACATTAGAAGAAACATTATTACTCATAGTCAGGACTAAAGATCACCTTTACAAAGCACCTTTTATGACATTATTATATTGATACTGAAATCCTCAAGGAGCACCTTCATTGTTGTAACACACTGCTTTTTCATTTCTGATAGAACAATCAAAATATTTTGTGAAAACATTAAGATGACATGAATGCTACACGTTTTAGAAACACTCAGCCTTCCTTAAAAGTAGTCTTCTTTCTGAGCATATTTATACTTGAAATAGGTAGCTCAAGACTTAAAAGCAAGCAAATACTTGGGCTATGCATGGGGAGAAGACTTTAGATTATCAGAAAAATAAACTATCTTTCAAAGACAAGACCTTCCTTAGTTGCAAACAAAGAATGACCTTTTACCCTTTATCTTCAAAGCCTGCACAGAAATAACAGCAGTCTGATGAAATATGCTTTGTCAGGGCCAGACACAGGGTATCTTATGTTTTTCCCAACAGTCATGAGAAATGAGACATAATGTAACACCAAAAGCTTTTTTCTCTGAGCCATACTCTAGGTGAGGTGAAGTTTAGAATTTAAACAATAGCACTTCCAAAGGAGTACTCACAAAATTTAACACAAGACTGGGTGCACTACACAGATATACAACTTTGCAAGGCAAAACTGACAGACATGGAAAATTTTTGCTTAACAGAGCATCCCTTTAAATCAGCTAACTCAGTTTATATAGCAATCTGGCCACAGAACCAAGGCATCTTTAGACAGGCTGCAGAGCAGACCTCACAAAGCAAGGGAATACCAGGAGCTGCTCATCTGGAATGAACCCCTAGCTACTTAGAGAGGCTGGCAGTCATGGTCTGCATACATTAATTTATTGCAGCAACAAACAGATCCTTTCAAGCAACAGAATCATAACATAAAGGGATCTAAAATAACAGTCTCCTACACCCAGTTAGGAATTAATCACTCCTGACTTGGCAGCAATCCAAAAATCCTTCAATGATGAGACAAAATAAACTAAGTCTAATAAATCTAAAAAAGGTTTCTGGAAAGAAAAAATCCTGATGGTGCTTTTAAGTACTTTTTTTTTTTTTTTTCAAAGAAGAGGCGTACATCTTTCTGCTTCCGTTCTCCAATTTAGTAGTGTAATTAAAAACAGCAGAAAACTCATAACACAGCTGAACAAAGCCAACACAGATATGAAAGACTTGCAGTGAAAGCACATGGAAGTGACAAAAAGTGTCTCCCAATCTGATAGCCATAGGATACGCATTAGTAGATTCAATAGAAATATAGCCTAATAAAAAATTACTAAAATAATTCATTTGCTGTACTAAGTTAGCTGAACGGGTTACTTATAAAACAATGTGCTCTGTTAAACTGTCAGTCAATTATGCCAAGCATCCTGCAGGTTGTGCTAACATCAAGTCTTCTAAGACCCGTGGGCCTGCAGACAACACTCATGTTGGTTCTGACCCACCTGGGCAATCTACCAGCCGGAGACCGGACCAGGACAAAGATGACAAAGGACTAGAATCAACAAAGACCCCCCAGGAGACTCTCAAGCATGCATAATTACAAAGATAGCCAATTCCAGACTATGTAAAAGAATTCTGGGAACTCATTGACATGGAATTGAATATGCACGTTTTGGGTGTCTATTAGTTGGTGTTTCACTAACTCGTCGGAGCACTCATGGTGGAGAATCCCCAGCGCTGCAATAAAGAATGCCTGCTCAATAACAGCTTGTTTGTTGTTATTGGGTCTTAATCTGGGAATCGTTTCCCAGCCCCACCCAGCCTCCCACTTCGGTGAGGAGTGTTAGAAAGCAAGGGGGTTTAGAAGCTCCTAATTTTTGTTTCAAATCAACAACTAGAAAAGAAACGTGTTTTAATGCTTATCTGGCAAGCTTTTATAATAATGCAGTTACTACACAAATATTAGATAAGATTACTATAAAGTTGGTGCAGCTTTATTGCGACTTGTGCGTAGGATTTTACTTACTTGCACAGCTCTGAAGCTGGCCTCAATGAAAAACTGAAATGAAGGTGTTAACTCTCAAGCTGGAAACTACTGAACAGTTTTTTCAATTTCAGTAAATACTTCTAGTTGAACATTAGAAAGAGAAAATCGTCTCTAATTTTGTGATATAATGAAGGGCCAAACTTTTCACTCAGCAGTTTTGTGCTGGCAGCTTCAGAACCCACTACTCCCTGATGGCTTAATGCTCACATTTCTATTAACAACGCATCTTGCCTGGAAGAATCCTGTTTTAACCGAAACTGATGCGGGGTGTGTGTGTGTGGGTGTGTGTGGGGGTGGGGGTGGGTGGGTGGGGGTGTGTGGGGGTGTGTGTGTGTAGTTTTGTTTTGTTTTAAAGGTGGTAAGTAAAGTACCTGACTAAGCTGTTTACTAGAATCACTGTAACCATTCAAGCACAGGAAATACTCCACTGAGCTGCAGCACAAGAACAAATACCTGTGGAATGAAAGCAGTGAATGCCCCGACTCTGGAACTCAGATGTCTGTCAGTGTTTCTGCTGGCAGACACAAAAACTTCATCGGGAATAGATTTAAATCAATAATAATTTTGATCATAAGAAAGGCTTACTCACTCAGTGCTTTATAAACTCACAAGAGTTCAACTTCAAAAGAGCAGAATCTACAGCCACCTCTGTTCAGACTTCACTACTGTGAAAGCAATCTATGGAACAATATGGGATGGACTGGCCAAAGGCCCTAGTTCTGCTGATTCCAAGGTCATTTCTGGGCAAAACATAGTAAATAACTTGACTGTACAGTCAAGTGATAGGTTCCATCACATCATAACCCGATTTATTTCTCTGCATGCCTATTAAAACACACCTGAAGGTTGAGTACAGGAACAGCTACAGACACACCAAGAACCTCTGAACTGGAAAAAAACTTCTGTGAGCGCTCTTCCCTTAAAGAATAATTTCATATCACTTGTTTTGCTCAAAATTCTGAGAATCTCTTGACTGGGATATCTGCATCAGAACCTTGCATGTCTGGCAACCAAACAAGTTAATAATGTACATGCCAGACAGAAAACACTTCCTACCTTGGTCTTCTTAGGTTAACTGATTATGCACCAGCAGGGACTAATTTGTCCCCTGCTGTCTCCTACAAAGAGCACTACCTAGGTTTAGCCTGGCACTTGCAGCTCTGCCGTGGCTGAGCAGGAGGCAGAACAGGGGAAGTGCAGCAGCACTGGGCAGAGATGGTGAGATTACCACACTATCCAATTGCACTAGAAGAGAAAAGGCAAACAAGAAGGAAAGATAGAACTTTGAAGCATACAAGAAAAATAAATGTTTTTCAAAAAAGCAATCAAAAGACACTCTTCCACAACCTTATTCCAGAGGGAGGCCAGAGAATGGCCATAAAGATTATCCTAACAAGGCAGCTATTTCACCATAGAAGGTTATCAGCTTGGAATAGGGAGAGTAGACATGATTTTAGTTCAAAAATCAACTTCCAGAACACAGCTTTGGTCTCTTTTAAGCACAAAAATATACATATACGCATCACATCACATGCAAGCAACAAAGAGGCATCCAGCCATATGGAGGTATACAGTGCTGTAGTGAATGCCACCACATTTACCCTAGGGACAAAGGCGGGAACTAGGGAAAGATCTCTGAAACTACTGAAGGACCTTAATGCTGTTCTGTTCGACAGTGACTCTCTCCACAGTCTGACTTCAGACCAGTAGTTTTTATAACCCAGCTGATAACTAGGTTTACATTGTGCACCACTTATGATTTAAAAGAACAATAACCAGATGGCCTTCTGATGACACCAATTCCTTGCTTTTGAATAGCTATAACAATTAACTGTAACTGTAAAACAACCAACCTGTTCACTTCTGATGACTTCAAGAAGACAGGGCTTACAGAACACATGCGCGCAGCGTGTTATCACAGGCAGGGTCAGTGATTCCAGGCAGACTGCACATTCTTCATCTGAACCAGAGCTCAGAACCAACTTCATCTTGCTCACTAATGTCTCATGCAGTTCTTCAGGAGTTTTATTATCTGCAGATACAAAAAGATCCTTAAAAACAGATTTCCATACAGGAAACACTCTGGGCTCTTACACATCAACACAGTTCCAAAGTCCAAGCAGGACAGTTGGGATTTATTATCTCAGTAAGGATACAGCAAAGTACAAAAACACAAGCTGGCAAATACTACAGAAAATTGCAACCTGCTATTTCAAAAGACATTAAGAGCAATCTTACTTGAAAAAACTAGCATTCAAAGAACCTGACCACATGCTCAGTGTCAAGTACATGTGTGACACAATGCCGAATGGGAACAAGCTTGTTCAAGTAGTAATAATACTGAAGAGGGGACACTATAATTAAGACTGCTTTATTTTATTACGTAAATAAATTCAAACACCTAATTCATTTCTAAATAATTATTGAACAGTTATCTAATAATTTCTCCATTCTGTATTTGTCAGGAAGATAAATGAGGTGGTACTGGAGTTTCCCACAACAACCTTCTAAAAAAAGGTTCTGAGCATATCTCTCTGATCTTTCAGTTTCCTGAAAAATCCCACATACACCAATGGCATCTCTAAACAGGATTTTTCAAAATACAAAGTTCGATAATTCTCAGATTTGGAGAATTTTAAACAGCAGTTCTTCTTCTGCGTAGAATTTTTAACATTATGCAGCTGTACATGTCTGGTTTGTTTAAAATAAAATTTCACTCTCAGTCCTGTGTTCACCTTTCCTTACAGCCACAACAAAGTTGACAGCTTCCTCTTCTGCTGAGGAAGCAACGGTTCTGCTCTTGAATACAAAGTGCAAGTGCTGTTCTAAGAATGACAAGAAAAGAAATTACCAAAAGCATTCACTCACCAGCTGGAAAACCAGATGATGATGTATTTATACAAAGATGAGGATGACAACAAAGCTGCCTCAGTCTGAGCAGGACACCAAGGATGTCGGCATAGTGAGCCAGTACAGTCCCTTCACTGAAAAATCTGAAAAAGAGTTTTATGGTTAGTGTGAAACGTTACAGCCTGAAGTAAAAGATGACATCAAGTGATCAATTTTTGCTGTTAGAAAAATGCTCTGATTTTTCACATTTCTGTTTAAATGTATTTTCTCAAACTCTCTTTGGAAAGACACAAAATGCTACTAGTAGCATGTTCTACTAGAAAAAATACTAACATGTGGTGACAAAATTGTTAAGGCTATTCTTTATGCACCTGGTACCCGTTTCTGTTTCTCACAAGATAGAACTTCTTATGCATAGTTCTGCAATAATTTCTTCTTCACTCTTCGTAACTAACCAGATACTGTGCTGATGTGCAGTTATTAGCTCAGGGCATACAAAGTGACACACTTGGCTCCTGGAGCTAATGTCATCAAACCTCAACCTTCAGGATTAAGAAAACCTTCTACTTACTTGCTAATGGCAGCTTTGCCCTCCTTCTTCACAGACTGATACATTTGTCTCTCTTCCTCTGTAAGCATAACATGCTGAATAAGTACTTTACGTTCTGGTAACTCCAAAATGGGTCTTCCTTTAACTTTACTCATTTTTGTTCTTCTAAGGGTAATACTCCTAATCAGAGACTGTAAACGCCTAAAAATGCATATACAGACAATATATTACTGAAATGAGGCTGGTTTGTTGGTGGCTTGTACATGTCCTGTACATGTTCTGTACAAAATACAAGCCCAGAAGTACAGTATCATTCATTAATCTGAAATATTAAATAATTTGAAATATTAAAAACTTGTTAATTTGAATGAAAAAATTGAAAAAAGAACTGATAACACATTAATTTAAATTGTAAATGTGAAATGCTAATTTGTCGTATTAGTCCAGAGACTGCCAGTTATAGCTGTTCACAAAAGCTTTGGGAACATTTCATACCCAAGTCCCCCTGGAGCTCCCATTGTGACTGGACGTTGAATTGTTCTGTGCCACCACTCTCGATCAGCAAAAGGCTTCAGTTTTAAGAAGGAAATAAGAGACCACAAATCCTTTACAGAATTCTGAATAGGAGTGCCTAAAAAGAAAACAAACAGAGACAGACTGTCAAACCTCAAAGAAACAAAAAACATATGAAGTTTTAGTAAAAGCGAAAGTTCTGTGCTTCCTCCAATTACATCATGGACAAGGTGTCTTATAACTAGGCTGATGTTATCTTCAGGTATAATAGGTATTATTTTCTTAATTAAAGTATTACAAAACACTTAAATATATAAAAGAGTGAGAAAACTGCAGCTCTCAGTGCTAGGAAGACCTGGAGGTTGGTCTTTGTCTTTCAGCTTCACCATCATTGGTTACATCCTGATCTTCTTTAAATTACATTTAAGGATTATATGCATGCATGGCCCCTGTCAGCTTCTAGGATGACTGCTGCCTTCAGAAAGCTCCTGATGCTCAGGGAAGCAGCTGACAGCCTGAGCTTCCAACCAGACCTAACATGCCAGCTCATAAACAGGTCCCTTCGTACCTGCATTTCCACCAAACACGAGTATCAAAAGTTATTATTTTAAAACAAAAACTGAAAAAAACCCAACCCCAAACCACAAAACCAAGCAAATAGAATCAAAACCAACTGAAAGATGACACACTGAAAGCACTGCTTAAAGGCAAGGTTAAAGGCATTTCAAATGAATCTGACACAGACATTAACCATCTCCCAGAGAAAGCCAAAGTGGGAACACCACATTTGAAACACAAGGCAGTTATAATAAGATGATCTGCACCGCATTTCCTCTGATGTCAAAGATTTTACCTGTAAGTATCCATCTTCTGTGTCCCTCCAGATTCAAGGCAGCTTTAGTTTGCTGAGCATTTGGATTTCGTATAGTGTGCCCCTCATCCAACACAATTCTCAGCCACTTCACTTTGTGCAGAGGGCTGTCACCTCTGATCTGAAACACAGTATTTTTTAAAATTTTTGTCTCAAATTAAAATACTTCTTTGGAATTTGCATTAAGCAAACGTTTAATTTAACAATCCCACAAGTAATAATGGATAGTACTTATTTGCATCTTGTTTATGTATCAACACCAAAGAGCTAAACTAACATTGAGGCATTCCTTCTTTTAGATTTAATGACTCCTGTAAAATGTTAGCAGTCTTATACTTGAATATGAGCTATGACAAAAATAAGCTACGTCTGAAAAGAAGAAAGGCTTCTAAGTCACAGATATGGAAAATGGAACAGGGAGCAAATTAGAAATTTATATTATACTTAAAGATGTAAACTTCAGTCTTTTAAAATGGCTGGAATTTCTAAGAAAACATCACATCACTTTACAAATATATCTCATGCAATGAGCTACTTTGTTGCAGCCCATGTGCAACAAGAACTGTGAGATTATGTTTTTATATGCTCCACATTCTTTGAATTTGGTAGAGCAAGGGAGGAATAGCAGCGTCATTGCCAGTGAGATGTGGGGAGACTTACATACTTGCCAATCCTTTTCTATCCTTAAAAAGTCTCTCCCTTGAGCTGCCACAATTGCAGCCACATAATTTTCTCTACAATAAAAAACTCCATTTGTTACCCCAGTGAACCTGCAAGAAAGTGTATAAAGCAAAACTGCAGCTCTAAGCTTTTGACTCCCCACCAGATCAGTACTTTAATATCCTGCTATCAGCAGCCCGAACACCAGGAGTCTGGAACAGTGAGGGATCTTCCACCCACACGTTTTCTCATTTACTTACTCCATAATCAGTAGCCAAGATGTTGTATGTTGTCAGTACGACGTCTTGTTCTGAAAGAACTGATGGGTCTTTGCAGCGGTCAGAACCATAATACACATGAATATTTACACGAAAATCTTGGTGGATGTGTTGTTCAAACTGGTCCTGAAATAGAAGTTTCAAAAGTAATCCAAAATATACTGTGTTACTACATGATGGAATAAAATTATTTGAAGTTGCCTTAACTAAAATCCACTTTCTCTAGCTCTATGACTTTCTCTACCCACTCCTCCCAGTTGAGAAGAGGGACCAGAAGGAGTCACCTCAGTTGTTAGTGATAGACATGGTCACATTCAGGCAACTCCAGTTCCCTGGCTGTGAAGGAAGAGCTTTTATGTTCTCTTCCCCTTTCTGTCCATCATCTCTTTGTTTCTTTTTTCACTGTTCCTTCACAGCTTCTTCCACTTACTGGGTTAACCACCTCCGTTTTTTTAACATAAACAATGGCACAATTGTCAAAGTATTCATTTTAAAAATCAATGTTTACATTCCCTATATTTGTTCTGTGAAGCACTCAGAAAACAGTAACCTTGACAGCCAACAAAAATCAACAATTTGATTTTGAAGCACCAGACTCTTTAAGTTTTATTTTTAAATACTTATTTTAGTTTTGAATTGACATAAAGAGTACTTTTGTTTTTACACCGTTGGATTTCAATGTTTTACCTACAGTCTAAGATGAAACTGTGTCCTTCTCTTACTAATGTTCTAACCACAGACAGCATAAACTGCCAAATAAACCGTAACTTGAAAGTTAAAGATATCTCCTTGACATTTGCATTCAAAATGTCATGCAAATGAAAACAGTAACTAATGCAGAGGCAGAGCTAGAAGGGCCCTGGTCACCCTAGAAGACCTTCTCCCACACATCACCAACATTACTGAACGTCTCTAGTAAATGAAATGTCACGTGCATTATCAATGAAACACAATATTTAATTCTGGAAATGCAAGAAGAAGGACCTGTCCCCTCTACCTTCCTCATCTGGTTGAAGGAGTTAAACCACACAAGTTCCAGAGGGCTCTGCCCAGGCAGCAGCAGGGAGCAAAGCCCACTCACCGCTCGTGGGGCTGCGCGCTGCACTGCTTGTTTTTTACATTGCTATCAAATAAACCTCCCTTGTGAAAGCAGCTCTGTTTCATAAGAAAGGAAAACCATGACCTTTTACTAGCATGAGCACTATTATCACATGTACACATTAAACAGATGAGCACTTACAGCCCAGTTGCTCAGGACAGAAAGCGGACACACAATCAGTGTTGCTCTGGAGCCATCATCGGAATATTTCTTCTCAACTGTCTGAACACCAGCTGTACCTGAGTAGGCAAAAGTCTTATTTAGTGGCATAACCGTTCACTTTAAAGCAAAGTAGAAGTTCAAGAAACTTATGGTTCTCTGAAGCCTTTTCTACATTTCCTCAGCTGAGCAGCATCCAAGCAATTTACAAAGACATAAGCTTCTTTTATTAAGTCAAATAAGTGTAATACTTCAGCTTCAAAAAACTCAGAAAGTACTATTAACTGTTTAACCCTTCATTACCTTTTCTCTTTCTTTGTCTTTTTAAACAAGTAGATGAAGGTAGGAGAGCAGAGGCAAAGCTTGTATCTTCTTTGATAACACAGGAAGTTGCTGCAGAAAAGCAAACACCGATTATTTACACCATGCAGAGCATGTGTGTGCATTTATTTTTATGACACACTTCATAAAACTCAAGCCTCTTAACCAAATTACTTCTCTTCTCCACTACAATAATGCAGAACATCTCAAGTTGAAAGGGACCCATAAGGAACATGGACTCCAACTCCCTGCTCCTCGCAGGACTACCTGAAACTAAACCAAGTGGCTATGAGCATCACCCAGACGCTCCCTGAACTCTCACAGGCTTGTGTGCAGAAATGCAGCATCTTACACATCCACTGCAGGTTCTGAATCTTCAGAGGAATGCAGGTTCCCAGTCGTTAAAAAAACAGGTTTCACTGCAAGTACTTTAACCTTAAACTTAGCTGCTTACTCCAGAATACCTGTGGCCCTTCTTTTTTTGCAAGGTACGTAGTTCAACAAATGACCCATGTTCTTGCCTCTTTGTGATCACATTTCATGTTTTTACCACAGAAGATGGACTTAATTTTTTGCATTTGTTTTTCCAGACACAGTTCTGCGATGAGAAGTGTATGTCAAATTCTAAATATTCTGCTTTTCACTGTTTGACAGCTTGTTATACCACCACTTGTTCTCCTAAGGAAACAAACTACAGCACTTAGGACTAAAATACTGCTTTCCCATTTAGCAGTTTCTAAAATTTTCTGCTTAAACTTTTGGTTGAATAAAAACAAAACAAAACAAAAACAACCAAAAAATACATGTAGTTTAGTTACTTTCTTTTCCAATTAATCAGGAATCCTATTTGGTTTGGCTCCAGAAAGACACCAGGTATTACAGTAACCAATTAAAAAAAATAATTCCTTGCAACTTACGCTCTGTTTGTTGTTGTAGCCATTCTTCAGACTCTCCCAAGTTACTGCTTCCTGAATATCTGGGTTTCTTGGCTGTATCTCTAAGATATCACCATTAAGAAAGGAAAAAAACCAACCGATAACTCTACTACTGCCTTAATTTTAAATTTAAATATTAAACATCAACAGCATAAAATAAATTAACTTGACATTGCAAACAAGATGCTGCTGTGATTTGAAAGGTTTATCTTTGAAAAGGTTAGGAAAAGGGAAAGCAAATCACACAGAACTGCAGGGTGAATGATGCTCATCAAACTTGGTACAGATTATCACTGAAGATCACACCAGTTTTCAGAAGAGGCTTGTGTTGGTGGGAAGGTTCAAACACATTAGTAAGCTTCACAACTTCCTCAGCTCAAAACTGGGTCAGAAACATGCCTGACAAGTATTTCTTAACCACTTTAAAACCCGGCTGATACTAGAGCAAGGATTACTTCACAGCCAGGTTTTTAAGAGACCACACACTGATGTTATCAGACACTTTTACTATTGAAGGAGACACCCAGGCATGCAGTCACACAAGCCATGTAGAATGAGCTAATGTGTTTTTTTAAATATATTCCCCAGTGCAACACAGATACAGAACATGATAAATGTAAGCAGAAGTATAGCACACTGGAAGGTGAAGAGAGAGCAGGATGGTTTTAGGCTATGGTTAAAAAAATCAAGTACCACATCTTTTTACTCAAAATCTATTTAGCAAACCAACAGAAAGAAAAAGATCATTCCAGGTACCTACTTTTTTGGATGACAACTTGAGTGTCTCAGTGGAGTATTTTCAGACTTTTTAACGTTAGAAACACCAGGGTCCATCACACTGCTAGAGTCTTCATAAAGAAATTGGTATGTATGAAAAATACAGTCTTCAGCTTGGTTATCAAACCAACATTAGCATAACTTGATCAAGAACAAGTACAAACTTCCTTTAAAACAATTACAGTTTTGCACAGGGCAAGAACTACTGACACTGCAGTCACAAACGAAAAACGAAACTAGTCTTAAAACAATCTTAAATATTTACAGAGTCATAGAATGTGTACTGAGTTTGCAGGTGGTCAAGAACAAACTGTCTCACTCAAGAAACAGGTATCAATTTAATGCATACTAGAATGATTAATGGGGGAGAAGGGGGGCGTGGTTTAGAGGTTTGAAAGACATCATCACTTTTTCAGATAAAATAATAGCAGAAACAGGCTCTTCCCCCACTGCTGTAAACAGTATCTTGTTAAAATGCGCAATGCTTTTCAAAAAATAAGAACCTTGAATGCTGCTAGGCATTTCAGCTCTGGTAAAGGTTCTGATTTTTGGTGACACTCATACTGACTTCTATGGAAGTCTCCATTTTCTCCCTTCCAGAGTACTGATAAAAACAGCTTTCATCAGAGGCAGTTCCTTAAGAATGCGTTCTCTCCTCATCAGTCCCTTTCACTGCTCTCCTGCTATTAGTTAGGCCATCTGTATTAAAACTCCTTGCACGAGAGGAAAAAAGTTACTGCAAGAAAAAGTCAAGCCCCATACATCTTCAGTCATTTTCAAAAGCATGAAGAGTTAAAACACATACTAACAGCAAGTATATTTTTTCACAGACATCTGTAAATTCTCCTGATACAACCTGAAAACTACCGGTGTGATAAAATCTTTCCAAGTACGTGTAATTTGCTCATTACTTAAAGTATTTCCAAAATCAAACAAAAAAGTGACTTAATACAGAGCCCAATTACAATTTAACTACTAATGTTTACCGCTTAAACAAACAAGATTCTAACAGATGCACAAGTGCTCCTGTTTCACCTACAAGGAAAGAAAAAGGAAAGCAAAAGGAACCCAGAATTCACTTCCCGGATGCAGTAACTTTCCTGGCAGGATGCAACTTCCTCACAAGGCACTTCATCTTTTCACATGTCACCTGAGACATCTTTACAGGTATGTTTTAAATACTTCTCTGACATACTTACTATGTCAAGAGTTCGTAAAGACTATCACTAACCACAGACCAAGAGTACCCCAGCCAGAAAGGTTCAGTATCATGCAAACATTACTGGACTTCCCAGTTTGCTATCACCTTGACACAGTCTGTGTCCAGCTCTGCTCGTGCCTGTAGCTCCGGGCTCCTGTTGAGGAATGGAAACTTTTTAATGTACAGACTGGAAAAAATAACAGTAACATTATTACACGAATCTGACCAGTGATTATTTACTGCTCTGAAACATGAAAGCCTTGCTCAGTGGTAAGTTAGACTGTCACTTAAAGGTGCTGAAAAAGCCGTACTTTTTTGTTTTAATAGCCACATACAGATTTCAAATGAAACTGCAGTGAGGCAGGGGAGAGAAAGTCTGTGCAGTTGCCCTAGAAAGAAAACACACCAATAACATTTCTGTTTGTCCACAGAATGTTAACTGGGAAAGCATTATTATGTTGAATTTAGACAAGTATGATAAAACAAAACCCCCCTCCTTAATACAGCAAGAGAATATAGCAGAAAAAAATCACCTCAGCACTTAGTTTATCGTCTTGAAAATCAAAATAAAAGCAAAAAGCCCTTGAACTACACTACCTAAGAAGAGTTTGTTAGTTCACTTCCTTGAAGTATACTTGATGTGTACACACTCCTAAGATAACATCCTACAGCTCAATTACACACTCTGAAGTAACATAGTCCACCTACCTTGAACTAACCTCCCCTGTTCTTCCTTCTATCTGATGTACTTGAATAACTTTTTCTACAGAATGTACACAAGTTTCACCACACAGGAAGTTACCTGGCAAGAGTTTGTTTATTAACTGCTATATTATCTCTGTTAAACCAATCTTTTTTCTTTCATCTCACCTCATAAAACTTATCACTTGTGATCTTTTCAATAGGAAGAGGCTTGCCATCTTGAAAATTTGTGAGAATCAATGCAATAGTAGTAAGTGTTTTACCCTGCACAACAGAAAAGGATGTAATATTTTCCACAGGTTAAAATTAACCAAATGACCAACCAATCAAGAAACACACACACTATTTAAAAGAAAAAACAACAGCCAAACAAAACCAAGCTTGGTAAGTATTATTACCAGTCCCATATCATCAGCTAGTATTCCTCCAAGAACATTTTTAGGTCGCTTCTTTTCTGAGAAATTGGTAAGTATATTGTAATAGAAATTACTTCTCTCTTCCCAAAATGGTGGCAAATCATTACTGTTCTCTCGTGAAACCATCCAAGCTAAAGCCTGCTTCTGATGGGGCAGCAAGGGTGTGCCAACAGCCTGCAAATTAAGGAGGTATGTTATACACTATTCACATGTTAAATACAACATTCCATTTTTGGAAGAAAATTTTTTATTAAGTCCTTTGTATCTACTGATTTTTTTTTCTGATTCAAGCATTTCCTGTGTCCAGACAACAAAGCTAAACACGCATGTAGATGTTTTAAGCATTTATATCTTTCTAGAAAACAGTTTCTAACTTAAGAAATACCTCTGCTCCTTCCATTTCACAAGTTTTATCATCTTCCTTCAGATCCTCAAACAGTTTGTCAAATTCACTTTTCAGCTGCATAAATGAACACAAAAATTGCAATTAAAATTATTGCACTTAAAAATAACCTCACTAAACAACCAATTGCTCTATTAAATTACAATTACTTGTCTGTAGTCATCAGTATACACAGGTCTACTACTTTTGCTGGAACATGTTTGTTACCTACTGCTATATAAACACTAAGTTCAGTTTTTCCAAGACAAACAGAACCCAATACAAGCAAGAGCTGAGAAGGGATGGCTAAATACATTCACAACCTTGTACAACACCCACTGAAGTAACTACTTCACCCTAATTTGAATAAACAAAATAATGCAAAAGCAACAACAAACCACCACCCAACCCTTCACCTATCAGCCTGTCAGGTTCAAGTCTGACAATAAAAAGTCTGAAAGTCCAATTTTACTTTCATTTGAGAACTTAACATACTTGTTGTCTGGTTAGATATTAGGACAGTTAAGAAAAAAAACCCCACACAACCACAGCAACGTAAAAAATTATCGAAAAACCAAAGCTTCCCAAAATTACACAGAACTCAAGGCTGTCTGAGCTAAAACATCTCCTTGCAGTATAAAAATTAAAAAGCTCAGAAGTTCCAAAATTACTTCCAAGCAAATCTGTGGCTCAAAAAGGAAAAAAAAAAAAAAACAACAAACAACCAGCAACAGACTTCCACTTCACAAGCCCTATTTTGTTAATGACGAAGTTAGAGGCCCCAACTGTTAAAATTCCAGCTTCCAGGTGTTTAAGTATGAAATGCAAACCTGCTCAGTTGTCAACTGCACAGCAGCATGAACCGGAGCACTGTAACTTGGACCTGCTCTCCCAGAAATCCACTTGGATCCAAAACCACATTCTGAACCTACTTGTCATTAAAAAGACAGAATTTTGAAACACAGCAGTATGATGACCTCCCAGTCTCAACCTTCACTGGCTCATCAGCGATAATGCGGATCAGACTGTGGGCTGTAAGACAGTATCTTTCAACATTTGCTTTTTTGTCCTTTACTTGAACGGGCCACAAAGGCTCCCCCAAAGCTCCATGACTCACAGGCAATGAGCCATGGGCTGGGATCCTTCAATGGACACGACAACCATGTTTCTTAAAAATGGTGTGTTACGTGAAAATTGACTCAGTAACAGCATGATGACTGACCACACAAATGCTTTTTTACTCCGAATGCTTCTTCTGTCAGCTGTGTGCAACAGAACCTAGGAGATAAAAACTGAAATCCTGCTATATGTAAAGCAGATCCATCCCTCTCCAAGCCTTTATTTCTGCATGTGTCCTTACTCCCAACTGCCACTGCTCCCACAAAGCCTGATTCCAGGAGTACAGAGGTGCTTTTTGTGCAAGGCTGGCTCTGCAAAGCATCAAGTCTGTTAAGCTGATTTGTTCAGAGACATCTCATCTCTGTTTGCTCGCACCTCACTAGCAGGATCCATGTCCCAGCACTTAGCTACAAAGCAGCACTGTCCCTCAGACCCTCACCTTCTTCTTAATTTTTTTTTCAAGTCTAGAGAAATGTAGGAAATCACTATGGATTTTTAAAGGAACTTATGGAATTGCATATATTTCTAGGTTGCTCAAATGCCTCTCTGGTTGCTGGTAGGTAGCATAAAAAGACAGGACAGAAAGTGTACTTCTTGATAAGTTTAAAATTAATAGCTGTGGGCTCTGCATTATTCCCCAATGAAGTTGAAAAATCAAGACTACGACAGTGATCAAATCCTTACACATTTCTTCCAACCAATGTAAAGGTCAATCTGAATATTTTAAAAAGTAAAAAAAAAAATCCAAAAACTTCAAGACTTACCTTTCAGAGGAGGAGCCAGTTTAAATCCATGCCTTTTTAGCTGCACTAGCACTGCTTCTTTGTTTTCTTCTCTTCCCCAAAAGCTCATCTGTACAGGCATGGTAAAGGCATTTTTTGCTCCATAAGGGACAACTCTGATAAAAGGCAGGAGAAAAAAAAAAAGCCCACTGCAATAATTTTTTTATTGTTGAATTTTTTTATAATAAACCTTGTTACTTCTTCAGCAAGAGGTACTTCACAAGCTTACTTTCAACAAAACACAGCCTGTGTCAGAGAGGTGTTAGTACTCGTACTGCGTAAACCTTTCATACAAACCACCACACGTGCTTAGAGCTTCACAACAACCTTTAAGGAATGTGCTGCCAGTAGTCTAAATTTATCACATACAGGAAAGAATGAACTGTCTGCAAGTAGTTAAACTGAAGAATAAAGAGTCTGAAAACATGAAGCTTTAATTATATTACAAAGAGCTGCCATTTCTATCAAAGGAGAACACTTTAAAATAGTTTTCAGAATTAGCTGATGTAGCAACAAAAAGTGTTTTCACTATTTACATTCATGAAACCAAAAGTGAAATCTTGACACTTACCCTTCAATTAATGCTAGTTTGCTGTCCATAATGCCTGCCAATGCTGCTGCTAGTTCTTTTTTTATATGGCCTACCTGATCTCCATTGACATTATTTACTTTCACTGCATTCTTATCATAAGGATTATTAGGCTCCCTCTGAAGTGCAACCATTTCATTGTTATTAACCTAACAAAAACAAAGACATGCCAGAAGACATTTGCTCAATTGCAAATTATTTGCAGAAATACTTAATACACATGTACTTAAATATTGTGCTTAACGATTAATGCCATATAGCATTCTGTTTCGTCAGTCTAATAACCTACTACTTACTCAGAATACCAAAAGCACTACAGAAAAGCTAGCTGCTAGATGCCAGCAATCTCAGAAGTATTCCTAGGAGCAAGAACTACCTTCAACTGCTAATATATTTTGTAAGGGAATAAACATGCAAACAGTTCAAAGACCTTTCTAATTTATTGTTTTCAGTCACTTTCAGTTGCCTTTTGTGGGTGAGAACTACCAAATAACTGAACCAGATCTGAAAGCTTGCTACCTTGATTGAATTTTGAATTAAAGATTTAGACTAAGCTTTTCCTGTGAAGAATGTTGAAAAGAGCAAGTTAGGAAAAAAACCCTCTATTGAAATTATACTGGGTCAAAAGTTGTAGGAATTTTTCAACTGTAACTAAATGTAGCTGACAACAGGTTTTCTTCTGCTTGATATTTTATCATGCACTTACAATCCCTGTGTAGTATCGTAATCCAACAACACTTCCCCGCAGAGTTCCATACAGGACGGCTGAGTCTGTGTCCTCCTCTGATCCAGAAGGGTCACCTGCAGAGGTGGAGTCATCCAACCCGAGGCTGGAGTGAAAGTCAGAAGAGGAAAAACAGGAACAGTTTCTCTCCTCTCTGCAGATGTTATATTGAGACCATCCTCTTGCAGAATCTCTGCAGAAAGACAAAGAGTGAAGTATCAGACAACTACTTTAATAATAGTAGTAATATTAATAGAATCACTATTTCCTTCTAATCTATTTATGCCTTCACACAAGGTTTCCCATAAACCCCAGTTTTATGACTTGATTCAGAGAATATTTACCTGGAAGTGTTAAAAAAAATTCTTATATTAGAACAAAACTTTGTCTGCCAGTTCTGAACCCTCAACAAATTAGTTTACACCAGTTACAATAAAGAGCTGACAATCTGACTAACAGACTGTGTTCATGCATTCCGCCCTACATTCCCTCATAGATCGTGTGTTAAGAATTCTCCAGATTCACTTACATCTCTAATTATACCTCACACTGCAAAATTTCCATGTATTTTTCTAACACCCATTTTCTTGATCTAAAAAAAAGGTTAAAAAACCCTGTTTGGAAGTGATTAACTCTGTGTAACAACTTCATGCCTAAGTCCACAAACGTTGACATGCTAAAACAACTGTTCCCCAAATATTTATTCAGCTTATCTTCACAACTTGGCATCTATTATTAATACTTCATAATAAACTTTAGAGACACTGCTGCTGCAGCCTCTCCCGGGTCCCACACGACACACCTCTGGGACAAACGTCCCCAGCCAGGCTGCCTTGTGGCCAAGGGACCCCCGGGCACATCCCTGGCCCTGCTCTGATGCACGTCTGAGTGAAGACTGACACGTCAACAACCGTTTTCATCTAGTATGTAAAAATAAAACCTCAATCCAGGCTTCAACTGATGCATAACGACTACGGCCTTTGGTATAACCCAAAACACGCTCCTGTGTTGCTGGATTAACTTAAGAGCACTGCCAACTAAGATAACTAGTCTCCACAGACGAGTTATTCGGAGCTCGGCAGTCACTGTTTCTGTGGCAAACGGCATCTACAGCTCCGGTACAACCGGCTTTCCGCTTCCGCAGCCTCTGCTCGGAGGCAGCTGCGGGGGCTTCGCCGGCGGCCGTTTCGCCCCTGCCCTGCGGAGACGGCTCCGGGAGCCACGACCCACACCGGCGGGCTCGGCACGGCCAGGCCGCCGGAGGCTCAGCGTTCCTCCGCCAGCTACCGCTGCTGGCTCCACCGCCCGCTCGCAGGGAACGGCGCGAAGCGGCGGAGCGCAGGCGGGACCCGCGCGGCCCGGCCCGGCCCGGCCCCGGCGCGGCACGGCCCGGCCCCGGCGCGGCACGGCACGGCACGGCACGGCCCCGGCACGGCACGGCCCTGGCACGGCACGGCCCCAGCACGGCACGGCCCGGCCCCGGCTCACTTGCTCAGCCTCCGCGACATCGCGCCCCCGGCCCCGCCGAGCCCTCCCAGCGCCGCCGCTGCCCCCGCCGGTCCCGCCGCAGCGGCGGGCACGGGCCAATCAGCGCGCGGCGGGCAGGAAGAGGGCGCGCCCGCCCCGCCCGCGGCCCCGCCGCCTTCCGGCAGCGCTCCCCGCCGGGTCAGCAGGACCCGGCTGCAGTTACCGGCACGATAAGGAGGAGGACATGCCCATAAACGAAAGCGGATGCGAAGGGCAGGGCAGGCGGATGCGGAGCGCGCTCTTCTGAACGTTCACCCTGAAGCAAGAACCTGCTGCAGGAGGCGGCGTCTGCGAGCCCCGCTCCGGCAGCTGGCGGTGTCGGTGTGAACTCACGGGGCACTGCCACGGCCGCCAGCGGCTGCAGCGCTTATATCCCCCCAGGACTGAGCCTTGGGTCACTTAAGTGAAACCACTGTAAAGTTCCCTGCAGCTTCTCCCGAAAGCTGTAACCAAATGAGCTGTATTTTAGGTCAGTTAGATACTTTAACCGATAGCAGATGAGGAAAACATTATTTTTCTTCTCCATTGGCGTACTGTTAAAAAAACCAACATGCCAAATTTTAAGCTTCCTGTGCTAAAGCTGAATACTTTTACTGACCATTCCAGGGTTCGGTTCCATTCAATAACAGAAACCAAACACTGCTACGGAGCCACGGAGGCAGCCACTGCTACCTATTGAGATGTGTGAAAAAGGGATTTATGCAGCAGTCATCTCTGACAGAGCTAGATGGAAGAAAATTACGTTGTTTTATCTAAAGATGCGGGTTAATGGAAAAAAACCACCAACCCCAAAACAACAAAAAAATACCATCATCACAAAAAAACAAATCCCACCTTTTCAATTATTGATCCTTAAAACTTTGCCAACAAATTTTGTAGAAGGATTATCATTAAGGTAAATTGTCCCAGCATTAAAATCTAATGTATAAGCCAATTAATTTGCACATCAGATAACAGCTTTGCCAGAGGCAAAGACAGTAGAAGAAAACACAGACTGTTAGACTGTTGATAGAATTTTCTTCTATGTGAATAAATGACCTACATCTTAGATTTATACCGATATTGCCATGGTTCCAGATAGCTTTAAGACTGATTTATTCCTTCTTTCAAAAGCCAATTTCCACTTAAGTTTAAGGAGATTTTTCAAACTAGTTTTCTAGGCAAGAGACTTTTTTTCACTAAATTACTGACATTCTCACAGTTGAACAGTTGAAGATGGAATTTGAAATCTGCTTTTGTACCTGTTTTGGTCAGTAAAAATTTGCAGACCAAAAATACTGAAATACAATTTCTATTACAGCTTTTACAATTAAAGCTACATACTTACAAGGTAAGTATAGTAAGTCAGGATTCTAGGAAACTGTTTATTGGCATTTTTTTTAGGAAAAAAAAGTAAGAACATTCTGCTGTAAGGACTTGCACATTCATCAAAGCCAAAAGTGACAAAGAGTTATTTACAGAAATTCTCTCCTGGGGTCTCTTGGGCAAGCCAGGAGACCCAGGAAGTGAAGTCT
Organism: Apus apus; assembly: GCF_020740795.1. Taxonomy (NCBI): domain Eukaryota; kingdom Metazoa; phylum Chordata; class Aves; order Apodiformes; family Apodidae; genus Apus; species Apus apus. The sequence continues at coordinate 26,808,807 of NC_067289.1, read as the reverse complement.
AACACTGAGCTTCCAACATCAACAGTTCCATGCAAAACCTAAAGCGGAGACTGTCTTGGAGTCTGAAATGCTAAGACTTGCACAGTTCACTGCATTCTGCCTTCATATATAACTTTGATATTTAAGATGGCCACACATTTGAATTTTAAATATCAAAAGCCTTTCAGAAACTTTATTTTCTTCATTAATTTATACTGTTTATTATTCCCCTGATGTTTCCTTATAACTCCGCCCTCCCCCCCCCCCCCCCCCGTACTTTTTCATCTTTCATACAAAGTTTGCAAGATTTTTGTTACCTTCTCTTGAATATACCAGAGACACACATGTAATCACCTGTAAAGTAATACCTTATTCTAGTCTGGATGGCTGAGACCACAAAGATCAGCACTTACCACATCCTATCAAAGTTAGGAACAGCAACTTACGTCCTGCCTGTGTTTTCAAAAGGGCTGCATTTCCTGCTACAGTTCAGTACCTACAGACAAAATATCCACTATTAATGGAATATCAAGGGACTCTGTTTAATGGTAATTTTTCTTGACGTATACAGGAATAACAGCTGAATACACTGTCCCTCTTAGACCCTCTATACTACTGCCCATATTTTTGAGAACTTAAATTCTCAGACTCATTTCCTCATTTCCATCTTGGCCTATAGACAAAGTCCCATTTTATTGCAGGACAGTAACCAACAGACCTTTATTACTGGCTCCAAAACATTGGCTGATGGTTTACACCAATATAGGAATAATTTACAGGTAAAATAGTAAGAAAACAAAAATGTATAAATGGAAGTTAAAAAAAAAAAAAAAAAAGAAGTTAAAGGACTTGCAAGAGAAAATGGATGGGGAGTGAGCAGGGAAAAGGAAAAAAGAAAATCTTACCAAAATATCTGAAGACCAAGACCCTCAATGGGTTTAGAGAACCGATATAATACAGCCATAAAACTTTATTCTAATACGAAGTCTGTCAACCTGTACTAGCGGTGTATTTCAGGATTCAAACAGACAAACACATCCAGGTACAATTCAGACGCAAATGCCCACCGAGCACAAGGTGCTCAAGGAAAATGGGAACACTTAAGAGCACCATTATTGCCTTGGTGTATTTTTATTATACTAAGACAATGTTGTCTACACAACCTGTTGTCCCTTCAAAGCTTTTTTTCTGTCATGCACACACAGAGGGGCCAGTCCAAAAAGGGCCACCGTTGAAGTATTACATGTCATTTATACTGAAAACCACCATAATTTAAAGTTACCTCCCTAATTTCTTCAGAGAGCTTCTCACAAAAAGATCTGGAAGATGACACTTCATTGTTTTCAAATAATCCAATGCAATTTTATAAAGACAATACATTTTGATATTAATATATTAAAAGTAGAACATAAAGAAACCTTAATTTTAGTAGGGTATTCAGAAAAAGAAAACCCCAAAGACAAAAAGGATAAACTGTTTACAAGCACACATGCCCCCCAGTCTTTTCTGGTTTTCCAAACTAAATACACTGCATTCAGCTCAAGGGTTGTTTCAAGACTTCCCAGCACTATAGGCAACATACAATTTTCCCTGTATTTCTTCCAGAAAAAGGGATGGAGCAGGGACAAAAAGCAGCAGTGACAAGCCTAGCAAACTCAGGCTAGCTGTACCAAACAAAAGATGATTCAAAGGAAAGATGCAAATCCTATTGGTGCCGAGTGGTGCCATCTTTGTGTCAGAAAGGACTTCTGCTAACATCTGATTCTTCCCAGTCTGGTTTTCCAGATGCTCTATGACCACAGCTAGGGCTTTATGCAAGAAAGGGCCTACACCTAGAGCTGGCCCCTCTAATGCCATGTGTATTTAAAATAATAAACACAGATTTTTTCATTCTCAAGAGAAATTTTACCAACTTCTGTACTTCAAATGGAGTTACAACTCACATAATAAAAAGCAGTGATTGTCTGAATGTAAATCAGCATAGAGAACTGGACACAATAAACTGTTCTGGCACCTTTACAAATTAGAACAGCAATTTAAAAAACAAAAACGGGCCTATTTTCGAATTACTTTGGTGCTTCTAAAACTGCATCTTAAATAGACTCCTAAGCCACACTGTGTCCTGGTTTAAATAATAAGGGCAAATCAAAACCAGAAGGCAGAATTGCTCCCTATTACCCCCACCCTCCTGAGGGAAAATAGAACACACACACCTCCCCTCCGCCCCCGTTCCCTCTCCCGGCTCTCTCAGGGCGTTAAGGATCCTCTCTCTAAGCTCCTCTTGTGATGAATCCACAACCTAACCAGAGATACAGCCATACATATATTTAAATTACATACAAAATACTGTGTGAAAAAGAAAGCAAATCATGCCATAGATCTCCTTCAGCTCAATATTCCATAGCAGTATTGATTCTATAAAGCTAAAAGAAATTTAAAATTGTAAAAACCCTACTTTTACATTCATGAGTACAACTGGGAAAAATTAGTTTACTGAGAGTCTGCCCATATTTGCACCAGTTCCTGGGTAGAAGGTTTGTTAAATAATTAAACACAGTATCGGGAACTGGGTGCTAATGTCAGTTTTAAATGCTCCCTCAGATGCAGCTTTAAATGCAGTTAATCGCAAATTATGGAAAAAGTAATTTTTTAAAATGCTATAAAACTTGCACAGAACAACTGAAATCTCACAGAAAAATACTCTAGCTTCCATCTGAAAACAAACACAAACATACTACTGAGTTTTGTAGTTTCTTTTGAAAGGTTTTATTTTATCCTAGAACCACTGATGCACAGCTTGTATTTTGTGGGAAAACAGAACTTAACTACTCCCCCCCTGTAACTCAGGGGTCAGCACCGCATTTTTTAAATACAGAACAAGGATATAATTTACAGAAAAGACATCTATAACATGGGGAGATATCTATAATACATGGAATTTCTTTTTTCTCATTTCAACTTGCAGGTGGTTCTCTCAACAAAGTAAGTTTTTTCTTCAACTTTCATCTGTTCTGTCCTAAAGGTAACAATCTAGATTGAATCTTTGCATTGTACTGGGCTGTTAATAAACTATGCTTGTTTTTAAAAAAGTCTCCATAAAAAAAAAGGACTATTTGTGGTGCCCTCCTGTCCAGTCTTGATTAGAAGTACATTATACTAAATGAAAACTTCTAGCTAGATTTGTTTCTGTGAGATTTCTGTTAGCCTATCAGGCAGAACTTGTGCTACAGGAAGATAAATCTTCTCTGCTGGTAGTCAAAAAATTTACAGCGCATTTGCTGCATTTCTTGGGCCAATCTGATCTCCTACTCCAGCCTTACACACCCACCAGAAAACACTCCATGCAGGAACACTGCACGAGGGGCGTCGCAGGGCGCACTGACCACTGGAAAAGCAGCCAGTTTGGGCAGGAAGGAAAAAAGAGCAGAGAACGGGAGGGGAGAAAAGCACCTGTGGCGCGGCTGCTGAGGCAGACAGCACTGAGCTCACTTCCACTGTGGACATCCAGCTTCACCTGCGGAGCGGGCCGCCGGAGGCCTCCCCGTCCCAAGCCGGGCCCCCCGACAGGCTGGAGCCCTCCGGCAGCCGCCAACACGGCCGTCAGCCCGCGGCCCGGCGCCCCACGGGCGGCCCGGCGCCCCACGGGCGGCCCAGCCGCAGCGCGGGGTCCCGCGGCGATGGCGCGGCCCCGCCTGACGAGACCGGCGGCCCCAGCGCCCCCGCCCGCTGCGCACGGCCCGGCGGGCCCGGCAGAGCACGTGCAGCGCTGCCGGCGTGCCGGGAGCCGCGCCCTCGGCCAATCAGCGGGCTCCGCTCGCTACGCGCCCGCCCGCGGCAGCCAATGAGCAGGCGGGGCGCGGGGCGCGGCGCGCGGGGCCGTTGGGCGCGGCGGTTGGTGCGGTTGGAGCGGCGACGCCGGAGGCGGCGGAGGGCGCAGCCGGAGCTCCGCAGCGCAGCCGGGCACCATGGTGGGCGCCGGGGCCCCGCGGCTGGGGGAGGCGGGGTCTTCGCGATTGCTCCTGCTTAGGCTGGGGGCTTTGCGGCTGCGTACGCTGCGGCGGGAGTTGCGGCAACAGGAGGGTCGGGGAAGGAGAGAAATCGGGGCAGGGGCCCAGGGCTGCAGGGAGACGCGGGAGCGAGGAGGTGCGGGGGAGCCGGCTGGAGAGGGCAGGCGTCGGGGCTCGGGCCGGGGCGGCCTGGGGCGGCGGGAAGGCCCGACAGCCGCCTCGCGCAAACAGGGCGGCTGGGCGCGCGCCGCCGCCGCGCGGCCAATGGGAGCTGCGCGCGGGCCCGGGAACGGCGGGAGCGGGCGGGGCGGGGCCGCGGGCCCGGCCGCACCGGGTCTGCCAGGCGAAACAGCCCGTGTCGGGTGTAAGACAGAGCTGGGGCACGCGGAGATGAAACGCGCGTGCCGGCGCTGCTTACAGTCACAGGAGCTGGCTAAAAGCGTGCAGATGACATTTGACTTGGATTTGGTAGATGATTTCACACGTATGAATTGCCAGGAGCTGGATTTCTTTCTTATAAAGGAAGACATTCTAGGTGATAGATTCTTGCAGCGGTCACCCAGTGGCAACAAAGCAAGGACGTGTGGGGATATTATATAAAGAAGTCTTTCAAAAATAAAGATGAACAAAAGACTAGACAGAATATTAAAAATCTATGTGCAGCACAGTAAGGGATGATGAATCTATTCACCCTAGGTGTTCAGAGAGAACATGTTGTCTTTAAGATCTTTCAGTATTCTCAAAGTCAGCCCAGTTCAACTAAGGTGAGTACAGTCTTGCAGGGGGCAGACTGTTTGATCGTTTAAATTGTCACTCAAGAGCAGCAGAGGAAGATTGTGAAAGGATACAACGCACAAACAGCAAGATATTAAGAGAATAAAACCTATAGCATGGGTAGCTCCATATCTCACTATCGTTATTCTGCTTTTAATTTGCAGCGTGAGTGCATATCTGTCCACGTGGGTCAGGCTGGTGTTCAAATTGGCAATGCATGTTGGGAATTGTATTGTCTTGAGCATGGGATCCAGCCTGATGGTCAAATGCCCAGCGATAAAACTACTGGAGGTGGAGATGATTCATTTAACACTTTCTTCAGTGAGACAGGAGCTGGTAAACATGTTCCCAGAGCAGTGTTTGTCGACCTGGAACCAACTGTAGTTGGTATGTACCCAGTGTTAAAGATCTTCAGCGTCAAAGTAAAGATCCCTGACCATCTTTTTTGTTCATTTAGAACACTGCCTCCAGAGTTTGTAATTGCTGTCCGTAATCTTGTCTGCACCTGTAATGTGGTTTTCTGGGTGACCTCTGTGTTGCCCTATACCAATACCGCTTTTTGAGGGCCTGATATTTTCCCCTAAACAAAGGAGCTGAAGTTGTGCCAACTCCTTGGGCCAGTCTGACAGCTGCTGAATAACCCAGGATGGTGTCTCCTCTCTGGGCATGAAGCTGGTGTGCAGGCACGGGGGAGATCAAACTGATGCTGTGGTGTTTCGTTTCTTTGTAGATGAAGTACGTACAGGCACGTATCGGCAGTTATTCCATCCTGAGCAGCTCATTACTGGGAAAGAAGATGCAGCCAATAATTATGCCAGAGGCCACTACACCATTGGAAAGGAGATTGTTGATCTCGTGCTAGACCGCATTCGCAAACTGGTAAATCCCTGCTGCAAGGATACAGCTCCATAGCTGTCTATAATGATTGGTTGCTATGATTTTTCTCTAAGAATTTTGGGCAGATTTGATTTTTTAAAGCACAACAAAATGTTTTTACCCATCTCCCAGTGAAATAAAAAATTAAAAAGTGAAATAAAAGTTAATTCATTAAAACTTAAAATTTTGTAGGCTCTGAAATACCATTATTTGAAAGTATTGTAAGGATACCTCAGAAATGTATTATGAAAATCTTAAAGAAGTCTAACAAAATTGTTATTTTTTTTGTTTGTTATTTTCAGTTTGATTCATGCCATTATGTGTCATGCATGTATTTCCAGTACCCTGAACCTCAGATTTTGGTTGAATGCTTAGCGTTTTAAATTACTTCTGTAGTTGTTTTTATCTGATGTTGCATTGTAAGGAACTTGTGTAGGATGATGAGATTCATAGTGAAATAGTGATTGTCTATTTAAAATTACAAAAATTAAAAACAAATTTGTTTTCAACATCTAATTGATAGTAGCTGAAAGCTAGAATGGGAACATCAACAGATTCTAAAGCTGTAGTTTATAGTAACTTGTCACAGTGGTGTACAGCTGCTCTTGCTTACTGTAGTATTAAAATGGCAAAGGCAATAAAGCATCTTTTAAATATTAAAATATTTCTGTTCAGAAAAAGCTATGCGGAGGCACTAGTACTTCTGATACAAAAAGGAAGATTATCTTTCAAGAATGCTGATTTTTATTATAACCATCTAAGACTAATTGACTTAAAAAAGAAAAATGCTTTTGAATTACTGCTTTCTCTGAGGTCATCACTAACTTTTTTTTTCCTCCCACTTTTTTTCCCACCCCATTATAGGCTGATCTGTGCACAGGGCTGCAAGGTTTCCTTATCTTCCATAGTTTTGGAGGAGGCACTGGTTCAGGGTTTGCATCGCTGCTCATGGAAAGGCTCTCCGTTGACTATGGCAAAAAATCTAAACTGGAGTTTGCAATTTATCCAGCACCCCAGGTTTCCACTGCTGTTGTGGAACCTTACAACTCTATTCTAACTACCCACACAACACTGGAGCATTCAGATTGTGCCTTCATGGTAGATAATGAAGCCATTTATGATATATGTCGCCGTAACCTTGACATTGAACGTCCTACTTACACCAATTTAAACCGATTAATTGGGCAAATTGTTTCCTCCATCACCGCTTCACTGCGTTTTGATGGAGCCCTCAATGTAGATCTGACAGAATTTCAAACTAACCTTGTTCCATACCCACGAATCCATTTCCCCCTGGTGACATACGCCCCTGTCATCTCTGCTGAAAAGGCCTATCACGAGCAGTTATCTGTGGCTGAAATTACCAATGCCTGTTTCGAGCCAGCCAACCAGATGGTCAAGTGCGACCCTCGCCATGGCAAGTACATGGCCTGCTGCATGCTCTACAGAGGGGACGTTGTTCCCAAGGATGTCAATGCAGCTATTGCCACCATCAAGACTAAGCGTACCATTCAGTTTGTGGATTGGTGCCCTACTGGATTCAAGGTACTTAAACAGGTGTTCACGTGTTTGATGTGTGAATTTCTGGGAATTGTGTTCAGAAGTAACAGGAATTCTACAATGTTGTGGTGTCCCTGTTAGATAATTTGATGAAGTTCAAAATAACTGTTAAGCTACTTGATTTGTTCATAACCATGGTGATTTTTAATTGTTATCAGCAATAAGTTTTTAAGCCTTGGCAGTCACAAGTAAAGTTGTCAATTGTTTTCTTGCAGGTGGGCATTAACTACCAGCCTCCAACTGTGGTGCCGGGCGGTGACCTTGCAAAGGTGCAGCGGGCAGTGTGCATGCTGAGCAACACCACTGCCATTGCTGAAGCCTGGGCTCGCCTGGACCACAAGTTTGATCTCATGTATGCTAAGCGTGCCTTTGTACACTGGTATGTTGGGGAAGGGATGGAGGAAGGAGAATTTTCTGAAGCCCGGGAAGATCTGGCTGCCCTTGAGAAAGATTATGAAGAAGTCGGCTTAGACTCAGTGGATGCAGAGGCTGAAGAAGGAGATGAATATTTAGAAAACTAAAGTCTGGGAAAATGTATTAAAGAAAAAAAAAAAAAGCAAACAAAAATAATTGCAGAACCCTGTTTACTTGTTTGGCTGTTTTCAAATAAAGTTTTAAAGGTTCTACTGTGTCTGTTATTCTTTATGTGTATACTCAGTAAGGACCATTAGAGACTGTACCATCCAGTCATGGGCAAATTGTAGAAGAAATCAGGGAATTGCCTGCACTATCCTGCAATCCCAACATGTTATCTGAGATACACTCACTTTCATTTTATGGTTTCTCACAAGCAGGAAACTGCTTCTGCTCTGGGTTGGTTTAGTGCTAGTAACACTATTTTCCAAGTCTGCCCACACAACTCAAAAAAACCTAATCTTTCCTAAAGCCAGTTCCCCAGTGGGGGTGGCTGGCTTCACAGAAGACTTGTTAAAATCAACAAAGTTTGTTAACTGAGTAATGCTGTACTTGAGTAATTTACCTGACTAGTTAACAGACGTCATTACACTTTTAAACAGAACTAACATTACCAGATTACTTGTTGGACGCATAAACTTTATACTTTTGGTTTTTTTTTTACTTTGAAGTGCGTGATGACATCATGCAGAGGAAAAACTAAACTTGCAAGCAGCAGACTCCCCAGGAGTGGATTCAGACAAAAAGAAAATAGTGCGGATCCATTACCTGCTTCAAAAGAGCACTGTCATTTTCCACATGCCTACATCGGCCTTGTAAGAAAAACTTGCACGTCCTTTAACAGTGTTCAAGGGAGTATTGCCTGGCAACAGGTATATGGTAGGACACTCAGCTCAGGTAAAAACTGCTGCCTCACTATCTTAAATTTTTTAGTCCTGGTTGGTGAAAAGAATAAAAAACTTCAGGGCTTTATTTGGGGGTTGTTTTTTTCCTCCCCTGTATCTATACAACCATGAGGGAGAAAAAGGCCTATACGTGCTAAAGACACCTGCGGTGAATTATTCTGGGAAATGCCTGTAGCTCTTACCTGCAGAGCATGCTGTGTCCGCACGATTCGGGCAGGTCCAAAGAAAGCATCGCTGGCTAAAACCAGCAAGGCCGTTCTTTCCGCGCCCAGCAGAAGGAACGACCGGCCCGGCCCGGCCCCGCAGCGCTGGCGTCAGGCCCGCCAGGCCCGCCCGCCGCGGAGGCGGAGGTGGCCGCGGCCCGATCGCAGCCCCGGGGCCTCGGGGCGGGCAGGGGACCATGGTGCAGCTTTACAACCTGCACCCGTTCGGGTCGCAGCGAGTGGTGCCCTGCAGGCAGGAGCCCGCGCTCTTCTGCTGCGGCCGCGATGTGCTGTTCGTGGCGGGCACGGCGGGCAGCTGCCGGGTCGAGGTGTTCGCCCTGCGCGACCAGGGCGGCTGCGAAGCGCTGGGCTCGTTCGCCACGCTGGGGGCCGTGCTGCGCATGGCGCACAGCCCGGCAGGTCAGTGCGCGGGGGCCGCGGGCCGGCCGGGCCCGGCGGGGGGGGGGGCCCGGCGGAGGGGGGGGGGGGGGGGCGCCTGCGGGGCTGCGGAGGGGCTAGGGTGGCAGCCTTGCGGGCTCCCGGCCTTTCTGCCGCTTCCCCAGCCCCCCTGCGGCCCGTGCTCCCGCACTGGCTTGATCTTTATCTCAGGGCGCGGGGCGGGGGCCGCTCCAGCCGATGCCGCCCTGGCGTCTGGAGAATCAGACTTCCCCGCTCCTGGGTGTGTGTGGGGGGCGGGGGGAACCCCCTTGTCTGTAATCACAGCTCGTAAAGTGGATTCACCTGGGAGTTAACCTGGACCTAGATCTGTAATTCCTTGTTTAGAATGAGATGTGAAGCGTGTTCTAACAAGCAAAGAAACTTCCGTTTGGGATTTTTAAAACCTTTTTGGAATTCTATGTAAGGGCTGAGATTTTAAGATTCTCCTTGGCATGTACTATAGCAGGTAAAGAGCTCAAAACCAGTGTCATCTGCTCACTAATGGTACAACAGTACTGCTGCTTTCTTTTAAGGAGACTATCTGGTGACAATTGAAGAAAAAAGCAAAGCAACTTTCCTAAGAGCATACGTGAACTGGAGATGCATGTCTGCAGGGAGTTCTCGTGTTTGTGTTCGGATGGTTGGTCACAAGATGGAGGAGTCATACAGTGAAACCTTAAAAGAACAGATGTCAATTGTGGAAATGCCACTTTCAGATCCTCCGCTGTGCGTTTCATGTTGTCCTGTAACTGGGGACCTTCTTGTGGGCTGCGCAAATAAGCTGGTTGTGTTCTGTTTGAAATACCTGGTCATAAACCAGAATTTGACTGTGTTAGACTTTGAGCGCTCCTTAATTTTGCACATTGATAACGTTGTTCCAGCTGAAGTTGCGTTCTGTGCCAAACATATAGCCATAACAACAGAGCTGGATGTTCTGATCCTGAAACTGGAACTGGTCCAGCAAAGTGCAGGCAGGACAGAGCAGTGTGCACATGGGGTTAGCACACTAGAACAGCCTGTGGATGGGGGTAAGTACAGAAAGTAATTTTTTACTTATTTCCAAGAGTCTGCTGACTGAATCTTGTTATTCTCAAAGTAGGCTGAGACAAGGTCATTGCCCCTCAGAAGATGCTTTCAGATCATCTTAGGGACAGACAGCTGAATAGTGTAGTGCATGGAAAGTTGTACTGCCTGCGCTCGGAGGTAGCAAAAGACGTGTGCCATCGTTCTGCAGACACCTTCAGGATAGTGCAGCCTCTGCAGACAGAGAATTAGGTCCCTGTTTTGGGGTGCCAGCACGGGCCAAATCAAAGCAGTAGTGGTTCAGTGTGCTGTGTTCAGAAAAGTAATTACACTGGTGTCACTGCCCAAATGACTGCATCTCTTCTGAGGGACAAGTGGGAGGCTGAAGGGAGGCAGCATCTCATGACCCTTGAAATGGACTGTGCATACTGGCTCACACACTGAAGAATGCTGCTGTGGTGATGCATGTGCACTCGTGCAACTGCCAGCAGGCTCAGAACCTGCATAAACAAGGTGTCAGCAAATGCTCCTTTTTCAGTTCTTTGTCTTATTCAAGGGCTTGCCTTAGAAGGCTAGAAATCCCAGAAATATGTTTACTCAGTTGGTCTCATTCCGGTGTCTTACAAGAAGTCCATCCATATCTAAGTGATTCTGTAAATAATTCTCTCCAAAAGAATCAGGTGAACACCAACAAACCTTAGGAAAACACTTCATTTATGACTGAAGAAACGTAAACCAGAAAAGGATGGTCTTTCAGAAATTGAAACTACCTAGAAAAAAATAAAGAACACTTGTTAGGGACAATATAAACTGGAATGTTCTTCATTGGGTGATCTTAACTCATAATGGTATCCTCCCCCTAGTTGTTTTTATTACTAAAAGCTAAACATAAAAGTTTAATTTACTTTCTGTGTGCTGTTAGGATTAACTTTCCAGACTTTAAGTGAGTTTAAGATAACACATTCTCTTACATCTGTTTTTTCCTTCTTAAAACTCCTTCAATCAAATGAAACATTTTTGAGGGGCAGCCATTTGCTGCACAGGTTGTCTTGAACTTGCCTTCTGACAGTTTCCCTGTTCTTTCAGAAATACTCTTAGGTATTCACACTGTGGAGATTTCAGTGAAGGTTTGTTCTCATCTTCTAGCCCAGCTGCTTTCTAAACCTCATTATTTGAGGAGGGCGTTGCTGTAATTGGAGGATTTAATTGATATTGTGTCATATAATTTTCTTCCTGCTGAATGGAATGGTTTGAATAATTAATACTGTGTTTTCCTTGCTAAGGTGTAAAAGATGAAGGCCCTTCAACAGACAGTTTGCAGCTTGAATTAGATGAGTTCATCATATGTCAGAAGCCAGTGGAACTGCTTGGGGAAGAAAGCCAGCACTGTGAGATACCCATCACACTGGAATCCACAGCGTTACCTATGGAAGAGACAAAGCACTTCCAGGTGCACTATCTGCTTTTCAGGTATGACAAGTGTATTTCCCCTTAATGGCATCATTTACTACAAGAAATTAAAATAAGCTATGGCTCATGTCTTATCGAAAGTAAAATACTGTTATTTTGACTTCTGGGGCTTTTAAAAGGTTTGTTTTGTTGGGTTTTGTTTTTTTTTTCTCTGAGGAAATAACGTGATGCCAAAGAAAGCTCATTTTTAAATAGAGCAGAATATTTCAGTTGGAAGTGAACTGCCTGAGCACTTCAGGGCTGGCCCAATGTTAAAGCCTGTTATCCAGGGCATTGTTCAAGTGCCTCTTGAGCACTGGCAGGCTGGGGACATTGACCACCTTTCCGAGAAGCCTGTTCCGGTGTCTGACCACCCCCGTTTTTTATACTTCGGTGCTGAACCAGCAAATCCAAGTTGTACTCACCTTATTCTGAAGCAGCTTGTGTCAAATTCTGTTATTGTTTAGAGCAGCCTGCTTCAAAGGATTGCACTGGAGACTGATCAGCAGTCCTGCCTGTGTGACCTTAACCAAGGTACTGCCTTCTGCTCATTTGTTCTGCAGCTTGCCTCAACTCAGCTGAAGTGTTACTTCTACCTGTAAAAAAATATTTTCCTTTCTCCAGCTAGCAAAGGGAGTTTACCAAGTATCTTAAGCACTAAAAAACTATACGTTTTATTTTGTTAATGATCAAAGCCATTAAACTTTATCCAAAACTGAGGAAGAATTGATGTCACAGTCCAGCAACGAATTCCAAAGCAAACTAGGAAAAAGGATAATAGATAACAGAGAAGAAAAGTCAATGGGAAATGGCACCATGTTACATACAGCTCAGTTGAATAAAAAGAGGAGGGAGGGAAGGTTAAATTGAGGTTCAGATAAATTGCAGTATGTCTTCCAGTAACCCTAACTTTGACACAAGTTTGGAGAAAAGCAAAGAAAGGATTTTTGGTTGCAAGAACTCAAGGTAGTTGTCTCTACGTGTGTCACCTGCTTCTTGGCAATGCCATGCTAATTACATTAGTAGTAGGAGTGCACGTTGTTCTTGAGTATTAAAACATCAGCTGTGCCTGTTATAGCTCGTACTGTTTACTTGTCCACAGTAGCTCTTAATAATTTCTCACTGAGGTCCTGTGTTGTTCTTTTGAATTTTTTTCTCCAGGCGTTTTACACCCGACCAGTCTCCTTTTGGGTTTTGTGAAGAGACAACACTGCACTCTGTTCAGCTGCTTCCTGTGTACCAGACAGGTACGTGGGTATGCAGGGGTGCATAATGGCCTTGCCACAGGAGACTGGGGAAAGGAAGGAGCTTCTTTGTATGTTCTGTTTTGTACACTGTAGCTGTAGGATGTATTTTTAAATTAAGGTCTGTCCTCCTTTTTCAATGATCTAAAGTCAACTTCTGCTAACAAAAAAGGCTGTATGTTTCTCCACGTTCTGCATAAACCTTGAACTAAAATGCCAATTCACCACACCAGAAGAGGAACACTAAATCAGCTTTTATCACTTCTCTGCTGATTAGTTTTGCATCACGAAACACTATGTTGCACTAATGAAATTATCCTCAGTGTTACAAGACACTAGGCTGCCTCTCATTAGTAAACTGTGGAAATTGGAGTAGTAACTTTAATAATCAGTAAGATACAGGTTACCTTTCTGCTAGGCTTCAATTAAAATGGCAAGGGATGAATGCAGATTTTAGGGGTTTGCTAACACATGCCAGCTCAAGCCCCAGCAGATCCATGGAAGAATTTAGCGCTCTGTGTTACAAATCCGCTTTGCTGACTGCTCACCCAGTTTGTGGTGGTTGTTTACTAAGTAGCAAAGCCTTATTTAAGTTGCAGATGACTCAAGAGAATGAGCTACTTCCCTGTAGGATCTGAACACAGCCTTCACCTGCCAGAATGGCTTTATACATAAATTCTGCCATTCCCAGCCTTTCTTTTGCTTAAGTGAGGACCTGCATTTTGGTGCACTGCAGCTCTGGATGAGCACTCATCCCAGCTCACAGGTGGTTGTCTAAGGCCGATATTTCAATCCATGGATGCTTAATTGTGATGAATCTGGAATCCAGTGCTGCTGCATCTGTAGAATTCCTTCACTCAGCAGTACATCCACACTTTTGTTAAAAATGCCTTCAGCTGAGGTAATATGACATACAGATTTTTGACCTGTGCACTCATCTTCATACAGTTGTGTTTCTATTCACTAGCTACTAACAAAACCAGTCTGCAGCCTGGGCAGGTTTGATAGTAACTTAGGCATCAGACTTGCAAAGGAATTGCCAGATGTTTATTTCTGAGGTATATAAAATGCCTTTTTTATTGTTACATCTAGGAAGTTCTGTGACAGCCCATGAGGAAACTGAGAGCAAGAGAGAACTACTGAGTCTCTTTTGCTTTTTCTCTTTACCTCATGTTGGATACCTCTACTCTATTGGGAAGTTAGTGGAGCTGATTTCTACTTACCAATATTCAGAGAAGTCAGAGCAGGCAGTTCTCACTCCACAGTTCCTGCATGTCATTACAAGGTACTACATTTATAATTTTGTTGGTGGAATTATTGCATTTCTCTGCTGCTGCCTTTGTGGTTTTTTTTCTTTTTCCTGTGTTATGTCCCTCGTAGCCTCGACCTCTCGGTCTGCTTGTGATAGCGCAGCATGGCCTCCGGCTTAGGCTTGAAGGCCCATTTCTACAAAGAAAAAGATGCTTTTACAAAGGAAAGAGATGCTTCTCTGTAGTCTTGCCTACTTGATTTTTGCAGGTCTTCATTGTTCTCCTTCATGACTGTGGTCTCTCCTTTCCCTGCAGTGAGAAGCTGCAGTGTTTCACGGTGCGATGCAGCGCAGCAGCAGCTCGGGATGAGGATCCATATATTGATACCACTGTGAAGGTTACTTTTTAATTTCTTTTTATATATATATTTTTTATGTAAAGACTCCAAGTACATGCTAACTGAAATTACAAAACAATCACTTTCCTTAAAAGGCTTGTCCACCTGTCACACTGGATGTCTGCACATTAAGGATGCAGCTTTTTATAGGACCAAGAGCTATCTGTCATTTCAGAAACCATATCATTCTTTTGACTAAGGCTGACACGGAAGATATTACTGAAAGAAGGAAGCCTACAAGAAGGATGATGTAAGGATTTGTGTCTTTTGGGTGATGGTATTTATAGCTCTGTGTACAGTGCTGAATTTGTATGTGTTGGACATAATTGCTTAGTGCATAGGAAGAGAAATCAAGTATTTGTTTTTTCAATTCTACTGTATGAACTGACAGAAGAAATGAGGGTAGGGACATGAATGCTTAAAATCAGTAAAGTTATTCAAGACTGTAAAAAACTTTCATAAATAATGTTAAAATAACATTACTAAGAACAGATCTGCTACTGAAAACATTTATATTGATAAACAAAAATATGTAGGATTACTAAAGCTACAGGCTAACAAAATGTGTTGCAGCACAAAATGAAAATGTTTTATATTTGACTATGGGTTCTTTCCAAGAAGTTATGAAGGAATGACATGACAAGAAGAATGCAGTTTGGCCCAACGTATTCTTGTAGCATGTATGTAGCCAGAGGCATTTGTGACTTCTTAGCTATTTCTGAGAACTGCTACTCCCTTTTTTTTTTTGAGGGCATTTCATAAGACAGCTAGACAGGTATTCTAAAACAGCTATTCAGAAATCACAGTTATTAAAGTCAATTCAAGTTAATTAACAAAAGTGGGACAGTTACAGTTATGTGAACTAGTATTTCCTAAAGCCTAGAACAAACATTATTCAGGAGAAGAGGAGGTTAAGCCCATCAAGGAGAATGGCAATTCAAAATACTGTAATTTTCTTTGTATAAAGTACCGTTCCTTCTGTTGGTTGTTTTAAAGATTGTATTTGGCATTTGAGGAAGATAACTCCTTTTGCCTTCTGTAAAGAACCAAGTTGAACAAATACTAGTAACACCTTCATTTGAAAATAAAGATGTAGATATTCCAAAGCAAAAGGGGTTTGGTTTTTCCTACAGTGTTTTAACCTTAGGACATTACAGACCTAGCCAATGTGTTAAAGTGTTCAAATAACTTTTTTACACCATGTCTTGGCAAGCACTTCAGTAGAGCTAATCTGAACGACTTCATGCAAGTATCTGATACTACCTGGTGTTAAGCCCAGGAGAAGATGTGGTAGATAGTTTTGATTGTGTTCCTGGTGTATAAACATGCCTGTCCCTGTTTTGTTGTTAGCCATTATGACTTAAATACACAGCTTAACTGTCATGCATTAACTAGCCTGCATACATACCCATTTATGTGTTTAAATTATCAAGTGAGCAGGTTTTTTTGGCTGCATAATGTTTATTTAGACACTGACAATTCTTTCCTTTCTCTCTAGCTCCAAAAAGGCTGACAGCATCAAATCCAGAGCAAATTCTGAGTCAGAACCTGGTTGGAATTTATATATTATAAACACTGTTTCAACTCTTCAGCTTTACAGAGAAATGGTATTGCCCAACTCCTGCTTTTGTTGTTTGGTGACTAAAAATAAGTACTGTTGGTTCATCTCTGATGCAGGTCATTGTTGAATATAACATAATATATTTCTCATTAATTTTCCATAATCCTATTTCAGATGGCTGATGCCCTCATTAGAATTGTTCCTGTATATTCTTAATTTTTGCTAGCAGCTTAAGTGTATCCTGTGTCTGTTCTAGGTAGATTATAGTAGAACTTACGAAAATGTGAAAACAGAGAGTTGCATCCATCTGCTCAGTGAGGCTCACTTACTGGTCAGAGCAGCTATAATGGACCCTGGTTTCCCTAAATCAGACGAGAAAGAAGAAATTCTAAGAGCATTCAGAGAAAGTTGTGCCTTTTTAGGAGACTGCTACAGCAAGTAAGTTTTAGATGTCAGAGTGATACAGGTGAGCTTTTGTTTCCAGTCATGTAACCCTAAAATGAAAATCCATCACTCTTTGCTGTTTTATGTTAGCTCTGCATATGAAATACACATCTTTACATTCTATGAAAACAGCTTAATCTGGTCATCTCTTCAGTATCTGGGTGTCTTCATTGTCACTAGACAAAGAGTATCACATTACACTGAACGTGAGCTATATGTAGTTGCAGACTGGCACGTTTTTGACTGTTTGATGTATTATTTTAGTTCCTACAAACAGTGATAGCAAAAGTGTTGCCCTTAGTTTTATTATTTTCTTTCCTATTCTCTGTTGCCTTCAGGTTTGACACAAGAGATTACCATCTTGCTTTGCCATACTACAGAATGTCAGGTTTATCCATGACTGAAGTTTTAAAGAGACTAGTTTCAGAAGGTGATGAAATACAGACATATGAGAAAGGATTTATATTTTACTTGACTCACTCTCTTAATGAAGAATTAAATGAAGAATTAAGTAAGGTAAAAATAAGACTTTTTTCTCTTAATCTATTGATTTAGTTTGGATTTTTAGAACTATGTATCAAGTTTTAATTAAATTCCTTTGAAAATGCTGAGCAGCTTGTTCAGTTCTACAGTTGTTCTTTTTCACATGGTTTTTATTGTCATATTTTTGTTAACAAAATAGCAAGCAGCACCTGTGATGCTTTGAGCTGCTTTCAAGCAACATGTGCGGAGTTTGGCCATCATAATGCATGTTGCTGATGATCTGGTTCCCACCTGTACACAGAGAAATTTCGGGTTTGGGAAAGCTTTGCTTCAGATTTCTTTCCTCTCCCATTTCTGTAATAAAGCAAACTGTTTCTTTGAACATTGCCAAATTGTACAGGTTGGTAAAACCAATTCACTGTGGTGGTGCATATTCTCCTAGCATCCCTGAATATGGGTTGAATCACTGCCAGTTAGTGATCCTGTACTTCTACCAGTAGGGAGGAAAGGTGCAGGAAAGGCACTGTGTTTTCATAGCTAAGCTATACTTGTTTTAAAAAAAACAACAAAACAACAAAACAACCCCCCCAAAAAAACAGAAAAAGAAAAAAAAAAACAAACCAAAATAAAATAAAAAACAGCCAACAAAAAAACCACAATACTTTCATATGCTACAGAAGACTTTACCTGGAAAGGTCTAAACTGTCAAATGGCTTTTGTTTTAATAGGAATCAGCAAATAAGGTTCTCCAAATATTCTATCTAGCTGACCCTGAGCAGCTGCCTCATATCCTCTGCAGTCCTTGCATGAAGAATGCATGTCCTTTGACAGCTGTGGGGTATCTGCAGAAGGTAGAAAAGATGATGCCATCAGTGGTCCTAACACTCAGCAAGGCTTCCATGGCTCTGAGAATGGGGGACCTGGTGTTGTATGGACGTGAGATGGACTCCTGTAAGGAGGTGAAGTATGCTGGGAGTACAAGCTCTTAATGCTTTGGAAAGCCCAAGTCAGGTGGTTTGGCTTGTGGTCGTGTTTTACAGTAAAAGGCACTTCAGTCACTCCTCATCCTCCTGATATGCTGTGTATCCCTGGAATGTCTGCAGCAACAGTGGAGTTGGGGGCTGGCAGATACTGGGGCTGTACTGGTCTTCCTGCAGGTAGAGTAGTCTGAGCTTGGCAGAGCCTTAGCAAATGAGCAAAAGTTTTAAAGCTTAATTAATTAATGATAAAGTAAATGCTGTGCAGAGCCAGTGCTCTTCAGCAGCATGACAGGATTGTATAGTAGCATTTTTACACCCCTCCACCTGTAATGAATATGTGATATGCCTGTGAAAGCACCATCTGTATGCAAACAGCCCTTAATAAAATTGCACTTGAAGCAGAATGTGCATGGTGCACATGAACTGAAGTTTCTTTATACAGTTTCACATCATTCTTATGTGGAATCTTATTAAGATCAGATCAGAACCTAGAAGTGCAGTTGAGGTAAGAACTCCACATCAGTGGGGGAAAAGCGTTAGTGAAGCACCCTCTGCCATAGATATTCATGTGTGATTTTTAGGCTGAGGCCAGTCTGTAAATTGCTGCTTGTTGAGGTTGATCAGGACTGTTGAATATTCAAAGGTGACAGAACTTGAAATACAGACTTTCTGAGAGTGAGATATTGGAGGTCTAAAAACTGGCGGCTGTTCCAAAGGTAGCTGTCATGCTTTGCAAGAAGTCCTGGAGAGCTTTCAGAGTCGGGGGGTTTTGGATTGCAAGGTGGGAACTGTGCATTTGCAGAGAGAACCTGACATGCTGTGAGCAAACTGCATGGATGCTATTTAGAGAATAAGGTGGCTGGGGATAGGGTGTTTGTTTTGGTAGTGGGGTTTTTTCATTTTAATCTGACCTATTGAAGAAATGTTCTGTTGCATCTCACCTGTAAAAAGCATTTTGTTGCAAAGTAGAAAAAATAACACTTTCAGAAAGATAGATAGTTTGTATGCATAGCAGGATGAGATCTGAATTTTATTTCCTGTCTAGTTAATGCAATCTGCTTAGGCATCATTTCCCCACTGTCCTTAAACTGGAAATAGCATCCTGTCATGTTTACCTTCAGAAGCACTCAGATATTTAGAAACAACTTAGTGTTGCACATTGTGCAGCACATTTTGAGTTTTGTTGCAGGGGTATTTTTGAAATAAAAAACATATTTTAGCAAAGCACTGAAATTTCTGCCAGTGATTTCTCAAACACCATGTATATTGAATGTCTTGGATTTCATAGTGAAATCTATCCTGTGTGCACAGTAACTCCAGATTTCAGCAGCCTGTTACTTTAGTGTTCAGGCTCGTGGCCTGTTGCTCAGGAGTCTGCTCTGGTGCACAGTTTGGAGCCTGGTCACTGGAGAGCTACTCTATAAATTGTAGAAAGGATTTATTTCCTTCCCCTGATTTTCCTTAATTTCATCTCTCTAAACTTCACTGCCTGGGGAATTACTTAAGTTTGCTGAGTTGAATCGTATGTGGATTGAATTATTTACCTGATTTGTACCTGACTGTGTTCATAGGCAACTTTGACTTGTGGCTTCACTGGACAACCAAAACTCCTGAGGCAGCACAAGGAAGGAGTCGTTACTCCAACTGAGTTTGCTGTTCACCTGAAGGAGACACAGCCTGGTTTACTGGTGGCTGCCACTGTGGCTTTACATGAGAACAGTAAAATGGAACTGGAAGAAGCAGAGACCTTTTTCAAGGTTGGCCTGTGATCATGCTTTGCTTCTGTTTGTGTCATAGTGATGTTGTTATGGCTAAGCAAAGGAGCCTTGGCTGCTCCTTCACTCATGTTTCAGCATTTCTTCAGAAAGAAGGAGAAGAGGGTTGGATATATTCCAGTCAGGACAGATGGCTACAGAATTAGAAACTGGACCTTCTGGAAAGAAATAAGGGCTAAATCAAGGAAAAAAAAAACAAACCAATAAGCTTTTTGTTTTCACCCTGTCATTTGAATGGGGGATCTCAGGGCACTTTCAATGGCTTCCTAGTAACTGGACTTTCTAAGCCTACTGAAATGTAACAGCATTTAGATAAATCACTTCCATAAGCTCCTTTGGAAGAAATCATTAGGATTAAAACATACTTCTAAAGAATCAGACTTACACATAAAGTTACATAATGTACTGATGCCCTGTATAAATTTCTGAAAGAAGGTTGGTTCTCTGCAGTTTATGAGAAGACTAATAAATAGAATAGTTTTTCTGGTGTCCCTGAAATTTTTGTTATTTAGATTGGGTACGGACAAACCTTTTTTCTTTTCTCTACAATGAACAGCACTGTTTGGATTAAAATAATTTCTTTTTCAATGTAGGTATGTTGCAGTCTTCTATCTGTTACTGTGAAAGAGCAATGTCAGAAATACCAGGTCATGAAACCCGAATTGGAACAAGTGGTGTTTCAAGTAAAACTCCTTTTTGCTGACACACAGATCTTACAGCATGTCCTGCGTGGCTCCTGCCAGTATACCCAGCTGAGCTACACAGCATCTCTTACCGTGGCCTTAGGGTCTTCTTTTGAAGACACCTGCTTGGCTATTGGCAAATATAAAATCCTCCAGATTAGCAGTGTGTCAGTACTTGTTGACAGTGTGCTGACATTTCTGAAAGTGGAGCAAATCTTGAATAAGGAATCAAGCCTGTAATTTAGAGTGGATTACCTTAAAATCATTCCATGAACTTTTTACTTGGCCTAGCACAGCATTATGTAGAAACACATTCATTAGAAATACATCAAGACCAAGAAAGGAAGCAGAATTCTGCTTCAAGTGAAAGTGAAGAACTGTTTCTCCTGTCTGTTCTGACTTCTGCTAATAATTACCATGTTCTGTGCTAAGTTGCTGTCTTCTGATGTTTTCATTCTTAGATGTTGTGTAGTAACAGTGAGAACAGTATTCCTCAGCTCTTGGTGGATTTCTGGGAAGCTCTTCTTGTAGTGTGCTCTCAGGAAGAAGTAGTTCAGGAGCTTTTACTGAGGATTACTTCTCAGTATGTTTGGAGAATATCAAAGAAACAACTTCCTGAGACTAAGCCATTGAAAACAACAGAAGATCTGGTAAGCATACACCCCTCAGAGGGAGTGCTGTTACTGCACTGTCCCTCCAAAATCTACCCAAACACTATCCTTAGTGATGAATTCTGGACAGCTTACATCTTAAAAGAAGCAAGACTGAAAGTGAGTAAGGTAGTGTGCACTTACCAGCCAGGTATTGCTGGCTCTGAGGAGTCCTTTGGGGACATTTGCAAACCCTTCCAACAGGAATCTCAGCTCCAGATAGAAAAAGGGGCTACAATGAAACAATGGGAGCTTGTAAGGTGGGATGTCTGCAATTGTACAAAGCTGGCTAAATGAGAAAAAATGTGCAAATGATGAATTTTAAAGGATTCTGAATGGGATCTTTGAAATACAAAATTAAATAGAAGTTTCTAGTTTATTTGTTACTAACTTGTATGAACCAGAAGAAGGGGTACCTGCTGTGCTGACTTAGGCTTTTTGAGAGTAAAATTTTCTTCACTTGTGCTAGGTTTCACATGGAACTGTCACTAACATAAATGTTTATTTTATTGCAACTTGATTCTTTTATAGATAAACTCCTGTAATCATTTTGGGTTGATTTTCCCATGGGTAACTTCAATAATGTCAGTGGGCTCCCCATCTGATAAAGATTACCATGAAGATATCTCAAAACTACAGGTATGAGACCCTGAAATCTTACTGCTGGCAGCTTTGATCCATTCTACAAATGTTCATGTGTGTATGAACAATCTTCTCTAGCAGACTCCCCTCCTCCTTCCCCCCAGGTTACCCAGTTAAACTAACAGGCCCCTTGAAATGATGGAAGAAGAAATACTGAAGAGATCTGTCAATAACTGTGATACTTACATTTGCAGTCTACTCCAAACTTGCTTTTCCAGTTTTCAGTAACATTTATTAGTGGAAATATTTTTCAAAATTATTCTGCTACGTAAGGGCTTCTGTTCTAAGGTTATAGTTGGGGTTTTTTTTTCAGTTTGTCTTAAATCCAAACAATCCTTTTTCTTCTTGTCTTCAGTCTCTTCTCTGTGGTCAGTCAATTGATGTAGCTTCAGCTCTGCCTGTCTTGGAGCCTCTGACTGAGGCTGGACACGTCGGCCTCACCATCTGTGTTCTCTGCAGTTCCCAGCTGGGCAAGTATGAAGAAGCCATTGACCAGCTTCTCAGAAGGTGTCCTGAGGCAGCTGTGGTCTATGCTCAGCACGAGCTGAAAGGTGACAGTCGGGTGAGCTGGTCTCTTTAAAAGTTGTTCAGTATTTTTTGCTTTGTTTTTTTCTAACTGAAATACTGTTGGGTACAGCTGGACTCTGGATGGCTCAAGTAGCCCATCTTTCAGACAAATAAATTGCTTGCTCTGAACCTCTTGCTTGGCATTTAAATTCCATAGCTCACTGCCCACTAATTTTAATGGAAAATATTTTTCCCCAGTTTCTTCTGTGACTCCTTGTATTCATTCTAGTAAATTTAAATCATAGTCTTCTCAGATGGCAGAGTGCCTCAGAAACGGGAGCGGGACGTTCTTTTTCCACTGCAAATGACAAACTAGCTAGTTCCTTGCTAATCAGTGCTCTGACAGTCTTGTGTAACATGAAATTTTACTGATAAGTTAACTGATAAATCATGCTCCTTCAAATAAATCACACTTCAATACATCCTTCCTGTGTTCTAATGACATCTTCTGATCTCAGAACATCAGCATGGTACTGGTGCACTAGCAGAAGGATTATGTTCTTTATGTCCTGTTTTCCCTTTAGGCCTCTTTACAGTTTTAATTTTGGAACTGATGATATTCCAGTGTTCCAGGAGTAGAGGAATTTACTTCCATTGCCCATCACAGTTATTATACTCAGTTTACAGAGTTTGCTGGCCAGAGTCAGCAGAGCTGATCCTCTGCCAGATGGATGCACAAGAACTCAGTTCAAAACCAGACGTGTGCTTTTTATTCAGATCTGAAAATAGATACAAGGTTAGTTAAGGAGTTCAGTGGGAGGTGGCAGTACTGAATCAGGTTTAAAGGAGAAGGAAAATCCCTTCCCCTCTCTCCATCTCTTATCAACAAAATGATACACACAACATAATTCACTACTGCAGCTGTTAGACATGGATCAGGGCAGGGGGACGGAGCATGTTCTTGCTCTAGTGCTGCTCCCCACTTTGCATGGAGCTGTTTGGAGGGGAAAAAAACCCAACAGCTTCAATTTTTCTGCCTGCATCAGTTTTGCTAATTACGTGACTTTGTTTCTCTTACACCTCTTTACATACAGAGGCACCAGGGGTCACCATGTAAAAACTGTGGAGTGTAACACGGTTCCAGGGAACACTGAAAATACAGATGGGCAAGTGCGCTGCATTTCAAAGCAGTATGCAAATTAATTACTTAGTTCATTGTAACCTACCTGTATTTGTACACATCTGAGCTCAGTTCAGAGTATTTTTTAGCAGGTCTTTTGCACCCTTAATTGCAGCCCTTGTTAATTTACACTTTTGCTGTGTGTTTTTGTGGATTAGGCTGTGTGGTGGAACAAGCTGCTTCCTGAACTTTGCAAGAGAATCAGACTTACTGGAAAAGATTGCCCTGTTCTTGTTTCATCACTGAAAGGTAAATCAGTTGATTGCAACTCAACTCCAGAAGCCTTTGTGTATCAGCTGATGTTTTAGGTACTGTTCAGGCTAAGGACTGCTGATGTGATAATTTGAAAAGAAGGGGGATCTTTCTCTCTGGTGATGGCTAATACAGCTCAGCAGGCATTCTAGGCATTATCACAGGATTCTGCAACATATAAAAACAATGGCATTCAGTTTGTATTACAAACAGTTCATATTGTTTCTATATAAATCAAGAATAGACACCATTAAAAAAAAAAGAACTGATAGAGGGCAATTGGGTTTTTCTGTAGGCTAAGTGACTACATGGTTCTAAGCAAAGACAATTAACAGGCTACTGTTGATAACCCAGTGGGTGTTTAAGGTGTGTATTGGTGATGTGGTCACAGACAGAAAAAACCCACAGCTGTTACTGCTAGAAGCAGAGAAACTAATCCTGGAAGTTGATGTAGTTCTGTTGTTACATGTTTGTAGGAAGTCAGTAAGACTACAGCTGGGGAGCCAGTGTATTTGTTCTGGCAGAAAAAGAGGGCTCAATAAAGCACATATATTGTAAACAAATGCCAGTGTCACGGCTGACGGCAGAACAGCATCCTGGGGTCATGTTCTGGGGCACAGGCTGCCATGCTCTGCCACAAAGTTCTAGTTTCCAGTGCTACTGGTTTTCCTTCTGAGCATTATTTTCAGGCTGTGCCTGTGCTGTGAGTGCTGAGGAACAACAGGTTCAACAGCTTGGGCTGAGAAGGTGCATGTGGAGCATCTGGTTGTGCCCAAGTGCAGAGCCAGGGGCTGGTGCAGAGCTCTGGGGCTTCCTTTGCTCTGGGTGCAGAACACAGGACAGAGTAGAGCACAGTCCCATGAGCATTAGTGCCACATGTAGACCTGGTGAGTTAAGGTACAGCAACAGGTTTAATCTAAGACATCATTTCAGTTTGAGATTTCCAGTAGTTGCGTTTTCTCCCAATTGAGTGTGTCTTAAATTCCATTCCAGTTGCAGTATTTAGATAATTTTATTACTTCAATTAGTAATTATATTGCTAGTTTGGGTTTTTTTGTTCTAATACCAAAACACCTAAACAAGATTTTCTCCCTTGCTCCAAGCAGAAACTTTATCAGTTGTTGCAACAGAACTGGAACTAAGGGATTTCCTCAGTCTTCTACCAGAGGATGGAACTGCAGCTTTTTTCCTGCCACATCTTCTTCACTGCAGCCAGAGGAAGCTGCTGACCTAACAATGGCAGTCTGCTATGCACTCAAGTACAAAGAATGTGCGGGAATAAAGAACTAAATTAAACAAATAGTAGAACTACCTATAAGGTACCGTGGGACTCCTCACATAAATCATCTTGCTTCTCAGTTGAAACCTTCTGACAGCCCTTGAATGACAGCTTTTGTCTGAGGCAAAGCATCTGTTTTGAAGCTAATACTGTTACACTCTGACAAAGGTCAGCAAACCAGAATTCCTGCCAGGAAGAGCTGACGGATATAAAGAGAACTATTGAACCGTTAGGCAGGATCATGCACCTTCTCAGTCAGGGTGAACTGACAGCCAGATCAGCTAGAGAACACAGGCTGTGCAGCACACTTGGACATACAGTGTTCACTGGGAGTTAAAGCAGGGGTCAGTCTTCATTCTGTGCTAGTTAGCTGGATCACTCACCTGGGGAGGAGTTTAAGCTCAGGCATGTGTCTTAACTGGCTAAGCAAGTGCTTTAGTTTTCCAAGTGGAATAGGGCCCCACTTACTGAATTTTGCAACACAGACATTCCCTTGAGGTCCAGGTGGCAAAACCAGTCAGCTGCTCTCTCATCTTAGGTACATACCCATGCATGTTACACTGAAATGTTTTCATTTAGCAGCTTACAAAAAAAGCCCATAAATCAAAGAGAAACATGTTCCCAAGAGGAGTAGAAGATAAGGACTACAGCTTGCTTGCTGGTGTTTGTTTTCTTTCTAAGGTTTTTTGGTACTTGTAGCATGTATGTACTGATACTTGCCTTTATTTTGGGCAGAAAACATCCTTCGGCTGGAATTCAGGCATAATCAACTGTCACAATGTTTATGATCTTCTTATGAATGCAGTTTGGTTTTTTTTATAATCTACCACAAATAAAGCAAAGACTGCATGATCCCATAACACTCTAAAAGCCAAATTAACTGATACTGACTCTCATAAAATCAAATTTTTGCTGGATCTGTAATGTTACTTAAACCTGTATAAGTCAGATCATCTACACTGGAAATAATTAAGAAAGAAAAAAGATTGTTTTAACATTATGTATGAAGCACTCCTGGCACAGCAGAAGCCAGTGATCTAAGTTACCATTAGAGATTGTGCTGGTATCAGTAGAATCTTTCTACATTAAAAAAGGGCAAAGGGATTTAGAGGTGTTGCAAAGAAGCAACTTCCTTCCTTCTGGTTGCTGTAAAGCCCAAATGTTTTGCTTTGCCTCCTGTCCCATTCATCCTTCCCTGGTATTTGACACAGGCCTAACATCTGTGGAGCTGGGCTGTTACAACAGCTGGATGGCACAAGGATACCTGCTCTTATTGCCTTCACTTTTGACCATGCACTAATTCTGCTGCTTCCATCAGTCATGATGTGACTAATTGGCCTGTGTCTGCCTGACACAGCTGACAGCACCATGAGGCAGGAAGCTCTTGGGTTGAGTAGTCCTCACATTCTGCCCCTCACTGTCTGACCTTTACCAGGCTTATTTCAGCATAACCTTGTCTTGTAATTGTTTTCATAACAGAAAAACAATCGTGCAACCATGATCCCTCAGCCACTGCATCTTTTAAATTCACTATTTTGAAAGATGTTACTAGATAAAATTATAAAACAGTTCAACAGAAACAAGAGAACCATTCTGTTAGCTGTTCAGTTACACAACAGTATATATATTTTAAGTATGAACCTATGGATAAAGTGATAACCAAATTCTTGTTTTCCAAGCAATAACTGCTAACATAGCTGACTAGTAAAATGTGACAGTTGATATCTGAAATAAAAATTGCTGTTACACAAGATAAGTACATTTCATTTGGCTCTTCCACGTTCCTCAGGAGTTAAATAACATGCATTAGGCATCACCTAGAATATGTTTAGTTTGCAGGGTACTATTTTTATTTAGAGAAAAAGATACTTCTTATCTGGTCTGTCCATTCAGTGGTCTCAGCCTGGGGCCCTTTTGTTACCCGTGGGCCACGAAATTAAATCTTCGAAAACACAGGGAAGATCAGTTGTCCAGGAGATGGTAATTCTCAAGAAATGCTTCACTGAAGGAAGACTTTGGAGAATCTCTGTGGTAAAATGTCTTCAGCCTTGGGTGCCTGCTGTACTTAAATTGGTGGAATAATCTTGGGTTTGTCTGTGAGGGGAGAAACAAATTTTGTTACAAGCATTTCATCAAAAGAATAGTCTGTGCATATGGACAAGAGCATCCAAAATGAGAGCAGTGCATCCCAGTACCTTCTAGACACTGGCAGTTAGATTTAAAAACAACTTTAAACTGCACTGAAGGGTAAGGTTTAAGGCCCTGTAGATGGCTGATTATGCAAAGTTCGACACTGCTTCTGCAAGTTCAGGTCTTTTTCTACATCTCTTTCTGTTTGCTCTTATGTCAGCTTTTTAATTATCACTGTAAGTTTGTCACCACGTATTCTGTAAATCACACTGGTTTATTAAATATATATGGATTGTCCTTAACATTCTGGTCTGTGTTTTTAGTATGGCTACATGTGTACATGACATAGCTGTGTATCTGTGTATGCACATACCTACACACACTGGAGATGTTCCAGCTGCTCTCCTGTCAGGTGACTGTAACACATACCTACTATGAGCTGGCTTGTGAGTACAGGGAAGTGTTGCTTTTTAAATTGTATTAACTTTGTAGAAACAAGAACTTTCAAAATACTTCAAGATGCAAGTTTGTCCACAGGTAATATTACTAAAGCAAGGTAAGTGTCTGTAAAGCTAGACCATGTCCTTTAGAAAGAAAACACTATTTTAGTTTTTCAATACTGAACCTTTTAGGGATGATTTCACTTCAGTTTTATTTACCAACTGTTCTTTTTTTTTTCAATGAAGATTGAGAGGGAGTCTGACAGTACTGGCACTTCCTGGGCACATAAATACTGTTTCTCACAAAGGATTCTTTTTAAATTAAAATTTGCCATTTAAATTTTGTTGATGGGAAGCTGCAGTCAGTTAACACCCAGTCCTTTGGATGCTTCTGTGTCCTGAGCAGCAGCCTTGAGGTAGGTACGGTTGGGTGGCTTGCAGCTTTTTGGCCTCTAGACATCAATATTGAGCCATGAAATATTTCTGGATGCCTGAGCTGGTTCCGGGTACACCAGCCTGTCTGAGAGCCCCACTGCATCCTGGAGGTCACTGAGGTTGAGAAACTCCTACCTGCCTTTGGGAGCACTGTGTAGGTTGCTTCCATGCCCGCGTGGATGTGGTCAGTAACGTGGCAATGGAGCAGCCAGATTCCAGGGTTCTGTGGGGTCATTTCCACAGTTTGAAATGTCCCAGGAAACAGATCAAAGACATCTGCCCGGTAAACCCCTGTTTGCTTTAGGACAAAAAAGAAACAATGGTCAAACCTGTGGCATTACCAGATGGCAGTAATTTAAGCCACCTTTTATGCGTATTTCCACCAAACTCTTGTCACAGCTGAGTGAAAAGAAATCTACTGTGTGTCATTCCTAGAGAGCACCACTTTGTATGGCCACTTCATGCTAGCAGATACTCTCTGGCTCTTGTAGGCTGGTCACATACAGGTTTGGGGCATAACAACTTTATGGTCGAATTACAAGTCCTGCTTAATATTGTAACATCTGACTTTTCACCAGTTAGAGTCCTTGGTATTTGATTTACTTCTCTTTCTTAACAGAGCAGGAAAATAGAGGAAAGGACCTGTTACCTTATAGTCGAAGCTGTGGCCATGGAAGTGTGCTGTGTGAATGTCTATTTCATTGCCCATTCCCATCAAATACCAGCTTACTTTATCTCCAACATGCATGGTCAGACCATGTAAATTTCCAAACACCTTTCCATTAATGGCTAAAAAGAGGGAAAGGGCAAGACAGAGAAAACAAATAAGATTTTATGCATCCTGACTCTCTAAACTTAAATAGTATACAAGATTTGAAAGCCAATGCCAGGCAAAAGTAATGGCTTTGAGGGGTATATAAAAGCAAAACAGTAAATGTTCTATATTTAACTAGAAAATAAGACATAGTTGAAAGTTCACACTACACCATCACTAATACTGCAGTTCTTAAATATCTGCATTTCCTGCAGCTCTTTGTAAAGGGTAAGCCTTACCAGGACATAGTTTCAGGACACACATTGCTTTTCCAACTGATCCAGAACAGTTGTTCACTGATACAAAATAAAAATTTCAGATTGTATTTTTACTCTCTCAAAACTTCAACATCGGAGCATTTTTTCATAGGTGTTAAAAAACAAAAAGCCCAAACCAACAAAACAAAAACCCCACAAGTCATTTGGAGGCATTAACTATGTTTTAAAATAGATTGAGTTAAATTTTTCAGGTTTTCCACTGGAAATTCAGAGGGGATGAGAAAGTCAAATGTATATGCACTACTTTCAAATATGTAATTTTATAGTTACATCCAGTAAACTGGGAAACATACCGTGCATTTTATTACTTTCAAGGAATTCCTCATCCTCTTTGTCAACAAGGTGTGGGTTGGCAGAATAGGTTTTAATGTTTTCATCCAAGTACCATGACTCATTTTCATCAAAAACCATAAAAAGAAGAGCAAACTGAACTTTCTCTTTAGTATGAAATGATGGCAAATAACGTCTACGACACACAACAAGTGTGCCTATTAATCCACTGTAAGTGTCCTGAAATTACAAATGAAAAATCATCTAATTACAAAATGTGACAAAGCAGGAGCAGTTTAAATGCAAACATGAATCCTCTCAGTATTTTTACAGCTATTGGTATCTGGGAATCAGGGCAGCCAGTGCCTGACAACCAAGGTTATGTTGAGTTCATGGGCCCTTGGAAAAACATGGCAGATTCATGTTCCACAGCTGCATGTGAGGTTTCCCACACGTGACTGTTGAGATACTGAGCAAGCTGTGAAGTGTGAGCTTTAAGAACAAAATCTGAGCGAGGTGATCTATAGAGAAAGCAGAAGAAACAGGGAGCAAGAACATGAAGGGCTGTGACTCTCAAATTCTGCCTTGAATTCATTGCAACATTCAAGAGAGCTTTACATTCAAAGGCCTGGTCATGGGGGGAATGACTTGACAAAAAAAAAAAAAAAAAAGCAGCTTTTCACATTCATCTCCCTTTTGCTGTAGCAGTACCTGTGTTGTTGTGAGCAAAACCACTTATAGTGGTACTAATCATATACCTTAATGATGTCCACTGTTGAATGGTATGCCCATGCAATACAATCTGGATCTCCTCTCCCAGAACCAGATCTCTCTGGGATTTTCCAGACATAGGTCTTTGTTTCACCTGAATTGAATAAATATTGATGAATTTTAGAAGTTTTCTGTGTGATGACCCATAATAGGTCATCCTGAAAGAGATGTTATCTCCATTTAGAGCTTATATTTGTCTTAAACTTCCTCTTCCCAAATACTGCACTGGCTAGTTTACTGTTATTTCCCTTCTCCAGATCCCTGACTCTTCTGGCCAATGTTTTCTTGTGCAACTACACTCTCCAGTTCACCAGACTTAATGAAACCAATTGTATCTTCTGTAGAGATCACAAAGGAACTTTTGAAATAATAGCTAGCATAAGCTGTGCTCTCCCTCTGCAGCCATATTTGTTTGCTTTCATGAAAGGTGCAGCCACACTGTGTCAAAAAAATGACTGATCTGCCAAGGAGTAGGATACATAGCAATAGTTTGCAGGACCATTGAAATTGTAGAAATATTTCTCATCAGCAGCATAACAAATTAAAAAAAAACTGAGGTAGAAACAAACAAACAAAAATGAAGTCTCTCCAGCTATCCTCAAATGAAACTTTGCTAAACGTTGCTAGAAGGCTTGATGTTACCTGCTAGAAATAAAGAAGGATGCTTTGATACCTGGGTTAGTTACAGCAACAACAGAACTGTCTGTTTTCACTCCATGGGCATGGATAGAATAAGGTCTTGATGCCAAGTTCTTAAAAACTACTATAATTTTATCTCCAATATTTGACATAAGCAGTGGCCCTGTTGGATTGAAAGGAAAGATTAACTTGGTTTTACAGGAGGTCAGAGCAGAGCAAGACAGTTTTCTGTGTTCAAATGCACAACAACATTGGCTTATAATTCACCTAAAACCTGTACATGGATAATGTTATTCCCTGGGATACACCAACTCGAGGAGCTGAAGTTAATCACCTAAGTAGAGGCCCAAGTTTCAAAAGCCTTGAGCACCTACTGTGATTTTAAAATCAGTTTGAATATTTCTGCCCAGTTTTACGCTGTCTTTGTAAGTACTGGTGTGTGATCAGGCAGAAAAACAAGGGTTTTTTCCTTGCAAAGCAAGCAATGTCATCTTAGAAGGAAAGCACCATAACGAAAGTAGCAATTCCAGGTCATTTTAGAGGTTTTGTGTGGGTAGAACAACACTCATTATTGTTCAAATACTATCTTCTTGTTTTGTTTAACTGTTTCCCAGTTTCAAAAGTGAACTTCACAATTACTATACCTTGAATTTCCAGGTGCTGCTGCTCCTCTGCTCTGTGTTTGGGAGTACTGAATGTCTGATCAGTGTACTCCCGATACACCACCTTTCTGTATTTTGAGCCAATGAATTTGTCTTCTTTATTTAAAAATGGGTTGCCAGGGCTGGGAGGAAAAGGGAGGAAGAAAGAATTTGAGAAAATTGAGATAAAAATATGCACACTTCTTAGTGTATTTTAAATATTTTGCAGGTATGTCAATTAATCATTAAACAAAAATCCAGCTCAGTGAAACAGTAATCTCATAGGCCACTGGTATATTCAACATGAAGACATTCTTTTTAAGCTGGGAGGTTTATCTTAACCTGAAAGAAATAAAAAACCACTGTAAGTGCTCCAAGTCTCTGTAGTATCTGAGAGAATGTAGAGTGCTTTTCGTGGCTGGTATTTCAGACTGCAAGAAGTCATCCAGCAATTTGTATACCAAAAACCAGAGCACTCAAGTGATTTCTGTAGATCTGAAATGAAGCCTAAAACTTGTAAATCTGAAGTGCCTTGCTGAAATTAAAAGTGAGGGACAGATCCTCAGAGACAGTGGGGAAAAAACCAGTCTGGTAAAAGCATAGTCTATATTCCTTGTGCTCAGCACTATGCCAGAGCCCACTGTGCTATGCAAGGCAAAGACGTGCTATCAGGCTGAGGAAAAGGAAGAAAATACAGTTGTCAATTAAAAATAAAAACTATAGGCAGTTACAATCTACTACTCTAACCTCAAATGAAGTGATACAGGTGGAACACATAGAAATTAATCACTTCATTGTTTAGCCTCTTCTGCTAATTTGCATTAATTATTTGAGCCAATCAGTTCCCTCTCACTGAGATTCAAATACTGTGAATAAAACACCCAGGTGACAGAGCTTGGTAGTGAATGAATTTGGTCTTGGACTAAGTTAAAGAAACTGAGAGCAGTGAAAAAGAACCTTTCTCAGAATACAGATAAACATGAGACAGACAGGTCACATGTCGTTAGTACAGCACAAAGTTACTATCAGCACAAAGTAGTCATTGTATCTAAGACTTAATGAACATTTTAGTTCTGTTTAGGCATTCCACATCAAGGACTGCACCAATATCAGTAACTAATACACACAGAGGCTCTATCCAAGATTCACAAAAATCTGCAGCAGCCCCACAGAAGATCTGTGCTGCTTTTCATGAACATCACACTGTCTGCTCACAGTTACATAGCAACATTACTGGAGAAGAATCACAAATTCAAGTGAGGCCTAGAAAGATATGTTAAAGAAAGTGTCTCTAGAAATGCCTACAGAAGGAGAAGGTTCAGAGGGGAAGTAAGATGGTCCTTTGCTTTTTTGCATTTTTCTTTCTTGTGTATATTCCAAAGTACCTTTCCTCATGGTATTGATGCCGCTCAAATTCCCAAGTCCTGTTAGGAGAATAGTCCCATTCAACTTCCACTGCAGCAATATAGTAAGTCTTTTCATGCAAATACAGAGAGGGATCCACATTCCACCAATGGCATCGTTTCACTTTGTAATGCTGTTTCATGCCCCCTGTGTAGTGATCTGTTGTCAGGCAGGACACTTCAAAAACTCCTAGAGGTTGTACAAGAAAGACAGACTTGAGGACAAACATCTGTTACTAGTAGATCCAGAGACTGTATTACCTGTGGTGATCTGGTGTCTGGAGACTGAGACACAGGCTACTGCTCATGCAAAATCAAGTCTTGGTGTAGTATGGCTACTTCTGGTAATAATATTCAGCATACACAGAAGCTAGAAAAATCAAGGCTTTAGCACTCAGAGCTTACATCCTATGAAGATGTTTGCTGCCCCTGAAACACAACTATACATGGTTTTAGCAACCAAAAGGTCAAAATATCAGCTATTTACAACTTGTCTCTAAGCACAAAATGTTAATAGGTTAACAGTTTCTAAACTAGTAACAAGAGTTTTAAAACAAAACATTTACCTTCAGAATCAGGCTTCATAACAGCTGTCAGAAATGTATGTGGAAACAGATTTGCGGTGTCTCTTCTTGTTCCTTTAGTTATGAATGTGTTTTCTGAAAAGTATATCCCATGGACATCAGCTTCTGACCCCAAGCCCATCAAGTGCCAGGAAACCACGCTTCCTTTACACATCTCAAGACCAGGCTGATTTCCATACATGTAACCATTAATGGCTGCAGAAGATTTGAGGAAGCAAAACCCATCTTGATTAACAAATTACTTAATTCTACAATACATGTAAAATAAATAATATTTAATTAAATTATTAATAATAATTAAGATGTGATACCTTAGAATGACAGAAACATCAGTAATAAAATATTTTCTCACATCAGTGAAACTATAAAAATTAATTCAAGCAAAAGAACTTTTAAAACACATTGTTTAAAAACAATTTATAACTGTTCTCCTTTTCACTGTCTGAAGCACAGGCAGCTGACTTGACCAACTGGAACTTCCATTGCTTTACACCTGTCAAGTAGGCATGATGCACAAGCGTCATGCTTTCTGCCCTTCAAGCCCTCCAGCAGACACCTCAGTGCGAGTTACTAACCCTTTCAAGCTACTCCAGTGCAAAGCTTCCACAGCCTGGGCCTCACAGGCACCACTGAGTGCTCAGTGTCAGGCTCTGTAAACAGAGGGAAGGCCCCGAGGGCAAAATGTAAGAAAAAGCACAAGCAAATACTCTAAAGCTTAGGACTAGGTACTGAAGATAAACATGTTCTCTCACAGGACACTTGAAAGACCTTTCTACAGTTTCAGACTATGACCAGTGTGAAACTCAGGTCTGCCCTCTTAGAGAAGAAAAGACTTTCACCCTGAGGAGGCCACAGTGGCCAGACTCGGCAGAGACACCAAATGAGCCAGAGAAGTGTCCCTGCCGCGGCGGGGCTGAGGCTCCCGGGCTGTCTGGGAGCGCTGGGAAGGTCAGCTCACAGCTGCTGCTGGAGCAGCACTTCAGACAAGTCAAGCGGGAAAGCAGCCCAGCAGCAAAGGTCCTGGGGGCCTGGTAAACACCAAACTGAACAAAGGAAGCAACATGCTCTTGCTGCAAAGGCTGAATGGTGCCCTGGGCTGCATGAGGCAAAGCGTGGCCAGCAGGTCGAGGGAGGGCATCCCTCTGCTCTGCTCAGCACTGCTGAGGCCACACCTGGAGCACCCCAAGACAAGAGAGACATGGACAGAGTGCAGCAAAGGGCCACAAGGATGATGAAGGCACCAGAAAGCAGCTCTCCCATGAGGAGAGGCAGAGAGAGCTGGGACTGTTCAGCCTGCAGATCAGAAGGCTCAGGGGGATCTCATCCACCTGTACAAATACCTGCAGGGAGGACATACAGAAGGTGGAGCTAGGGTCTTCCCAGCAGTGCCCAGTGACAGGCCCAGAGGCACAAACTGACACACAGGAGGTTCCCTCTGAACGTCAGGAGACACTTTTTTCACTGAGAGGGTGACCGAGCACCGGCACAGGTTGCCCGGGGAGGAGGTGAAGTCTCTGTCCTTGGAGGTTTTGAGAAGCCACCTGGACATGGTCCTGGGCAACTGGCTGTGGGTGACCCTGCCTGAGCAGGGTGTTGGCCCAGACGGACCCCAGAGGACCCTGCCAACCTCAACCAGTCTGTAATTCTGGAAAAATCCTCCTTTCAGCTACATCACCTGTAGGGCAGAGGTCAGTTTTCTCTTGCTGCCTGGCTGCATTCACAGGGATTACACATGGGCTGCAGACCAAAGTTCTCCTGTCTGCTCCAAAAAGTACACAGCAGGGCTAACTGCTCGACTGCCACCCCAGGCACTGAACAGCTGGCTCTGTGTTTTCAACTACCACATCTGTCTGGAATTGAATTACATTCAAACAAGGTTTGGTTTCCAATGGAAAGGAATGAAATGTCTCTGCCACTATAGCTTCCCAGTCTCCAACATGAGAGTACAAAAGTAAAAACCTTATTGTGAAATGAATATTTGGCTAACTAATATTTTTCTTACAGTGCATTTTGTTTGACTCTTGGAAGTCCTCATCATCTTTGTCAACTTCATTAGGATTTAGTGTAAACATCAAAATATTGTCATCCAAGTACCAACTCAGATTCTCGTCAAATACTGTGGCCAGTAGAAAAAACTCCATGTCCACATTTTTCTGTTGAGAAGAAATAGTGTCAAGAAATACAGGAGTGAACAGAAAATGTCAGGAAAAAGTTTTTACACACATCATAATTTCTAATTCACAAAGTAGGACACTGATGCTTCATTCCAATAATCATATAGCTCTCTAACTGCTGTATCTGATTTACTGCTA
Source organism: Apus apus (assembly GCF_020740795.1). NCBI lineage: Eukaryota > Metazoa > Chordata > Aves > Apodiformes > Apodidae > Apus > Apus apus. Next base: position 26,773,135 of record NC_067289.1, on the reverse strand, counting down.
ATGCTCTTTCTACCAGCAGGAATCATCTCTGGAAATGAATGTGGGTTTTGGACTTTAAAGTCTCTACGTTCTTCTAGTTACTCTCATCCTAGCTGAGCAATGAACGCCAGTGGCTGCTCACTGCAAACGGTGGTTTCATAACACAGAGTCTGTCTCCTCTGGACCCAAACTCATTTTGCTTTTTTAAAAATTAAAACAAAACAAAACAAACAAACAAACAAAAACCCCAACAAAAACCCCCAAGCCCCCACTTTCTTTATCTGATGTACTCCCCTCAGCACAAGGATGAGACTGTGCAGTGGAACTGGGTGTTGCTGCGTGGCCCTGAACGTGGCAGGCCCCTGAGGGCACGATCCAGGAAGACAAAGCAGATTCAGCTACGATTATGCAAATGCTTCCATTTTTCTACATTTTGACTCACCTGTTTCCCAGAGGGAAGCAAAGCTCCTTTCCTGCACACCAAGAGAGGACCCACAAGGCCAGAACTGGTGTCTCTGACTGCATCCACAGCTGAATAATAAAGCCAGGTTAAACAGTCTGGATCTTGGTCCGTGGGGCCCACATCTGCCGGCACATCCCACTCGTAGGTAAACGTAGCACCAGGACTCACGTGAGAGGCTGGAGAGTCAGTACCTGCCATAGACAGAAGATGAGGAGTGATGCCTCAGGAGCAGAGGGGAGGTGCCAGCGCTGGCACAGGCCGTGCTCCCTGCTGCCCACCTTGGCACCCAGCGCCCCGGGGGCTGCTGCAGCCCAGGCCGTGGGGCTGCACGCTGAGCGGGCGGCTGGCTCTGTTCCTGAAGGTCACCCTGAGGCTCTCACCCACTTCAGCCTTGATCACGGGTCCTAAAAAAGAGCACACGGTCAACATTACAAGATGTTTCTGCCAAGTGATGTGCAGATCACCAGGGTGATCAGTGGCTGGCTACTTCTCCCTTTGCATGGGGAGCTGCCCCTGCCCCTGCGTGGCCACAGAGCAGCTTCCTGGCACCGACCCGACTCACACAGCAGCCCAGCAGCTCCATTCCCAGCTCCTCATGGAGGCCCTGTGACATGCACGTCAGTTCTTACCTTTGGAAAGGGACCTACAGGCATTGGTGCCAACCTGAAACTCAGTCCAGAGCCATGCCAAAAGCAGCTAGGTTATAAATAGGGCTGGACCTGCCTGGCTTTCTAATTCAGAGCCTGACCTCTGGACACCATGCCACATTCCCACAGGCAAGCTGAGGACCACCAAAGCATTGCCTTCAAGAGCTTTCTTACACCCTGGTGTGGCGCTTGGAGAAAGCCACAAGCACCTGCAGGAGTGAGGGAGAGCTGAGGAACCCTCCCTTGGAGGCAGACAGGCACTGTTGGCTAGCCTGGGGAAGTGACAGATCACTCTCACAAATCTTTGACATGAAAGAATTTTAGATATCTTACCTAAGAGTCCAAGATGTGCTTCCTCTGTGAGCCTTTTTTTACGTTCAGTGAAAGATCCATCTGTGTATTCTCTGTAAACAGCTTTTTTGTAAGAGCCACCAATTCTTGTCTCATTTTGCTCAAAAAATGTGTGAGATTCACTGTGTGAAAGAAATTGCAACAGATGCAAACAGTTCAAGTCGTACTGCTCAGCTTTCACAGAAACACAGAATCATTACAGTTGGAAAAGATCTCTAAGATCACGGAGTCCAACTGCCACCCAGGAGGGAAAACAGACAAACAAACAAACAAACAAACACCAAACACAACAACACCCACCAGGCCCACGAGAGCATGTCTTGAAGTGCCACATCTACACATTTCTTGAATCCCTCCAGGGATGGTGACTCCATCACCTCCCTGGGCAGCCCATTCCAGTCTCCAACCACTCTTTTAGTAAAGAAATTATTTCTAATACCCAGTCTAAACCTACCCTGGCACAGCTTCATGTCTTTTTCTCTAGTCCTGTCATTATTTACTTGGGAGAAAAGCTCAACACCCACCTCACTGCAACTTCTTTTCAGGGAGCTGTAGAGAGCAATGAGGTCTCTGCTCAGCCTCTGCTTCCCCAGACTAAACAACCCCAATTCTCTCAGCCTCTCCTCATAGGACTTTCTCTAGACCCTTCACCAGCTTGGTTGCTCTTCTGTAGGCTTGCTCCAGTCCCTCAATGTCCTTCTTGTTGTGAAGAGTCCAGAATTGCACACACTGCTCACGGTGCAGCCTCACCAGTGCAGGGGCATGATCACCTCCCTCTGCAGAGCCCTCTTACCCTTAAGCAGATCAACACTCCTGCCCAATCTGGTGTCATCTGCAAACTGACTGAGGAAGCGACCTTGCTGAGGACACACTCTGTCCCCTCATCCAGGTCATGGATGAGTATGTTGAACAAGACTGGACAGAGTATTGACCCCTGGGGGACACCGCTGGCTACAGGCCTCCAACTGGGCCCTGCTCCATTGATCACAACGGAGCTCTCTTGGATTATTCCTCAAAAAAGGACCTTTCAGTGTTTTACAAGCACTTTTCAAACAATAAGCTGTGCCTCAGCCCTCATGGAGCAGGTAAGTATTCTTTAACTCACAGATTAAAACCCTGAGGAATCAGTCTCGACAGTTACTTGATCCAGGTCATAAGTACCTAAACACAGAGCAAAGGGCAAAGCTACCCTGTGCAAGCCATTTGCTGGCTGAGATGCTACCAGCATGACTTTCATCAGTTAAGGAGATGATAATGAATTCCTGTCCTCATTCTCTAACTCAGAATAATCACCCATCTTGAATCATCCGAGGTGACCACCTGCATATATTACAATTCATCTTCATCCCAATGAAATTACTAACAGTACAGCAAAATTTATAGTAAGATTGCAAGGAAAACAACAGACCTAATTTGTTCTGGTATTTAATCTGGCATTAATATTTAAGTAGAAATGAGGACAATGAGAAATTCTACTTAAAAGTCAGTTCTACCATATGGCTTACCTTACTCAGCACGTTTATGTTAATTCTGCTTGGAAAGTAAAACTTCTTTAATTAGAAACATTTACCTGTCAGAGATTAATTCTTGTCCTGTAAAATTATTTACTGCAGATGGGCCATAATTCCAGATGATCTCTTCAGCAGCAATGAAGTACTCTCTTATCTTTGTCCTCTCATTGTGATTTGTTGTGGATTTCCCACAATCTTTTACTTCATAAAGGGCCTGCATACCACCTGGAAAAAAAATGAGGAGGTGGAGAAAACTAGGGAGAAGGAACCACACTTTGTTTTCTTCTTCCCCACTTTCAGTCATCTTAACCACATCAGGATGCTGCTTGATGAGAGTTATTTCAAGACTTAGAACCTCTGTGGATTTAACCTGCAGGTTAAACATACTCCTTTTTATATCAGAATTTTCAAATCTTGGAGAGTGATTTTGAGTTCTGTATTCCTTTCCACTATTGTGACAAATTACTCCTCTAGCTCACATATAGGGATATAGATCATGGAAAAGTGTGGCATTGGCTTCTAAGTATCTATATGGTTAACAACACTGGAAATACGGGAAGATGCAGGGAAGAGAAATGCAGATAATCTCTGCTTTTTAGCCAATGCACTTTCCAGAACATGTCTTTATCACCAGGCAAGTTAGCCTGTCTGTCCTGTGTCCCATGCCAAAAGATGGAATGAGCCCCAACCATTTTGTTGGCAAATAAAAAATTGTGATTAATTGCCCTCAGCAAGAGCCAAGCATCATGTTCCTGTTTGTCCAAAGTTGAGGCTTGCAAAAATGCAGCTGTGCCCATTGCTGCCAACTGGTAACAATTTCCTTTACAGACAAGAATTTCCTTGATTTCCATGGCTAGATGCTCAAGCCCATCTAATAAACTTCTACACATTTCAATTACTGTGAAAGCTTTGTTACCTAGAGAAGAATGTCATTTGGTATATAATCAGGAGTATCACTAAGGGACTCAGCAGACTATTAGCTCAAGGCAAAAAAACATTCCCAGGGCTGGAACTTATTCTGTACCTTCGATATGGTCATTCACCTGGCAGCTGAGCAGCCATTCCCCTCGACCCCTTGGTACCATGACAGCATCAACAAATGTGGCTGGGAAGAGGCTGATGGTGTCAACTCGATGGTGCCTTTCTATTAGGGTCTGTCCATGAAAGTAGGCTGAATGGATATCAGCTTCATTTCCCATGCCAAAAAGATGCCATTTAACCTTATCTTCCACACACATTGTGAGGTTTGGGAGGTATCCATACATGTACCCGTTGATTGCTAAAAGAAATGTTATTTATTTCAGTTACCTTCAGAGACCTTAGGATCTTTCTTCAAAAGCAAGTGTCACACACCCATTGCTCTACTCTTCAAACTAGAAAGAGGATCAAAACTCAACCCCACACCTTTAGAGTGGGCCAGTATCAGACACACACTTCACCTGCATAACCAGCAGTTCTTGCTGTGACTCTGGAATCCTGTCAGAGCCACAGGCATCTTCTTTGCTGACACTAACAGTAAAAACTGTTTTTCTAAACTGTGATATTATACTACAGATTTTGGGAGTAAGAAACAGAACAGAAACAGAACAATTCTCTGCTTAGAGCACCTGGGAGATTATACCAGCAAAGAGGTTCTTGAGCCCTAAAGATTTGATATCACAACTCCCAAGATTTGACTGTAAAATACTTGCCATCACTTTTAATTACCTTTTTTTTTTCCTTTAAATTTAAAACAATCTTTCCTTATCCTCCAATAAAAAGCCCTCCCTAAAAAAAGATAAATTATCTACAGTTCATCTTTAAAAGAGACAACACATAAAAAGATTACTTCACCATATCGACGACAAGCAACGTTAATATAACATTCTCTCACAGTGCATTTTATTGCTTTCCTGGAAGTCCTCGTCATCTTTGTCAACTTTGGAAGGCTCAGAACAGTATGTCCTGATATTTTCCTCTAGGTACCAACTGAGATTTTCATCCATCACAGAAAACATAAGGATAAATTCAGCATCAAAGTGTTTATCACTGCCCTTATTCATTTTATCTGAAAAAGAAAGCAGTATATTCAAAGTTTTTGGCAACTGACATATTTTCTTCAGTTTTAAATGGGCTGGTCACTATTTACTTCGTATTTTGCCACTTTCCTTGAGTGTGATTCTATACCTAAATATACAGATATGCTCAGAAAACAAAAATCAGTTTTGATAGATACTATAAAATAACTTTACTAAGAATAAATATTGCCTGTGATAAGATTACAGTAAATCTGTTCCTCATATCTGTATTTACACATCCTTTTGCATTACTAGCATGAATACCTCTCACTCATATGGATTTGGGGACACAGTATTTTGCAAATTATACTCACTGTCACACAAAATCAAACTACTTCCTACGCTATCGCAAGGCAGCTGAGAAGACAAAAAGCTGCTATTTCAAAATTAGCTGTAATCTTTTCCTCTTCCAGTCAGTTATTTCACTGGTATTTATCAACAACCATTACCAATCACCTTGCATGTGTATTTATTTAATTACTTATTTGTGGTTTACCTTTTCTGCAAATTATTAAAGGCCCAACAAGCCCTGAGGCAACATCTCGTGGAGCATCGATGTGGGAGTGGTAAACCCGGGTTATGCAGTCTGCATCTCCCTTGGCTGGACCTTGATCTTCTGTCACATCCCATATGTAGGTGTACTGGCCTCCAGGCTCCACAGCATCATCTCTTTTTTGCACATCTTTGGTGTTGTCAGGATAAAAAGCACCTGAAAAATGCCACACAGCCACCATTAACACAACACACTCACCTCATGGCATCAGGATAGCACCTGCCGTGCTTTACATGTTGCAGTAACACAGGCTGAACATCTGAATACAGGTTACAAAAAATCTTTAAAATCACATTAGTAGATCTTTTCCTCCTCTTTTAGGAGTCTCTTCATTTTTCTTGGAATTCCATGGGAGTCCTTCAATTAATGGCACATTAAATTTAATCCTTAATTTATTAGGAAGGCACTATGTAACTCTGCTAAAAAGATAACAATTGGAATATTTGTAAATAATTTGTTGAATATTAAGCTTGGAAACTGTTCTAAAATATTGTATGTGTCCTCACGTAATACAGGGGTCACTGGGAAGAGAGCAACAGAAAAAAACCGAATTCCAGCATTGTTCCAAAAAGCCCTCGTACTGCTCCATAACACACTGCTCTGCTCCCACAGACCGTGTCTGTTCCAAGTCACATATTCGTTGTAATGAAACACTTCCTGAAATATTAGAAGTTGATACTTCACTAATCCTTCTAATGAAAAATTGTTAAAGACTGCTTTCAAGATAGCATCAGATTCTCAAGAATTCACACATGGTTTTTAAGGCCCACTAATAAACCAAACCCCTCCAGAGCCACCTTCTGGTGCCGCCCGGCGCAGAATCCCCCGTCCCCCAGGGCCACCAGCCCAGTGACCACAAGGGCAAAGCACGAGGGACCCCAGCAGCCCCCCGACCCTGCAGCTTGCCATGTGCCAGACTCACCTGCTGGTTTGTTACTAAGCAGTAGCTGTTTCTCCATTTTAAGCAATGCCTGTGTATCTTACATACGATATATACAAATTAATAGTGTTGGAACTCGAAGTTATCCCTGATAACTGTCTTCTTCACAACAGCATCAATTTTTCCTTTATGTATCTCAATCCTGCACCTCTTACATACCTTTATACCCTTATTCCAGGTGAAATATAAATACTTTTATTTCAGGTGAGATGCTGATCTACAATGTCTTCTTTATGAATACCACTTTTGGGCTTTGTACTTTGCTCTTGAAAAAATCATCAAACTTCTTATCTCCAATTTTAAATGGATTGTGTGCTGGTTTAAATCTTCATTTAGTTGTCTGTCCAGTCTTCTCTTTGATGAGAAAATATCACTTACACTCAGAGGAATTATTTACTTCTGATAAATTCTGGCACAGAATGGACTCAACCTTACCTTCATTTTCCTTTGTGTATCTTACACCATGTGGATGCAGTGTGTAGTTTCTGGAAGCAAAGTTTTTCAAGTGAATAATAATAGAATCTCCAACTTCTCCCTTAATGACAGGGCCTAAAAAACCCAGCCATGAAGGTTTGTCAACTATCACATCATATAAATTATTGGTGTATTGAGTGTAGACAGCCTTCTTGTAAGTGCTTCCTATCCTCTGTGGTCCTCTTTGGACAAAGACTCCAGCTTGCCTGTAATGAAAACACACAAACACATCTGTGGTGTCAGATACTCACTTGGTATTTGCATGGTGTTAATTAGTAGGGTCTCAAATAAAGACCAGGCCTCCACACTGCTGTACACAACTGTATTTGTGTTCAGGAACAAATAAGTCTCCTATCATAAAGAGTTAGGCATCCATATAGAGATCAAATGTTATGCACTTGATTTTTTTTCTACCTACTTTGTAGACCGAAGATGAGGGTATTTTATACAATTTTGGGCAAATCTGAGACCTTGTGGACAAGGCAAATAATAATTCTTATTGCTCAAAACTTTTGTACTTGCATGCTTAAATTGCTGTAAGATTTTCCACGGCCTGTTAAAAATAGTAATTTCCATCATGGTGCTATTATGGTAACTCCATTGCAATAAGGAGCAGACTTTTCACTGTAAAATTAATTTAAGGTGTCTGGACATTGGCAAAACAACAAGGTGCTGCCAATATCCAGTGTGTGCATGTGGGGTAGGGGGTATGCAGAGTGATGAAATGAGACCCAGCCCTTAGCTTGCCCACCAGTCATAGACGGAGATCACAGCCTCAGAGCTTCATATGCATTTACCCTAAGAAAGTTTTATTTTTACAGACCAACAGGTTACATGAGAGCTTGGTTAGTGGGGAAACAGCCTAACTCAGGAAGCAAAACAAGACTGGTGGAGATAGCATTCCCTACATTCCCTTGATAATTTGTGGTATCAAGACCTCGGAGCAGTGTGGCTGCCATGGACATGCTGCCCAAGCACGGGTCACTACACTTCTCTGCCCACAGCTTTGGAGCCAACCTTTACCCATGCTGAGGGTCAAATACCTTTCAGTAAGTATTTTAGTGCCTGAGAACAGTCAGCTGTGTGGAAAAAGTGCTTATGTTCCCTAACTACAATAGTGAGAGAAACTGCCAGCCCTGGCTGTTCAAACCAGCAGTGCTGGTGCTCTTAGCCCAAACAAACCTTCCTGCAGATTTCCAGGCCCATTTCAAGAGGATGAGCTGTGGAAGCAAACCTGCTCCAGGAGGAGGCAATCCCAGGATACAGGGCAACACTGCCTGGAGTTCAGCAGCCTCCTGATTTCTTATTTTACATGAGGAGAAACAAAGCCAACTCAGGTCCATCCTCACAGCAAGCTGTACTGTGAAGCAAGTTAACACTGCCCCAAAATGCACAGTATTTCCCACAGGCTGAGCATTGTTTGAGCGCATTGTACCTTGGCAAGCACAGATCTGAAGTGTAATTAAAATGGCAACTCAGAGCTCCATGAAACTTGGAGAGCTTAAACTTAGTTGCAAATACTCAAGTTACTGGAAGTTTGAGTGCAGGAACCTTTTAGCTGCAAATCAGATCAAATAAGCATGTTATGGCTCTTCTTGGACTGTTTAAACAGCTACCACCTAACTGTAGAGTATTCCTTCCAGCAGGTATACCACACTCTTCCCTTCCCCTGCTGCTCCCTGCCTTGCTAAATTTCAGTCTCTGTACATGCACAGCCTCATAGCTGAAAAATGACTCAGGAGGAGGAGAAGAATCAGAGAAGCTGAACACGGGAAGGGCAATAAAAGGGACCAGCTCCATAGCAGGCATGCAACCACTGAAAAACTGGAATTAATTTAGCATGCTGCAGGTTGCCTCAGAGCACAGAAAAGCAGTGAAAGTGCAATGAACGGTGCTGGCTTGTGCTACAACACTGCCCTGCAGCTTTCAGGTGAGACACCCTGCAGCTTTCAGGTGAGACACCCTGCTTCCACCATTTATCAGAATTACTAGTCTGCTGAATCACTGGCAGGGTCTTACAAGTCACTTACTTACAAGTCAACAAAACCAAAAAGCTGACTGCTTTGTCTCATGCTTGATGAAGTGGCAGATTATGGCTGAGATATTGTTGGCTCTCATTAGAGAAAACAAACGACAGGAAATCTTCTAATCCCTCATCTACAGACTAAATTATTTTTCTAATTTCTTATTTCTCTCTTCCTTGTTTTTATTTCACTATAGTCCTACTTCATTTTAAAGGCACTGAAAGAAAATAACAGGAAGGAACATTTTTTATCTATCAAATATTTCTCTGATGCCTTTTATATCTGAGTTTTCTTTATTGATTAGTCATATCTTCAGGGTGCTCCCCTCCTCCTCACCATACCCATTGCTCTACTCTGCACAAGGCCCTTCTTGCCCTGTGACAAGCAACCCAGCTCCTCCACTGTGAGTGGAAGGACTCAGCTGTGCTGCTGCACCACTGAAGAAGACCCCTGCCAACAACAAACAGCTGAAAAGGAAACCTGTGCCCAACAGGAATGTTTTAAACTTGTCAAACTTCTGCATTTGAAAACCTAACAGCAAGTCTTCTCTTAACCACTGGCACTCAAACATCTTTGGACATTCAGGGTTTTTTCTAGTCTCTACTTAGTAAACATTTCATTGCAACAAACTCACAAGAAACCTGCATATCCCAACGCTTTTGATTAGCAGAGCATTGGAATGTACTTCTCAAGCAAGCCCAGAAAAAGATCAACATCGATTTATATGTCTGACACAAAATCCACTGACAACACCACGATTCATTTCACTGCCTTTACCAGGTTTTCAGCCTGGCCCTAATGCCTAAAGCAGACAATGCAGTAAAACCAAACTCAGCCAGCATGAACTGTTTTTACTTACGTCTCTTCTGCAAAAAGCTTTCCAGACACAGCATCGGTGCTGCCGGGTGCGTAGTCCCACACTGTCTCTACAATGCCAATGTAGTACTCCCTCTTCACTGCTCCAGCTTGGCAAGAGCAAGAAACCAGCAAGCAACTTAGGAAGAATAGCTTCATTTTGCACTCATAAACCTTGTGGAAAACGTGATATAAAAACACAGGATGGGCACAAGGAATATCCCTTTATATGTTCTTGTCTCTCCCACCTTCCACCCTCCCTACCTCCCCCTTCCCCATTCCTATTTGCTTTGGTGAATACAATAAAATGTTGCTCAATGCCTCTCTGTCAAGAGTAAACAAAAGATTCTGGTAAGCTTGTCATTTCAGATAATCTTCAAAGAATTTCCTTCAATTTCTGCCAACTTACTATCACACCAGTTACCATTTAGACTGTTATTGAACTGTAGATTTTTAGCTGAATCGAAAGCACTGTAGATTTAAATGGATTTACAGAGAAGCTTCATTACATTCTTCACTCTCTATAGCTTGTATACTACTGAGAAAACAACTCCCGTGAGAGGGGCACAAGAGCCCCCTGTCTGAGGGCACCGTGACCAGCTGTACACGACGGGCGTTTCGCTGGGGTGCGGGAGCAGGCACAGGGCTGGACCCCCAGCTCCAGACTGCCTGCTGCCTATTTCCCTCGCTCTTCTCACTCCACAGATCCCTGCTTTTCACCCTCTGCCAGCAATCCCCAAACACACGGACAGGGAAGGGAGGGCCGAGGCCAGCTGCACCAGAGCTGAGCCTACCCCCCCCCGATCAGCACTGCAGACCTGCCGCAGGTCCCATGAAACGCCACCTGAGCCCAGCGTGTGGCATCTGCAGCCAGAGACAAAAGGGACCTGCTGTTCCCGACAGAGGAGAAGGGGATGTTGGCATCTCATTTCCAAGCAGTTTCAGTACCTCCCAAATGGAAATAAGGCTCAGAAATTCCACAAAAAGAGCTCCCTGCCTTATCTTACTCCTGGTCTACCACCAGACAGGAAAAGCCACATTCTTCAATGATTAAAGCATAACAGATGTATAAACCTCCAGGTTATCTAAATGCACTAAATGCACAGAAGACTTTACTTTTGCTTTATTTAAGTTCTGCAAACGTTTTGTATCTTTCAGTCTCATTGAAAAAATAACAAGATTGGACCTTACACACAGGACATATATAAAACACCTAATTAAAGTTTGCAATTGCATTTTTTTCCAAGCATACATCTATTATGTCATGAGAGTGTTTGAAGCTTTAGACATACAAGGCCACCTGTAAACTTGCAAACTGTAAAGACTTCTATTAAAAAGATGTATCTTCAATCAGTTGGGAATTCTTAAAAAAATCTCTTCTACACTCTGAGCCCTGACACAGTCATGCTCATTCTAAATGACATTTTACATTGTAGGGCAACTTAAAACTATCTGTAATAACCACAATCTTCTCTGAGGCTATTTTCTTAGCAGTCAGAAATATTATTATTATTTTGGATAGAAGACTAAGATTCAGAACATACTAAAGTGCAACAGCTTTCCTTTAATGACATACAAATCTATACCTTATTTACCAGGACTATTGCATACAGATAAATTACTAATTTTAATCACTATTAATATAAAAAATTGCAGGCACTGTCAGAATACTGAAATTCATAATTCCCCTTTTGGAACATTCTACCCATCTGCATTAACTGGAGAATCCTGCTCCTGTCTAAATAACTGTTGCCAAAGCCAGGTTTTTGAAATCTGACTAGAGCTATGATGAAATTCTGGAGTTTCCCAGGTTGGCATCACACACTAAAAATTATTTCTGCAGGCTTTTTTTTTTTTCTTTACTACAGCTGAAGGTCAGTGGTTCAGTGGAAAGATCAGCTTGTACAAGTTGCATATGCCCCATCCTGTAGATTAACTGAGGTACAAATGAAAAAATGTTTACCTCCTCTTATACTACTTAAATTCAAAGTAATTTCTTAATACTCAACTAACAGAGTTGTTAATGTATACGTGGATTATTTGTGTGGTTCCTCATTCTGATGGAAATTTGAACACAAAGCAAGCAGTATCCCTGAAATCTCCACACTTATTTGACTGTAAAAACATGAGCATTTATTTTCCTTAGTCCCTTGACTCCTCTAAATTACTCTTTCTTGATTTGTAAAAAGAACTGCATATTGTTTTTATTTAAAGATAAAACAAACATTTCTGACAGGCAAGATTTTTCCATTACCACTTTTAATTGTGCCTCACCCAAGATATTCCTGTGCCTGAGCACACTCCTATTCTCTTAAGGAACTCAAAAAACTGACAGAGGTTACTGAGGCCAGGCTCCAGAGGATGTCTGAAGAACAGGAATTCTCCTCTGGTAGACGGGGCCTAAAAAAGACCAAACACCTAATTTAATTGGTTAAATTTGAGTCTGCAGTTTGGTGTGATTAATACCTTATGAAGTTCACAGCTCAGGAGATGCTATGGGAGCTGCTGAGGGTGGGAGGAGGCAAGAGAGGTTTGCACATTCCTGAATACATTTGTATATAATTGTATATATTTTCTTTTATCATTAGTGTTTAATTAAAGCTGTGTAGTTTAGTTTTCAATCCAGGGAATCTCTTTATTCTCTCTCTCCTTCCCTACCTGGGTGGGAGGGGATGGAGAGCATTGTTGTCAAACCTGAGTCAAACTGTGACAACCACAATACCTCATTTCTCATGCTGAGGATGCTGAAATGCTATGGCCACTCTGACAGCCCTCAAAATTGCATTGAAAATATAAAGCCAGTCTTCTATTTCAACATGTCCAATCAGGAAAAAAAAATAATAAAATTGGCTATTCTGAGGAAAAAAGTCTCAAAAGCTCCCAGTGACACTGAACTGAAACTCCAAAATTTCATCTTTTCATAATCTGAATGTGTTTACAGTTTCCTGCCCCTGCTGCTGGTTTGACCCCCTGCAAACCTTTGCAGGCAAATACCCTTTAAATTTCTGGGGAGCTTCATTTATCCTCTGCCACACTATTATTTTTCAGTGTGGAAAAAATAAACAACTCCTTTAAACATACTAAGAACTAGCAATCAGGAAACTGTACTTCAGTGAGACTCACTTTTACCTACACAAGGAATAGTATGTCCCAAGATGCCATGGTGGTTGGGGCTCCACAGTATTTTACTGCTCAAACTAGATACTGGTCTCAATGTCTCCTGTCTGCCAAGCTCAAAACTTTCCACGACCAGGGACAGAAGTTACTGAAAAGCAGAAAGGACACATACAGGAGGAGGACAAAGGGTGAAGAGTTTCCAGGTGTGACTTTAAGGTATCTCACTGGTCTCATCCAGCACAGCAAAATCTATCTCAGTACATCCTGTTTGCCTAAAGATAAGCCTGTATTTTCCCCATGGCTGAGCTGGAGTCTGAATAGAATACCCTGTTTGCTCTGCTCAGGGAAATGGCGCCATTCCCTCCAGGAATATTTAGCAGTTCGAGGGCTTTTCTGCTTTGAATGTCTACCCTACACACACTACTTTCATCCAAATCACAAAAACCTTTTTTCAAATACTTCTAACATTTCAAAATAAACAGCTCCACAGTTTGCAGGCATGAAATCAGCAAGATTTTCCAAGACGTTTGGTAGGAGTGTAAGTTGATTGTGAAGTTTTCTTTTCCTTCTGTCTGCAAACAATATCCCCAAATCCATAGGAATATGGTGTTATCCTTTAGGTATGTATAAATATGATGTATTTTTAAGACCAGGGAGAAACAAGTGTGCAGTTGCAAATAGTTTTGTACTAATTCCCATTATGTACCAATGCCTTGTCATCAAGCATCTCTGATCAGCCATGCCACCCTGAATCACCACCTCTCAAAAGATTAGCCCTATTACTAAACATAATTAATTTCTTTATTACTGTTTGCAACTCAATAGAAACTAAGCAACTACAACTTTAGATGCATTCTTCAAATAAAATCCGACAGGACGAAATAATCTTTTCAAAACAATCTGATAAAGGAATATCCAGGCAAACTCTCAATATTGTCTCGACACAGAAGTAAATGACACATGTACTCTATTTTATCTAAATATCTTACCCACAACTTCTACTTACTGCACGGTTTGCAGTTCTAGCAGTGTTTATGATCAGATGCTCACACAGCTGAATCCTGCTAGCTCCAATGTAACAGGGATCTGAGCCTTACTGTCTGAAGGATGGGATTCACTTTCCACTGGCTGTTCCTTCTCTCAAAACCAGAGTGCTGAATACAGGCAAATATGGTGCCCATAGAGCTGCAGCAAATGAGCCAAATGTCCACTTTATTGTGAATCCCTGAATTTCCACTGGGAATGAAATAATAATTATTTGAGAAATTAAAAACACTTTGTAGCTGCTGATTGTTTTTGAAAACAGATTATTCTTTTTCCTCTGATTAATACTGCCAAGAATGTCAAGCTCCCATTGCAGCAAGGTCAAGGAATCTAGCAGAGTATTCACAAGCTGCCACTGGGTGCTCACAAGATTCCCTCATAAATTCCCTCAAGTCACATAATACTTTATTAAAAAAAACAAAAAACGTTTGTCTGTGAGTATAAAATAAAAAGAAACCCAGTGCAGTTATCAACACATATTAACTAGCACAGCTGACTTCAGAGCTGTACATCTGATTTTTCAGTCAGGCCTGGATGCATTTCTAAAAGCCTTACTGCAGGAAGGCTTATAGACTTTATCCAGTAATTGCTTTCTGCGTTTAACTTCCACGATAGAATAAGCAGGACAGGCTGCTGCCTTTTGTGACCATCGTGGTCTGTCTGCAACTAAAATTTCTTCACTTAGAAATCATAGCTTCATCCAGGGCACTAATTCTCAAGGGAATGACCCCTCCTGACATACTGGGCTTTGAATCAGGACCCTTCAGAAGAACACATATTCCTACCTTCTAAGCAAAGACAGGGGAGTATAAAAGCAGTTCTTTAGCAGTTTTACAGCAGTTTATTTTCAAAAGAGGGTGAGTTGAATACAAACACAGTTCATGGTATTCAAACGTCCTTATTGTCAGAAGCAGCTGGAGAGTAAAAAAATGAAGATTCACTGTCAGGAACAACCAGACATGTTAGAAAACAACTAGGAAAATGTAGATACCAAACAGTTCGAATAACTTCATCCAAAATAGAGAGGACTGGGAGGCAAAGATTTAAGACAAGGGTTTCATTTGTCTTTGCAGCACCCAAATCTACCATCGTATATGCTAGAGAAGCCATTTCTTTCTTCTTCTGGAGGGGTGGGGAAGGAGCAGTGAAAATTTCCTTGCCATTTTCAGAGAATCCTGGCCTGTAAATAAAAAAGGAATTAATTGCCGTCTTTTTTTCAACTGAAGTTAACACGAAGTGCTCAGCACCCACATGCAACCCCAGCCCGACGCAGGCCCAGGGCCGGCAGCACCGCTGGCGCTTGGCGGCAGCCCCGGCAGAAACGCCTCAGGCCTTGGCCCGTGGGTGGGTGGCCCTTACAGTAAATTCCTACCAGAAGCTTCCTTGCCAGCCTGCCCACGGCCGTGCCTGTCCCCTGCTCCCTGCCCGGCTGCTGCCCCGGTCAGGCCGCGCCATCCCATCCCCTCTGTCCTCCCGACTCCCACCACAGACCTGCCCCCGCGCTCTGCAGGTCAGCACAGGCGTGTGCGCGAGCGTGGCTGTGCACACAGGCCTTTGGGGGTTGAGCTTCTCTTAATTAGAAATCTCTCCGGAATGTGCCATCACACTGAGACTGCCGGCTACATAAAACCCTGAGGGCTCCTTGGTCTCGTGCAGCTCGACAGGGAGGGACAAGCGTGTCTATCATCACCCTGCTTGCAAAGCTAGGGAAACAGGACACCACGCCAAACCACACCACTTCACACCTCCACGCAGGTCAGCAGCAGTCACTTGAGCTCTGGGGCTCCACCTAATTCTTCTGATCAAAGCACAGCCTTCTCAGTTATTGTTCCAATAACCTACTGAAAATGTAGTAAAAACCCATGTCTAGGTCATGACTGCTGCATATTATTGCCTCCTGCATCTTCTTCTGTTTGTTGTGAAATCCACACACTGATAAGAATGACTTTAAACTGAATGCTAGAGAAAAGGTGCTCAGAAGCCTCTGCTGACCCAGGAGTAATGGACTCAGCATCGGTGCTGAATTCCCAGCCACATTTTTTTGTTCTCAATCCTAGCCTTAAAGGTCAGAATGAGCAGTCACCAATCCTTGTATTCCACAATGGCATTATCAGTACATATCCTCTGGTAATAACACAGTAGCACAGAGAATGCATAAACCAAAAGGGTAGGTCCTCAACAGAGGGAAACTGCTGAAGCTAGACTGGTTAGAGATGCTGAAGAAATTACCTCAGATACTATGTTACCTGGACAAAAACAGAATAGGTTCCACAGAGTGTCCGTTTCAGTTCAGCAGCCACTTTGAGGAAACAGATGATCAACTGCAGTCCACTAAGAGCTATAAGAATAGAGAGTAAAATGATGTTCCACTCCACGATGTTAGCAGGCTCGGTGCAGCGAGACCAAGCAGGATAATCTGTGAGGTACCTATTAGAGAAACAACAGGGTGAAGTAAGTGAAACGTAGTGGCTGCAATTCAATTTAATTACACATTTTTTTACCTATAATATATAGGAAAAGCATATTGGGATTTATATGCTTCAAGTTTAGGAGCCAGACTCTAGTCTTTCATTATACCAATGTAACTCCTGCATAGGTTTGTCAACATTAGCTAAGTGAAAAGACTTATTTCCTCAAATGCATTTGCTTAATTAGTTTCCCTGTTAGACACCCAAGTGTTAGAAAGAAACCATCATATTTTCAAATGGCAGAAGCCAAGTTTAAAACTGGAATTTTCCTTTTATTGATTTAGTTTCAGCTTTAGATAAAGTCCAGCTGACATCAGCACCAGGCAGAACAGGAAAACATCAGTGCTATCATTCTAACCAGTGCATGCAGCCTAAATGACTATTTGTTAGACACCTGCTCAGTGGCAACTGCTTTTGCCCTAAACATTCATAACCAAAACGCTTTGAGCCAAATCTGGAGTGCATTTTTCAGCATCTGGCCCTTTCTGTTGAATTCAAATTGTATTTCCAAATGGGATGGTAATGCTGGTGATATGAAGCAGAGATTGCAGATGCTCTTCAGAGTTTTGAAATAAAGGTGACAAGTGAGAGAAGGCCATAGTTTAGGAACTACTCCTGTTGGATGCTGCAGGAACTTCTTTGTGATCCTCTGAAAAGTGTAATTCTCAATGCATTCAAATGCAGCTGGAAGAGCTTGGCATTATGACTTAAATATTCAAGTCTTACCAAGCATTGATCTTTCAAAGGGAGGACAAATTCTTGTGAAAGCAGCCTCAGGGTACAGATCTGTCCCATGCCTCTGGGAGGCTGGGACAGGCAACATTTTGCCTCATTCAGGTGTCTTAGGAGATAAAGCAGCTGTATGCAAAACCACCAGTGATCAAACCAGACTTCATTGAGCTTCAGGATTTAAAAAGAAACCTACTGAGTTATTAAGTACAAAAAATGCCATCTATAATCTTTAAACCAAGAACATGAGGAATTTGAGATAAAACCTTGAGAAAGTAGCCCTGAACACTCACTCTAATCTGTATTCTTTACTACATGTGTGACTGTGACCACCACAGATAAAGGACACTTATCTAGATGGGCCTCCAGGCCTGACTGATCAGTACAAAGGTTCTTACAGTTAATCTCTCCTACAAGGAGGCAAATACCTTTTCCCTGAGGATTCTGGTGCTCATTCAAGAAGGTGAAAAACCTCACTCACCAACACAGGCCTTGTGTTCAAAGGACTGCTATTTTGTGTAAAACTGTGAGAGTGTTGGACTGTTGTTTTGATGAACAGCTTCTTCCAGAAGAGTTATGTTGATGTTTCTTACCCTCCAGCAGTGTTTTTGAAGATATAATCCCATCCACTTGATGAATTGCAAAAGGGGCCTTGGATCAACCCCAAGGTAAAAATGATGCAGCTGTATCCAGAGAAAGCAACTCCAAGCAGGGCTAGCACAATTGAAATAAAACTCTGAAGTAAAGAGAGAAAAATATTATTGTGTGGGGATGGTGTCCACAGCAAATACAGTTATTCAGCTGGGCCAGCTACTTCCCGGGGATTGAATTTCACATTTGATTGTCCCAATCTTAAAAAATCAGGAAGAAAAATACTAGGTAAAGAGCAGTAAGCACATCCATACAATACAAAGACGGAGTTTAGACAGTTTCACAACTCAGTTAAATATTGTCTGGGGATTTTTTTATTTTTTTTTAACTTGTACTTTTTGCAAAACTGTTTCCCAAAACGTTAGAGGAACACAACCACGTGTTGAACATGCTTGCATCCCAGATAGTGAGTGTCTACTGAGTCGTTACTGGAAAAAAGGACTTCCAAACAATACAAAAGCAAGGAGATGAAGCTATGTAGCTGGGGCATCTCATTGAAACTCTCAGGCCTTCTAACGTCTTATTTTATTTTACATGGATTTTTTGGTAGGGTTTGTTTGTTTGGGGTTTTTTTGCTTATTTTTTTTTATCCTGCTTCAGAAGGAGCTACATTTTCTGTGACCTCTGAAGCTGATTTAGACTCCTTCTCTGTGAAAGGAAGCAGAAACAGCACCGGAGAAGGCAGAAGGATGTGCCGGAAGGCACAGAGGGCAGGAAGGCTCAGCACAAATGTTAAAGAGAGGCACAAAAATAAAACACACTTACCCTGTAGGTTTTGTTACAGCTCTCACTCTGGCAACACCGGTAGAACATGCTGCACTCCAGTGATATCAGAATTACTGCCAACAGAAGGATCTGTAAGGGGACATGATAAGGTCAGTGAAATGGATGCCGATATTAAGCTGAAGTCCCCTTCACCTTTGGGAGGGAGGGACTGCAGCTGTTATGCTCTGTTGAGATTTTACAGCTGCTCAGTAGAAAGCACAATTACACACAATTAGCATGGAACTGGACTGTTTTTATTAGGCTGTCTGTCACTGTATGTGTTCCCTTGTACTTGAAGGACAAGAGTACAGGTCTCCCACCACAGCAAAGCATCACCTAGCATGGGCACTGTGCCAGTGAAGCTGAAGAAGCCCAAGCAAACTCACAAGAACTAGTACCAATGAAAGGACAGATGTTCTACTGGTACAACCACATCAGCCCAACAGCTTCCTGCTGATGCAGTTACATGGATCAGGGTGTCACTTTCCTTACCAACCCTGTTCTGCTGAAAAGGTCAGTGGCACAAGCTTTATGTTAAATTCACCTGGACTTTCACTTGCTTTCTCTGTCAAGTAACCACCCTTTTTTTCTCAGACTATTGGAGTATTTAAAGCTGGTACTAGAATCATTTCAACAAATCAGATGTTGGCTCCAGAATGATGAACTGCTGCTCAGAAAGGCACTGGTTTGAAAGCAGGAACATGAAAGGAGCATGTTTCTGAATCACAGCACTGTCCTCTCACGTGCTGCTGCCCTGTTTGCAACAGGATAACATACACGTGTTTAATAAACTGCTAGTGACTCCAAGGCTAAAAATACTTCAAAATATTACAGACACTTTTTCCCAAATTTTCAAATACGCATTTCTGTTCAAATTCTCTGCCTGACAGATTTTTACCCCACTAGAAAAGATGAATGTTTCTGCTTCAGAAAGAATACACAATTTCAAAAGAATGTCTCATGTTTTAATAACCCTCCCAGTTCAGTACGTTCATAAAAAAAACCTTACTTATGCAGATGAAACCTTTTAAAATACTGATTGTGTGCTTTCTGCCCTTGAGGCTGCAGTTCTTTATGAACACAGCAAGCAGGATGAGCAGTGGACAACTCCTGTTAGTGTAGTACAGCAAATGTGCATATTTCAGATGTAATGGAGAAAATCCTGCCATGCCAATCACAGTGGACAATCTCCTGCATTTAGCCTAACAACAGTAACACTCAATGCAATCCTTTAAATAATGGACTGAACACAGCTCTTAAAAACATCTGAACACTTAGGAGAACCTTTTTTTAGTTTTTTTATTATTATTATTTTGTTTTGCTAAAAAAGCTCTAATTCAATCTTCATAGAGGATTAAATCAAGATAGTGCCTGTCTCCATAATGCAAGCGTAAATTAAACTTTAAAAGCCAGCAGAAAACCCAAACACCCTGACAAATCACTTGCATGATACTAAACAGTACACAGAGCGTGTAATTCAGCATATTCACATTTGTTTCAGTCAGAGCAAGCTTTGCCTGCACTCCTTTTGCAAAAGTAATCAATTTTCTTTTATCTTTAAAATCACAATTAGCACAATTACATTGCTGCACAGGAATCCAATATTACTTGCAGTAGAATGTCATTCATTTCAAATCCATAGAAACAACACTTACCATGACACCTGAGAAACAGATCCCTTCAAAATACCACACGTAGTTGGGAAGCTGGTAACTGGCAGCATGTGAAGCTTTCCCATTAGGGAAGAACAACAGGATGTTAACAACAATACTCCAAAGGGCAAGAGGTATCAGCAGACAACTCAAACAGCTTCCACATGTCTGTAAAGCCATCTCTCAAGAACTATAGAAGCTTTGCTCTTCTGAGCTAACACAAGATTACAAGGTTTTAATATGAAAAGCCTTTGGACCTCCTCAGTTTGATCCAGTCATTTACTGCTGACAGGAACTGGTGACTGGGGTGTGATTCCAGAAATCAGAGCAGAACAGTTAGCACAACAGATGAATATCGCTGTCTAAACTCATTGTCCTTCCTAAGCGCATGTCTTTAAGTAGCAGTTTCCCTTCTAAAAGATCCTCCTTTGTGATCTTCCAAATGAAGTATGTCTAGAAGTCATACTCAGGAAGGAACTTCCCAAGTCTCATTTCCTAGTGACCACGTAGCAACGCGCTCCTACTGAGCACACGGATTACGATGCAGACAGCCTGGGACACCGGGCAGGTTGCTCAGCCTTCCTGCAGCTCAGTATCTTTTCTTCCTTAAACAGGGAAAGGGGCTGTCAAAAGATACCCACACCCAGACTCTGTGCAGAAGGCCACACTTCACCTCCCTGCAGAGACCAGAGCTTGGCAGGCAGGGCCCTAAGGGTGAAGCAACATTTGCTGCTCCCAGCCACCCTGCAGAGAGAACAGAAACCCAAAGAACACTGGTCAGAAACTGCCAGGCAGACTTCTTATCACACTTTAATTAACTATTCTTTTCCATGGCAGTATGCAGCTGAACTGTTTCATGTATTAAATCCTACTGTTTCTCCAGTTGTTTTATCCTATGCTTACAGCTGAGTATGCACAGCCACAGACCTGACCTAAGTACACGTGACTTCTTGTACAGGACAAAAGGTCTGGCTGTTTTTTCAAACGCCTGCCGTTTTGCACTGTGCAAAGCCAAAGCCAGACAGTTTCCCCATTTTCATGTGTCATCATTCCCTAAGCAGCTAAACATCCATCCCAGTACCACAGAGCCAGAGCTGCCTGTGTGCTCACAGTATGACCCAAGCCTTCTTTCCAAGCCCCTGTGAGTCATCAGAAAAGTAACTAAAAAATGAGTTTAGGGTGTATTCAATAGGAAAGTCCTAGTCAGAGAACAAAATTAATTTGGTCTCTATCAAAAGAAGGCTGATTTTAGAAACAATGATGTCATGGCATATTTTCCTTCTGTTTCCTCATGAGCTGTTTTAAGCTCTATGCACATCAGGCTCCTCTCATGTTCTCATAAAGCTGTTTGGTCCAATGTTTGGTTGGACGTTGTATTTAATTCCTTCCTGTTGCTTCAAATGAGATCACCTAAGGAACTGGTCACAGTGGCACTCATGCCATTACACCATTTTTCTGTCCATTCTCTGCTTTGACTCTCCTCTGTTTCCCTCTTCCCTTCTTTTTCTAGGAGGTTTCATTTTTAAGTCCTCAGACTTTACTGTTTCCTGTTGTATTCCCTAATCAGTACAGATACTTTTTCAGGCCTCCCTCCAAGGGAAAAAAATGTCCCTTGCAGGCTCAGGGGCCTGGACAGAACTCATACCATCCAAACTGTGCCTTAAAGACCAGAGGAAACAGCTGAATTAAAGGCAGGCACATCACATCCCCAGGGCTGATTTTTTATTAAGAAACTCAGACATCATGTAATAGGATGAAATCCTTTTTTCTAAAAGCAAAGGCCAAAATCACTAGTGAGCAGCTTAGTTTATAATCAAATTTGCTGCTTCTTCCCATAGTAATCTGTTCTGATTAGAAGAAACATGGAAAATGACACCTGGAACAGAGATCATTCTGCAGTACAGCAGCCCACATCTTGATTTACTCTGTATTCAAGCTGAGTTCTGCAAATACCAAGTCAAGGTGTGGGGTTTTTTTTGCTGTCATGCTGTACTGCCAGAATAGGAAGCAAACATTTTATGCGAAGTATTAAGCAAACCTGGCAACCAGTTTCTCAAATATCTTGCCAAGTGTTGCAAGAACTGCTTTCCTGGTGCTGTCAGTGCACACGAGCTGGTGCCGAGCCCATTACCGCAAAGCCGTGTTTACTTTGGGTGAGTGACTTCTCTGCTGACCGAAATTAATTTAACCCAAAACAACTGCTTCTCTACCATGTAACTGATAGAACTCCCAAACCACTGTCTTATACATCAGGAAACAAAGTAATTCAACTGCCTGTTTTTAAATGACAACATAAACACTAATAGTAATGCTGTGCATTAGCGCTACATGGATCGGAGCTAAACTTTTAATTCTAAACTCTAGTCTAATTATTCTGTCCATTGGAATTCCTAAAATTGATTCAGTTCTTTAATTAGCTGTGTATACCTGAAAGGCAAGTAACAATGATGCAAGCATAAAGGCTAAAATCTGTAAGTTGCATGAAAACTCTACTCTATTCCACTGAGACCCTTGTCCTCCTCCTTACAGCCCACACAATGTAAACTTGCAGAAGGTTTTTCAGACTGTGCTTTTTCACATACAGAAACACCATGCTGCACAGCAGCAAGGAATCTGGGGCATGTTCTCCTCCCTCCCATAATAGGGTGACAGAGGGATAAACAAAGCAAGCAGAAATGATATTGCCCTATTTCCATATACTTCTATATTTATGTATGAATCAACAGAACTGCAAGCAGCAGACATGCTGAGACTGTAAACACAAACTCTTCCCATCCAGGTTCTGCTGCTGCTGTGAACCTGTGTGTGCAATTTTGTTTTCACAGTTAATGCATTTCTTCAGATATGCATATTTACTGCACAGTCTTGGCTGCGAGGACAGTCCAAGGTACACCTCAAATTTCTGGCTACCTCTAAAGACTGCCCTCCCCTCCTGGTGACAAGTAGTCCCAAGCACACACTGACACCTATGGGAAATTATTTTTCTCCCATAAACGGAAACTAACTCACCTGTTTTCAAAGGCAACATTAACTGCTACACCCCGAAACTGAGCAATAATGGTAACCAGCCTCATTTCTTTGAAATGGATGGTATGTTCTGTTTTGTTTTTCACTTGAAAAACACCATTGCCAGCACCATACTGACCTTGCCAGCAGTGTTGCTGGCAGCACATCATTCAGATTCACCTCATGCCACCACTGTCCTTTAAGACCAGGAAAGCAGTGTTTCAGCATGGGCAGGAAAGGAATCACTGTCACCTGCTGGGCATTCTTAATACAAATCTTTATTTGTGGAATACAGGTGAAGTTCAGAAAAATCCTGAAGAGGTGAAGTGCATGTATCTGCCCTTGATCATCCACATTTTACTGCTGCTTTGCTTTTGCTCCATCTGAGTATTCTAGGCCAGACTAGATTTGGTCTGTGTTCATTCCAATATCAGAATGAAAATGCAACTTTATTGGGAAAGCAGCATAAAGTACAGACCCGTTATGTCAGTAGAAAGGGGAGGTGAATGTCAGTAGAAAGGTGGGCGGGAAGCATCTTTCGTCACAAGTGTTGAGGCAGTTGCCTCTACTAAGATGAAATGAACCAAAGAAATTCAGGATACATTTTGCCTTCAGATATATTGGTAGGTGAGTGGAAAACCCTTATGTGACTCCAACAACAAAGGCTGGCCCCAAGTGAGTTACATTGACAGTAACAGCACAGTTTGACAACAAGCAATGTGCATTTTAGTATACATGGAATGTAAAAAAACCCACAAAATACTCAATACCCTACACATGCACTGACGTCAATCCATTGTCAGGTTTCTAGCAAACGTACGTCTGTGGGGGGAACAAAAAGAAAGAAACACATTACAGGGAAGAATGATAATATTGTATCCAACTATAAAAGCTAATATTAACCTGACCACATTTAGACAACCACAGCATGGCTCTTTTATCCTGCAGTTACAGCATGGAAGACAGGAGTGAGAGGACAGTATTGGGTTTGGATGAGCCTAAATGTTCCACCACGTCAATTAAAAGTGTGAAGCATTTCTTAGCCATAATATGTGTATGATATAAATTACATCTGGTTTATATTAAGCCACTGCAATTCCAATATTACTACTATGATACTGATTAAACAACATGTCCATACTGTTTAGTAAGACTAGAGAAATTCGGAGGAAATTCAGAAACTTGGAGGGAATTCCCCTTCCTCATGCAAAAAACCCTACCTTCAAAAAACCCTTCAGATCTGCCTGCAGGTTTTGCTAGCTATGTGCAACTTAATTCCTTCTCTTACCCTACATTTCCTAAACAAGGCCAGGATGCTGCAGTTTTCATTCCATATGGCATAATCTCAGTGGTCTATCAGCTGTTGTGAGCAAAATACGTGGCAATAGTTAGAAAAAGCAGCTTACACAGAACTGCAACACACTGCAAAAAAGTTTAGGCCATGGCAAAGACCACCAGTACCACCAGAGATTTGTATTTCAGTCCTATCACTCATAATAGTGCTGATCACCACACGTGCCACGAGGGGAAAAGGAGCCTTCTGGCTCCTATGCAGACTAACTTCACTGTGACAGCTGATCAACCAGCTGAGAAAATGTGGTCAAATGCTACATGAAAACCCCAAACACAACAGGGCCATAAGAAAAGCTGTACACTGAATTGTTGCTTAAGAATGCCTAAAAAACAGCTGCTGAGTAAGACTACAGAGCAGCACCAGTAACAACAGTGTTCCATGTCCATCTGAGAAGCATGGTTATAACTACAGATAGCTTACCTCCTCGTGACTGCAGCACAACCCACACAGTCCACCAAGAATGCCCTTGATTATCTGTATGAAGCACAGAATGAACTCTATTCCTCCCAAGACAAGGAGGATGGAGAAGAGGGTGACATTCCACTGCACAATGTTGTGAGGTTCTTGACACGCAGACCACTTGTTATACTCAAACAAGTACCTGTACATACCAATTAAAAGCATATTAACATTGTGACAGAGTGGGATGCTTACCATGTGCTAACAACCAAATTAGGTTTAGTCTGTAACTGCATTGAGGATGATCACTCCAAGTGGGAAAACAAAATGCCGTGGTTTATTCCATGCAAAGTTTGCTCTGTTTAAGAACATGTTGAACTATCAACAATATATTTTTGTTAAGTCTTAATTTATTTTTTAAAAAGTCCAAGCTATATAGGAAGAATCTTCTATTACTAATTGAAGTGAGAAAAAAGTTCAAGAAAGCTGAAAGAGCAAAGCTATTTCTCAGAACAACCCCAGACCTTTTCAGGACTGGGCCTTTATTCTAAAGATAGCAGCCCCAGACACAGTAAAAGCATGCCAGGACCCAAACCAAATCCTCTTCCAACCTACAGGATTTCTGAGGATGAATGGGGAATAGCATACAAACCAGCCACATAGGCTGGGTTTGCTGGAGAGATCTAATTAGGGATAATTAAGAGCTTCTGGCCCTCCCCACCCTGCAGTGAACAAAGACTCTTATGAACCTTCCCTAGTTTCCATCACCATGACTCTATGCCATTGTCACTAAGGAAGGCATTATGCCAGTTTACACTGACACAAAGCAACTTCAGAAGCAAGCCTCACAAACCAGATTCTTACACAAATGGTAAGACAAATTTCATAACTACCACTATCCATAGTTCAAAGACATAAACAGTATGTGGTATACATGTATTGTTACCTATATATATTTCAGAATCCTTTTTGTAGGATGGAGGATTTATATTGGTTTTGTTTTAAGCTGTGGCAGTGCGGGGAACTGCCACCATCTCTTTAGTTCTTAGTGCATGAGAAGTGTAAACTTATGAATGGATCTTGATATAATAGTTACTGGATATTGCTGAAAGGTACTGGAATAAAACCCAGGTCTACATGGGGGAAGGTACAATATCCTCACAAACAGACCACTTACCCTCCAGAGGATTCAGTGAAAGGATATATCCAGTTTCTTTCCAGCTGAGTGTAGCAATATGGTCCATGAGACAAGGCCAGTGCAGAGATGATTATGCAGTAGCCAGAACCAAGGATCCCAACAAAGGCTGCCAGAACTGAGGACAGCACCTGCATAGCAAACACAGAGATTAACTTTCTACACAGCCATCATCTTGTCTTTGGGATGACCAGGGGCTGGAGCTCCAGGGCTCACTTACCACACAGCTCTTCCCACAGTCCTCATGGCCAAAGCAGCCACAGCAGCCCCCGTGGTGAAGCCTGATGAACACCACAGCTGGAATCAGTACCTGGGGACAGAGCAAAACAAACACACATTCCATTTAGTTGCACAGGGCAGATAAAACACAGTCCTCATGCTGCATTCATGTCCATTGTTTATTAGCAGGGGAGTGGGGGGCAGCCTGTACAGCTGATTCAGCTTTACTCCTGTTTAACACAGCAGGCATCTCACCACTGACACCAGTACTGCCAACTCCAGAACTGGTGTATTCCTGTTTCTGCTTGGTCTATACACAGCACTTCAGTGCATCAAGAGCCTGTCAAGAAAGAGCCTGCTGTTATTGTTGCAATTCACAGTATCTAGCTTCAAAAATTTCTGTATCCTGTAAATAAAATGCTTTGTAAAAAAAGCACTTTCTGCCAAATGTGGACTACAAGTTAAGTTTCTCATAATTATTTTGTTAAACCTGTACCAACATACTAGTTGCTGAAGAATAGTCATCTCTGCCTATGTCCAAGCCTGTCTAGTCAGAGCAGAAAGACTAGGACTGTTTTGCCCAATTCAGACAAACATCTCACTACAGACATCTAGCTTTTTCTACATTTTCACAAACAGTTTCCAATGACAGTAATGCAAAGTAATGAAGCAGGAGCTATCTGTAAGAAACATAAATCATCCATCCTCCAGATCTTTTTACCGTAAAACCAAGAAGGAGCTTAGTTGATTAAACAGAGTATCCTCCCCAGCAGCATTAATAAGACTTAATAATAGTTAGCACTTATAAAGACTCTACACACAGAAGTAGGTCAGAAAACCATAAAGAAAGAGTGAAGTGTCACAGCAAACTGCACAGATTTACTGAACAAGATAATAAAATAAAAACTATCCACTTGAACACCCATATACTTGCCAGCCCTTACTCAAACCTATTGCTGAGTCCTAATGCTGCAGGTCCAGAAGAGGTTCAGGAGCAGTTCCATTGATTTCACTTGTATTATTCTGTTTATAAAGCCTAGACTTTGCAAATCCCAGCCCAGGTTCCCATGGGCTGTAACAGAGCTGGAAGCACCTCCCACAAGATGGAAGGCCTCATCATGCCATCCTTTTCAACCTGTGGTTTGCAGACACCTTGAGATCTGTAGCCTGTTTCTATGAGGACTTTAAAAAGCAAATGAAAAAGGCATCCTACAATGTGTGCACAAAATTGAAAAGGTAGAAATGAATAACTTCAGATTAACAATATCCTATAATGAACACAATTCTTCATCCTTTGCTTTTACTCGAATGCAAAGCTTTGATGACTGCCACTCCATGCCCCTGAATAAAGAGCTAAGGCAAAGAACTAACTGCCAGCATCTCAGAGAATAGAAATTAAGGAATTGTAGCTAAATGCTAGTTATCTAGGGACAGCTAAAAGGAGAAGGGGTCAATAATATAACAAAAATGTATTATTTAACCTCTTACACAAACCATAAACCACTGAGAGCCTTGTTCCAGTTTTACATTTGGATTCTGCAACCTAGACCCCATGATTTTCTCAGATCTAAACTGATACAAAGTTCAGATAAAATAATTGATAGTAACCAATAATACCTATGGGGTAATGTAGCTAACTTCTTTTGATATAACTCCAGAGATTCCTGCTGATGAGATATTTGAACAATTAATTCATATAACCGATAAAGAAACAGTAATACCAAGTATCTCCAAAGCAAGTCTGAAAGAAGCAAGTAGGTCCTTACTCACCAAAAAGCCTGCACCTAGAATGCCATGGAGGCACTCCACGTATCTGCCGAGGCGATGCTGGGAAGCGTATCTTGTTTCACCATTGGGGAAATACAGTAAAATGTTGGCCACGATGCTGAGCAAGGCAAGGAAGAGCAACTGATAACCAACACATCGAGCACTCCTTCCAAAACACATGTCCTCAGCTTTGTAAATCCTCCTCTCACTCCTCCAACCTGACCTCTCTCATACCTGTCCACACCTAAAAGAAGACCAGCCTTTATTCTCCCCTCCTTAAATAGTGTTACCCAGCTCCCTGGATGACATTCACACCTCTTCATAACTACCAGTTCCAATTGTAGAGTGAGGAAACAGGGATGGCAGAACACCACCACTCTTTCCAAATGCCATCATTGTTGACAAACCAAATGCAATCAAGGAAATACTGAATACTAGGTAATTTCACTCTAATTAATATATACTGCTTGGAACAATTACCAGTGAACACGATGAGACATGGACAACACAACACAAGTTCTGTTAGGAACTGCAGGAAAAATACTTTGTTTTCTTTGTTAGAAGCAGCTCTGACTTCTAGGTTTATAGACTGATTCAGAGCAACATGAAGCCAGGGAAAGACTCTGTTGAATTCAGTAGTATTGAGTCAGAGTTTTGGGTATAAATACAATAAGGTCTACAGTAATGAGGAGTATGTAGAGCAACCTCTCAGTATGCTGTCCTGTTGATGGAATAAGAGCCTCCTCATCAAGAGGTTGCAAAACAAATAAAATTGAGCCAGCTATGCTTCTAAGGAGTGTCCTTGTTCTTGACACTATAGGACAAGCTGAACTGAGTTTAACAGCTATTTGTTAAAGCTAAATCAAGCAAACATTGGTGAAAATCCTATTTTAAAAAGAGTATTACAAAATACAGTTCTTGCACTGAAATTTCATTAAAAACACAATAAAGAAAAATGCTAAGCAGAAATGAGGTGTTTCCAAACTGTTTTACATGTACCAGTAACATTAATTTGCATAGTAAATTGAGATACAGACTGACCTGGAAAAATTAACATCTAGCCTTCTCTTTTTTCCCCTCATGCAAATTTTGCTAAAATAAGTCAAAAACTCCCTTCTCTGCATGCACTCAGCTCAACACAGAGGTGTGAGCTGCCATGCCCACCACTATCAGGTGATAGAAGGTAACTATGAAACGTGCTGGCCCAGACCAGATTCAGGAGGTGCTGCTGGTGCCATCATCATTAACACAATGCAATTCTCACTGCAAAAACAGCAGCTAGACAAAGTAAGATTGGGAATGTACAGGATGTTAGAACACTGTAGTAAGCCTCCTTCAATTATTTAGGGGAAAAATACACATTCCAATCTTTTGGTTTGGGGTTTGCTATTTTTTTTAACAGCCAAATAACAGCAAAACAATTCAAACAGAAGTCCAAATCAAATCCGTGGTATTCTTGCAAGTGATGAGAACAACACTTAAGCTGACAGAGAGAGAGACCATGTGCAAAAAGAAAAAGGGGGGAAGAAAAAACAAAGAGAGCAGCGTTGTGCAAAACTGGTTTTGTGATGTAACTTCTCCGGGTATTGTAGCTGTTGACCTTGGAGACTTCCTTCATCATGAAAAATATCCTCCAATTGTAGAAACACAGGCCTACCATTATTGTGCACTTCACCTCTGATGACTAACACCAGCATAAACATCATCCTGCAAGTTTCCTCTGCAGAATGAGATGGCTGCTCAACTGAAAACTCCCTTTATTGTGTTATGCTCAAAAAACCAAAACACTCCCCCTCCAAACCACCACCCAGCACTCTCCCTTCCCAGCCACACCATACATATGGCCACTGAGAAGTAATTTTAAATCTATTTATAATGTGTATAATTGTTTTCTAAACACTTGACCTGAAAATTTCACATAATCAAGAACTTATATTTAAAATAAATTCTACACATTATCAAGCACACAGAGCACTGCACGACCATTGCAGTCTGCAGTTACTACTGAACCTGCCCCCCACAGACAGCAGATCAGATCACTCTCCTATATAATCATATAGGTTACAAAAATCTTGAGCTTGTTTACTTCTCATGCCTGTTTACTTCATATATCCACATTTTACTGCTGGGTAAAGTGAGCAGTGGTGGGTTTTTGGAATGCATTGTGGGCATGTTGAGTTTACATACCAGTTGAGAAACTGGTGAGCAGCAGCCAAGTGAGAGGGCCCAAACTCCAGCCCCCTCAGAAGGCAGAGTTTACACTAGTGTAAACAAAACCCAAATCAGGTTTTGAATCTTTTATACAAGAACCACACTATTTGCACTTGAAGAGGTAAGATAATTGTTTACTCACTCACAGGTGCTTCCCCACAGCCCATGAGAAACTCCATTATTTTCTTCTCAAAGGACTAATTCCAGATGCCTTTCTGAGTGATCTGCGCTAGTTTTGGGTCCTGCTCTGGCAGTGGGGTGGGACTTGATGATCTTTGGAGGTCCCTTTCCAATCCCTAACATTCTGTGATTCTAGGCTAAGGCCTAACTTCAGGCTGTAGGTCTAGTCCTTGGCTCTGGCTGAGAAGCACCCACTGCAACGCAGCTCAGGAAGGACAAGACAATCCAAAGGGCAGGGAAGCCACTTGGATAGCCCGCTCTATGGTCCAGCAGGTAGGGCCACTGTGAAAGAAAGACCTCCATATCCTCTCCTGCCGAAAGGGGGCTGGTTTATAACCAACTACAGCAACTGGCTTGTATCCCCAGTTCATCAGTTTTGCACTATAAAGTTTGTCAGCAGAACAGTGGTACATGGGGCAGGACACTGACCTTTCACACCAGAGAAGTGGCTAAAATTAGGTGCCTTGTCCAAGCACTGAAGTGTCCAAGTCCAATATCACATGGGCTCCAAGGATCGAGTCTCTTGAGGCTCCTGTGCTTGGAGGATGCCACAGAACACTCTCCTTGGCTCCCTGGCACATGGTTGGGACAGTCTGACTCCTACTCCCTTCACAGAAATGAGATATTGATAGCTCAGCTACCCTAATAGCTCTTTCTGCCATCAGTGTTTTCTGAGCAAATACAGGCAATCTCCTGATTTAAAATAAAGGTGCCAGAAAGATGGAAAAGAAAGATGTTGCTCTGCTGAAAAGCATCATGTGTTTATTTCCAATAGTTTAATCTAATGCTCCAAATGGTCAGTCTTACTGCTTTATGCTGCCTTATAGTCACCTTTATATGTGGTCTGATAAGACACAATAGTGATCTGAAACAGACACATGACAAACGTCTTCCAATTACCTTGAAAACAATCTAAAAAACCCTACAAAAAGCCTTGAAGAAAACAAAAATGTTTTACATTATAAAAACTAGTTGATGTGAATCAAGGGGGTTTTACTGATGTCATTGCCATTTGGACACCCTATGCTACAACTCCTACCAGAGAGGTTCTCATTATAACTTCTCTTCCAGAGGTCCTGGTCCCACCCAACACTGGCACAAGGTTAAGGGGAGGGAAGTGACTCTCGAGGAAGCACTGGCAGGGTGTGGTAAATGCACAGCATCTGGAGATGAGACACAGCCTGGGAAATCACAGCATGGGCTGCACGGACATGTTTGGATGGACTGGGCCACACAGCACACGTGCATGGACACAGGTTGTGAGCTCACTTGTACTCCTCTGCTGCTCACAGAAGCAAATACTAGTTCAGATGATTGCTGGGAATCTCAGATGAACATGCAGTCACCTGTGAGCTAAACCAAGGGAAGCCTCTTGGCCAGCTGTCCAGACAGAGATCCCAGTGACCTTAGGAATGCTCATGACTTCCCTTTGACCAAATGCAGAAACACCTGTCCATGCTACCCTCCACTTCTCAGTGTTCAAGTGAGGCATTGCTTACGTTTCCAACCCATCATCCACAAGTCACCAAGCTGCAGCTGCGACTGTCCTCATGCACACCACCTCACAGGTGACGTCCATCAGCACACTCCACCTGGACAGTTACAAGGGGAATCTGCTCCCCTGAAGTCCTTGATGTCTATGGCCTCCAGACCACAGCCAGAAGAAAGTTTCCAGATCACTGTTACATGACAGCTCCTCAGATGAACTAATGAGCTACTTCTGAGGAGGAGCAACCACCCATTCCCATCAGACAGCTCCCTGAACACAAAACCAGTGGATCCTTACACAGCTGTAACATACAGGTACTCGCCTGCTCTCTGTGCCATCACTTTGAGAAAGAAAACTGATCTCAGCTGCAGAAGTCAGCTTGAAGAGAGTGCTCACAACACACTGACACATAGAGAGAAGATTTATGAGTAACAATGTTGACCTAAGAAGGAGTCAGCAATGATGCAACAAAAGTAGTTTTGACACTTAACAACCAGCTGGGAGATTCAAAAGCTTAAAATCAGGGCAGAGCTACCACTAAATATGAGTGTATAGAAATTCCTCTCTCTAAACAAGAGACCATAAACCTTGTTTCAGAACAACTATGACTGACCCTGGACTTGCAAAGCTACTGTAACGTCACTCCACAAGAAAACAAACCACTTCAAAACACTGTTTTCTGGTGACATATGAAACCCGTGAAGTAGCCTGCATTCCTTAATTCTTGCAACAATGTTATTATGATAAAAGTAGGACATAAGACAAATACCACTTCTGCCACAGCCTGTGGATGAAGCTTTGGCCATGCAAAACGACCAACGAAGTTTGTTCCCCTTGGACTGTAGTATTTACACACAGGCTTGCATTCTGCATTTTGAGTCAATCCCTAAAATCGTAGCATTCCTGCAGAAGTTAAGGGAGCAGGAAGCATGATCACCACTGTCCTACAAGCCTCCCCTGTTCAGCTGTGCCTGCAGGGAACGGCTGCTGGCACCAGCAGCGTGGGGCAGCCTTGCACACCCACCCCTGCACAGCACTGCATGGTGACCAGACTGTCCTCAGGCTGCATGTGAGCCACGTCTTGACTCCCCTCCCCGGCTGCAAGACATCCAGCCAGTCACCCCATCCTGACACTTCAGAGAACACTGAACAAAAAATACCACAATTATGACTTCGGCTCTCATGGCGCAAAAGTCAATCGTTAACCATCTCTGTGTTTCTCATAGAGAGATCCCGTCAGGAGTTTTCTACTTACCTCTCAACTAGCCAAAAAGATTACATCAATCATACAATATATTTTAGATCTGTAGGCCCAAAAGAAAGGATACAAATTTAATTGCCCATTTTGTTCCATTAGCATATGCTTCATGCACTGCTCATGCAGTCTTGTCCCTAGCTCATGCCAGTTAAAAACGTGAGATGTTATTCTTGCTGAGGGATGCCACAACCACTGCTTGGCTAGGAACAGTCTGTGTATTAATTCCACAGCAGTAACACAGGGAATTCCGTGTTTAAAATTAACGTGCCTTCAGTGTTATCATGGCTGATACTGTAACATGCTGTATTTGCTTGCACATCTTTTAGCATCAGTAGTAACTAGATCACACATCACAATCAGGAGAGCAAATCAGACATGGCCATAAGACTTAAGAGATGCTTCCTAAACAGCAGCCCTGCCCTTCCACCAGGCTTTGCTGTCAGTAACAGTAAAAACTCTGGAGTTCATTTATCAATATATACTCAGTGCATCAAATTTTTTGCTACCAGCTGGTCCTTAAGACAGCCATCAATCATATAGTCAACTATTTCATGGTCACGTTCCTCCACTGGGCACACTAAGACCTCAAAAATTATATACAAATGCAGCACACATTTTTAATAGCTGAATGTTAATTAAAAAAAACCAAAAAACCCCAAACAAGAAACCAATTAAAAACTACAGTTAAAGACAAAGTCAGACTAGAGAAATCCCTTTTAATCTGAGCAATATTTAATGGAGAAAAGGAAAAGAAAATAACATTTAATGCCGATCACATCTCAATTAATTCTTGGTCTTCTTTTAAGGAAACATACTTGAACAACGCAACTGAGACTACAGACAGCACTTTGCTGTGGCTGCTCCTTTAATAAGGTCCTTCTAACTCATATGTGGTGCCACTTTAATGAACTGCAACTTGGCTTGGAAGGCGGAGAAAGACTAAGTTCCTGAATTAGGAGTCAAACCCTGAAGGCTTCAGCAGGGCTGGGTTTGGTTCCGGTGCTAGTTCCAAAAGAGAGCTCTCCCAGGAAGAGCACTACTATATGGAAAGTTAAAAACAGAAGTAAACCAAGTTTCTTCTTTTCAGATCTTCTCAGCAGACAAGCAGTACTGCTCTTCACTCTCCACAAGCACAAAGGAAACAAAACAAAAATAAAATACGGGAAGCTTCCTCTAGAGGTGAGGACAAAAAAACCCAAAACCAACCAAACAAAAACCCACTCAGCCCTTCCCAGGTATCTGAGCTGAGTGTGGTCACACTCTGCTTCAAAAAGCCAGGCACTATCTGTGAGTAAACTGCAGCCACAAGAGCATTTTCCTGTCAGACAAAACATCTTGGGGTTTTTCTTGTACTACTTGACACTGACTCGTAAGATTTTGTTTGATTGCATTCTGCCCTAAGCTGAAGCCACAGGGCCTACTAACTGAGTGCTGCTCAAGGACATACAAAAGGCTGAAGGAAAATGAAAATGTGTCCTGTGGAACTATGGCAAAGTCATTACACAGTCCTCCCTATGCAGACTTTGTAAGTGGGTTGTTGAGTAATCCAGCCTATCATTAACATGCAATGAATATAAAACAATACCATGGCAGGACGGAGTTTCTACTCCTCCTCATAGCAAATTTATTTTATTTCAGATTATGTGCTAAGCAAGCAAAATACTCCTTTACCAACAGGCCTGAGAACAGCAGGCAGGTATGACAGTACAGCACCACAACTTTTCTGCCAAGTACAGGCAGTGCCAAGAACTGCTGGATACCTGGTCCTCACAGTCACATCTGCTGCTGTGTCTGTGTACCAGAAACTCTTGGCCTGTTTACTTTTCAAACATTAAGATTACCCCTCTCTTGGAAGAGTTCAAGCAAAGCCAGGCTTCAGCTATGGCTTGTTGAGGATTTCATCCCAAACTCCAACATATTTAGTAGCACTATTAAAAAGAGTAAGAGGAGTTCTGTGATGAGGCAGAGTGCACATAACGCAACAAATCTCGCAAAACATTTTCTGACACTTCATAGGAAGACTGCTGTTTTGCACACAGGCTGCCTTTGTGCAAATTTTTTAAAATTTAACTTCAGGTGACTGATTATTTTTCCTTGTAGAAGTTAAATGCAGACACCTTGAGGATAGTGAAGTCACGGGCTTGTCAATGTCTGGAAAGAGAGGCTAAAGAGGCAGAAACTCACTTGCCCATCCCATATTGACCTATTCTTCAGCTTCTATGTTCTAATGAATCACAGAATCACAGAATGGTTTGGGTTGGAAGGGACCTTAAAGATCACCTACTTCCAACCCCCCTGCATGGGCAGGGACACCTCCCACTAGATCAGGCTGCTCAAGGCCCCAGAACCACATCTGAAACACAGCTGATGAAAACACATCTCCAGACTCTACAGGAAAGATATGTGCTTATGTATGACACAACAAGAGTTGTAGAAGGAAAAGGGTGTTCCCTGTAGCCCTTAAGAGCATCCCAAAGGGAAGAAAACAGGAAGACAACTACTGCAGTGAATCAAACAGATGTACAAAAAGCAGACTAAGCTTAATCCAACTCTTCACCCTACCTGCTTTGGCTACATATTTTTTTAACTGTTTAACTGTGTTAGCTCTCATCTTCCATCAGCAGGGACTGCCACCAGGCATACTAAACTAAAAGAGATGTGAGACAGCTAAGGAGAGCACAAAAAGCGTGACAGAAATGGTTACAGACTCCACCTGGCAGTCTAAGTGAGGAAGGAATACAGTTCCTCAAACAGCTTCAGCTCATCCTCCTCTCATTCCTCTCACTTTCTATTTATCACTAGCACATTCCACAGCAGTAACCAAACAGAATAAAAACATGCACAATCACTGGAAAGGACTTTCCTGCTCAAATTTTCCTCTGGGAGAGCACAGCTTTTAGAGGTCTAGATGTGCAATTTTCTTTCATAAGTATTTTGCTGTCTATGCCAAGCCTACATTGATTACATTTCTGCTGCATTTGATATTTAAATGCAGTAATTCCTGTTGCTATCAGATTTTTAAAAAAGCAAACCCTACCAATAATTATATTTGATTAAAAGTGAGCCATACAATCTGCTACACTTTTCAGTCCACCCATTTAACTCTGTAAAAGGGGGGCAAACAGAGAAAGAAAAGGGGAAGACATAGAGACAGAAACCTTCCAAAGAGCTTCTCACAGAAACTGAATGACAAGAATTTTTCCATTGTGAAAAATAAGTAACAGCAAATCCTATTCCCATGTGGGTGCTTAAATGGTGCAAAGATTCTAAAGCAGCAATCCCAGAAACATAATACACTTCTACTTTTATCCCAAAATAAAATGAAGATCTAGACTTAAAAAGCACATCTTGCAAAGAACTGAAAGAACTTTTGTGCATCATGTTTGCAAAAAGCAAAAGGAAAAGTTATCACCACTGGTTTCACACAAGAGTTGTATACATATGGGTGTCAGGGTGCACAGTTTTCAGGCCGATACAACTTTTCACTACTCAAGGAGTCACTTTTAAGTATCTTAGAAGTCATGAAGACATTTCTGTCTTCCTTGCCTTAAAGAAAAAAGGCTCCACTACACCCCCAGCACCTTAAATGTAACTTCACCAGCACTGTATATGCACAGTGCTGCACAGACACAGGCTGACATGCTGAGGCTCCTGGAGACACATGACAACCCCTGGGCTGGGCCAACACACACATCAGTCAGTCCTCTCCTGGAATCTCATCTGCTACGCAGAGTGAGAACATGGGCAAGAGGCTGGCACTCCACCCCTGTTATCCTGTTGCACAAGGAAGGCTTTGTGTAAAACAAAAATGAGTTCCTTCAGTCAGACAGAACAAGAACAGGAAATGCGTCTCGTAAAAAAATCTGAAAATTCACTATTCTATCCTGTACCCATAGTACAGTGTGGACTTTCTGATCATCTTCTCAAAGAATCTTAACACATACTAGAAG
This sequence comes from Apus apus, assembly GCF_020740795.1. Taxonomy (NCBI): domain Eukaryota; kingdom Metazoa; phylum Chordata; class Aves; order Apodiformes; family Apodidae; genus Apus; species Apus apus. Next base: position 26,735,827 of record NC_067289.1, on the reverse strand, counting down.
ATGTTACATTAGGAAATGTTTTCTCACTTGCAGCGTAAATCCTCAGCCATGTGGAATCGCTCCTGTGCCAAAGCCCGTGCAGCTGCACCTGATGAAAGAGCAGGCATCGCCTTGAGGATCCACTCAGATCTAACTGCGAGACATTTTCAGAACTAGATTTCTTACTGCTCTGAAATGCAGAAAATAACCAGGTTTAGCACACATAAAAATTCTAGCTGAGTTACAAATAAACACTATATACCTAGAAGACATAACTCATCCTGTCTTGTGAACTGTCCTACTGGAACCAGAGGACATCTCTGTGCAGGGAAATGACAAAAACACAATCCTAATCCTTACTTGCTTTATTGAACCAACAGGCTGGATTAGTCTGGACTCCTCACACTAGCACAGAGCTGGAGAAAGTAACTCCAAATTGGTAGTATAAACCATAATCTGAAAGAAACATGACACACCAAGCTCCAGACGCAGACCTGGAAATGACAGATGCTATCATACTAAAGACAAAGTACTGGATGGAGCCAAAGTCCTCTCACAGCCACGTAACGCTTGTGGCAATAAGGCATTTCACCTTTAGAACTAATATTTGGTTAAGTTCAAACACAATCCTGCCAACAAATTAAAGTAAACACAACTATCTAAAGTAAACAAAAGCAGACTAACACAGCCTGGTACTTACACACATGGGAATGTCTACCAGAGCAATCCCTGTGCTCACAGGACTTTCTTCACCTCCCTTCAGCCAGGCTGGCACTGGACACCAGATGAAGATGACTCCTGGCTACAGGACCTTGCTACGCACGGCCCTAACTGGCTGTGACCAGACTGCAACCCCCACCGGCCTCCGCGGTTCCATTTCTGCCCTTCAGACACACCAACGAACCGGCACCATTACCGGGGAGGGCCGGGCGGGCAGAGCCCCGCGGGGGGTGCCTGGGGCGCCCTGCTGCAGCCCGCACCTCCCCGCGCCCGCGGCTGCTGCCGGGACCACCTCGGCGGGGCCACCAGTGCGGGGCCTGAGCGTTTGCCAGAGAGCGGCGGGGCGCGGGGCAGGGCGCGGGGCAGGGGCGCGGGGCAGGGCGCGGGGCAGCGCGGGGCAGGGCGCGGGGCAGGGGCGCGGGGCAGGGCGCGGGGCAGGGGCGCGGGGCAGGGGCGCGGGGCAGGGCGCGGGGCAGGGGCGCGGGGCAGGGGCGCGGGGCAGGGCGCGGGGCAGGGGCGCGGGGCAGGGGCGCGGGGCAGGGGCGCGGGGCAGGGGCAGGGCAGGGCGCGGGGGCCCGGCGGGAGGTCTGGTCTCCCCGCTGCCCGCGGGCGGGTCCTGCCGCGCTGCGCCCGCTGCCCTGCGGGAGGAACCATCAGGGACGGAGCAGCGGCCCCGCAGGCACAGGGAGATCGGGACTCGGTAATTCGGGCTCTGCCGCAGCACCCGAATGGTTCTCTGATCATCCAGCTGAGACTTGCAAGCTGGCTTTCTCTCATTTTTTTTCCTGTTCCCTGACCACCCAAGTGAAACTTTTTAGTGTTATTCTTAGACAAGAGGAAAATACCATGTAGTCAATGCGGAGGAATTTTTTAAAATGAAAATCTTAAAGCATTTTGTTTAAAATTAAAACATTAGTGCACCTGTTAAATCTCAGTATTTTTAGTTTATTTAAAACCTGCAGACTGATAGTTTCTAATAAGCTTTTACTGCAATTTATCAGTTATTTGCCCTTTTCCTACTGCCTTTCATTTTTTTAGCATGGCGGTATACATGGACTAATGTCACAAAAACAGACCTTTTGAGCCAAATTAACAGAGACAGGCATACTGCAAACAAAATCATTCTGAGGGAAGCCTTATGACCAGATCTACAGAAGCAGATTAAAATCACCAGTAACGGAGTTCCTCCTCATACTACAGACTCCACTTGTATGCCTAATCCATGAACGCAAGGAAGGAGAAAACCCTTTTTTTAAGTTAATTAGTTGACAACAGTCCTCAGCACTGAATCTGGACAGGCTTTTTTTTCTAGGTACCAAAACTTTGTTGGAGTCAGCACAGGCTGAGAATGCATCTGTGATGCTGAGTTTCAGTCTGCACGTGCAGAGAGTCAGCTCTGTCGTGACCCACGTCTGAAAGCAGCAGCAACAGCAGAAGCACAGTTGCATTAGATTGACCACACATTTTAAAACGTCCAGTGTTACTGCGTAATAAAGAGCTCTGCATATAGAGACTTATTCACAGAACTTAAGGTATTGGTTTAATCATACTTTTCACAACACTGCACAGTAGTTAGCCTTGAGGAATTCTGAAATGACATCAAGTTATTTATAAAAATTGGCTAAAATTGCAGCTTGCAAAACATAGTATTTTCAGCATGAAAACACTTTGATACTAAGAACCTCTCTCCAATAAAATCACATTTTGTAGTACAAAACTGTTCCTTGTACAGCTGACTTGAAGTCATGCCTTCTGAGCAGGCTTCAATGAATGTTCTCCCTGAACTGTAAATGACTGAAAATTTTTACAGATTAAGTCTTCTGTGTCTGAGTCATATTTTCAGTTGGCAAGACTTGAAAGACAAACATATGCCTCTTAAACCTCTTACTGGATATAAAAGCCATACCTTTATCATTAGAATTCTCCTAAATGTTGAGGGCTAAAGCTGTGATTCTTCTCCACTTGGATATATTTCCCAAACATTCACACAGATTTTTTTCTCCCCTGCTTTAAACAACAACAACAGCATTATTAGAAATTTATACTAAAACCATCACAGAGTGAAGGTATTTCTTCGTAACACAGAAACTTCAAACAGTAAGGTAGTAGCCTTCCATACTTCTCCAAACTAATCTTTTAGGATAAGAGATAAGCATTATAAATGAGCACAGTGCTCTGCAGCAGTAACCCAATCCACCGGCCAGTCCAGTCTAAGTGCTGGTTCTGTCCCAGCTGCTAGCTGGGGGGAAATCTTGAGCCCTCACAGGGAATAGATTCCAGCTGCAGATTAGTTACAAATAGACATTTTTCATAATGCACTTGAAGTTTACTTAATACTCGGTACATTCAGGGTCAGACTGTGGTCTTTGTTTTTCCCTAGTATTCCCAAAAGCCAAAAATGCTCAGAACCTGCCTGCAGCAGCAATGTGCCAGTCAAAATGGTTTGTGAGAAGCACATAATATTATTGAAAAGCCCTCTTTTGCCTTCAGCAAAGAGCACAGGTAAAAAGACATCCAGTGTTTCAGATGCCACACACACCTGTTGAGCATTAAAGAAAATAATTCCTTTAACACTGAACTAGCCCAAACTTTCTTGCTACGTCCACAAAAATCTTCTAAAGTTTTATGTCTGCTTTTAAAGCTGCTATGTACCTGGATGTTTTGGTTTCAGTATTACTCAGGACATGAATTTTCCTGCTTTGAAAATAGTAAATTCACTAGCCCAACAGCTAGTCCATTAGTGCTAAGAGTCTGTTGCTCAACTTGGACACAACTCCCACTGATGTAATTAAAAAGTGTCTCGGGCATGGGCGTGCATGTAGCTAGTCATTTCACAAGTCTCTGAGCCATGCTGTGGATTCTTGCTTCTTTCTAAAAATATTTATCAATAGGTATGCCACTGAATGAATGACTAATAACCTTTTCCTTTAAGCTCTGGATTAGAAGGAATGCTTGCTCTTGGAGTAAGAAGCATGATAGTACAGGATAACAGGGTGTGCAGAGCATTCTGACCTACCTGCTGAGAGTAGTAACTTCTATGGCAAGAACACGAACCTTCCTGTCCTCCACACGTTTTGCAGGCCAACTATCATTTCATTATATAGTCTCAGTATAAAACAGAACTATGAAGTTTTTTGAAGTATTAGGATTATTGGGAAGTATAATTAGGCAAAGCTCAAATACCTAATTGGCAAAAATTAAAAATGCTACTTTGCATTTCTTTGCATAATGCTTGCAAAGTATACCTATACATCTGAGCATATCTATACCTTTTGAGTAGAAGCACTCCAACTAAAAAATAACTTGGGAGCAAACCCTTTGTATCATATGCCCTAGAACATGATGTAGAATTAAACATTACTGTCTTTTTTTCCATTCCTGTCCCTACATTATAATGATTGCTGTATATGTGACATAAATGCATGTTGTCAGGGATAATGACCAGCACAGTTGAGAGAATAAAGATCACTTTTTTAAAAGTCTTTGTCTTAAATCTCCCATGTTTTTACTTTTCAAAGACTAGCAATAGTTCTGAAAACACCTGTCTCCTCATCATTACAGGTATCACCAAAATGTATGACCACCAAGGAAGTATCACTCCTACAGCCCATCAGCAGTATTAAAAAGATCCCATTTCAAGCAGAACAGAGAAAATAACCACCAAGTACAGACCATCAATGCTGGCAGCAGATTTATCATAATCTGAATCTAGAAACCAAGCCCTGGTGCATTCCTAGTGTCTGCTGTGCCCATGAGCAGAACTCTACCTGCAAGCAGAACTGTGGTTCTGAGTATGCAAGTCATGCAACCAGAGCTCTGGAATTCTGGAGAAACAGCAATGGTATCCCATGTACGTGCACACAGAACAAGGCTTAGCACATTTCAATGCTGTTGTCAAATTTATAGGATGAGCTCTACGCTTAAATTAAAGAGATTGAAATCCAGTAAATCCAGCAGAATCCAAAGATGAAGTTGGGTATGACAACCTCATTGTATTAAGATGACACTCACTGTGACAGGTCAGGTAGCTTCAAGTTATTATAGATAATTATATTCCAAGAGTATACAATACTTTTACTCAAAAAGGCAAGGGTGTGACAGCAGCTGAAGCACCTGCATGAGGTCATACAGTAATGACAGCCAGAGGAGCTAAGGAGAGTCCCATGTCAAGTCATTTAAGCACAAGTTGGTGTGGTGTTATGACACATACCGATGATTTAAAAGAACCTACTTTGCCACAATCAAGCTATGAGGTTTACTGACATTTCAAAATATATTCAGTATTTAAATAAATCTTTTAATCCCTCACAAAGAAGAGTAAGATACCTAGTTAAATTCAAAACCAGTTATTCCCAGCTGCTCTAAATGATGTAAGGATTAGCTACCAATGAGTTAAGAAACACACAACAGTAAAATCAATTCACATACATCATACTTGAAACTATTAAAAGAAACTTAGTACCACACCTATAAGTGCATTTTTGGTTCCTAAAAATCACCCCAGACTGCTAGTTGTCCAGAAGGGAAAACAGAAACAGAGAGATACCTCAAAAAGAATTTAAAAAAAAGGACATCTCTACATTAGCCAAACCAAGGCAGAAAACCCCATCACTGTTAAGTTTTTGCCAGTTTTCAAAGCAGTATCCTGCTGCTAACCCACATCTCACACAGACTGTGTTAAATCCAATGCTGATACATATTTTAACCATGAGCAAACCTAACTGTGGAACCCAAGTTGAGGTGTGACCCATCTGATCCATGGCTTGAGGCTGTCCCTTCCCAGGGCAGGGAACATCTGACAGCACTTAGAGGAGACCCACTTCAGGGTATCCAGGCACCAACTATGCTGTACACCCCTGCCTTTCCTTTGGCAAGAACGAATGGAAAAGCCTGCCTCGGCCTTCTTTCCCCCATGATTGCCTACCAGCTGAGCAGGGAGGAGGGACTGCTCGTGGATTCCTGCCCCATGCCCACCACGCAGCACAGAGGGACATCCAGGACAGCAGAGGGGCAGAGAGAGCGACTGGAGAACACCACAACCCTTATCTCCCCACCACCCCCACAAAGCCTGGATTTCACTCCCACCTTCTGAACAGAGCGGGAACAACTTCCACTGAACACATCCAGGGATTTCTCTTGTGAGCAAGAACTGAGGGTGTCTCCAGAACTCCTGCAGTGCACAGGCCAAGAGCAAAACCCCCCCAGCCACCTGGCTCTCATTGACACTCAGATGAAGGAGATTAATTCCACCAAGGTCAGCAACATTATCCTGACAAAGCATCTTCTTAATTAGGCCGGGCTCAGACCTCCTGTGCGGAACAAGCTGCAGCAAACATTGCCTTATTTTATCTTAAACTCACAAAAACTAAGTTAATAGAATTGGAAAAAATTATCTTAATGAAAACAGCCATACATAAAACTTTAATGTTTCTGACTCCTGACTCATGTGACTGCACGGAGAGGCCCAGTACCACAATAGTTAGCTTCACAGCCTCAAGGTGCAATTTAGCAGTTGACTTAAACTGATCTGACTGCAAACTGCTGCTGGAGATTCCATCCTGTTCTCTACTTGCAGATAAATATTAATGCTTTTTCCCCAGTATTGGTCCTGGCATTCCTATAGTCTTGCTTGGACCAGATCAGAGAACTAACATGGATGAAAACTAGCCCAGTGGCAGAAATTTAAAAGCAGTGAAAAACCAAGTAGCTTTCAGCCTGATGAGTCTGTTGATCCTTGGCAGAGTGGAATGAGCTGCCAAGGGGCCAGTGCCAGGCTATTCCTCTCCATTCTCCCAGGTGGAAGCCTGGGAAGACATGGGGCAGCTCCCAGGTGCATCCCAGGCATGGGGAGGGGGCCGAACCCTGCTGCCCCGGCCACGGCAACGCCAGCCCTGGGGGAGGCACCTGCTCTGGGGGGGCAGCCACAGCGTGTCTCGCTCCAGGGAAGGCACCTGCTGCCCTCCTGTTGAGGTGGGAAGACATAACAAAGTGAGGAGGGGCTTAGCTAACTGCCAAAGAGGGTAAGCCTATAAATTCCTGTGGTGTTCCTTCAGATCCGTGTTTCTGCAGCACAGAGGTGCCCTCCTAAGTACTGCTCGTACCAACAGCTCTGGCTCGCACAACGCGCGGGCAGGGAAGAGGGGCCGCGCCAGCTGATCCCAGGCACGGGGACAGGAGATGTAGGGAAACAGCTTAAAGGGCTCGCAAGAAAAAAGTGAGGTATGAACACTAAGGGCTGCAGCAGTCCCCTGACCTCAGGCCAGCTTCAAAAGGGTCACCGTATTTTTCACAAAAAAATACAGATAACTAACTAGAATTATTTGTAATTTTTTTTTTTTCCCTGATCTTTTTTTTTTTTTTTCCTAATCATTATGAGCAAGACCAGAATTAGGGTCTTGGAATCTTAATGTTTGTACTGTTAGGGTCCACCGCAGCCTTTTCACAATCACAAATGCATTAGAAACACTGAGCCTTTGAGGCCACAGAGCATGTCCTATCCCAGACACCTGGTATTAAGGCAGAAACATTATCTCTCAAAACAATATGGGAGTGCTTTGAAAGTAACAGGGTACAGCCTGGTACCATGCCATTAAACATTAACAAAAGCAATAACTAATTTACTCAAGGCGAGTCAACTCTCACCACAATTTTAACCATTTCCAAAAAAAGAAGTTTAACTAATCAAGTCTAAGCTCATAAATTGTTGTAAGACGCTACATTATCACTTTGAAAGGAAAGGCATAGGTGAAAAAGATCAGAATTTTATCTTACTATCTGGAAAAAAAAAAACATTTTGCAACCAACCCAGAGCTTGCAGTTCTTCTAGTTCTGTGGAACAACCCAGTATTTTGCATTCAAACTGGATTACTTCCATGCCTTCAGAAAAATGAAATAAACCCCATAATCCATACAGGATACATCCCTGAAATAAATGGTGTCCTGGTAAACTTCCCTCTGGGCCTCCTAATTGCATGGTAGTTGACTTCAAATGTAGAGTAGAAACAGAAGCAAGAGAGCTTTTTTATAGAAGAGATTAACAATTACCTAGCTCTAGTCATGCTAGTAAATACAATAAAATTTCACAGCAGAAAGAAAGAAAAGAAAAAAGCAAAGCATTACGTTTCCTACAGCTGAGATCCTGTATGTGCTCTCAGCATGGATGAACTAGCACTATCAATAGGCTCTCACTCTCAATTACCTATTTATTTTTGCTGACATTTGGTTCTCAGCAACCTGTAACATTACATTCCCCACACAACAAGGTTAAGTGCCTATATTTATCTGTTCATGATACGGAAATTTATTGTAGTTGCCCACTTATTACTACACAGAAAGGCCTATCTTCCACTCACTTCAGACTTACATTTACTGAAACGAAGTTATCCAGGAAGCAGAAAGAGTTGCCATGGAAATAAAACCAATTTACCAGAGGCTGCTGCAAAACAACCATTAATTAACCTATTTACGGTAAAACCATCTATCCTCTCATTAAATGTAGTTGGTATCATTTCAATGACACAACAGGAAAAACACAGCTGCTCTTCACTTCTTGTATATTCTGTGCTTTAGTGAGAAATTCATCAGCTCACAGTCTTGCACCATTTTTTATACTTCATGATAGTCTAAACTGAAGTGGTGAAAAGGAATTAATTACTTGTGTTGACTTTAAGCACAAAAGTGAAGGTCCACCTATAAAACTGAATATAACTTGTTCCTGAAAAAAAAAATGAAGATTTGTCTTGCTTGTTTTGAAACAAAAAGATCTGATTTAAAATCTGAGTTTAAAATTTGTTTTCACTTCTGACATCCAGACTTGTCAAATGCTTTCAGAAAAATGTATCGCAAAAGTTTTTAATAACTATGTTGACAAAATTAAATGGTCCATGTCAAAATGTCAAGAAACAAAAGTAACTTTAGAGTACAACAGAAGGCAAATCTGTGAAATAGTTAACATATCCTGTACTGCATAGTAACAATGACAAGAACTCTGCTATAAGAAGGACAGAGCATACCAAAGGGCAAGACTTTCAATGTCATGGATCACTCCAAGTTTACTGTGGAGGCTGTTACCAGCACTATAATTCTACTCTCAGCCTGGCAAATTTGATAACAACTAATCAATAATTACCAGCCACAAGCAGTATGCAATGCAAAACAGTGCATATGCCTTAGACCATCTGGATGTCTATTTACAGAGCAAACAGTTTGTTGCTTTATCAAATGCAAATTTCATGACTGCAAGGTGATTTGTTGAAGGGTGAGAGGAATATGAAAGATGCACCACCCCTCATATGAATGCTCTGAAAACAGGAGCAGGGTAAGCTTCTCAATCCTGCAACAGCAAAGGAACACCTGAAGGGGCAAAGAGGTTGGGAGAAGGTGTGTGTGGGGAGTCCATCCTACCTCCAAACATCTAGCCAAGAAATCCAAGGTAAAATAAGTAGCAATAGTCTGATACCAGCACTAGCATGTCACATCCTTGCCTCCATGGGCTTTTCTTTGAGCAGCATAAGGCTGCCAACAAACAGCATGCAATTCACAAAACACCCATGACTTTACACATTTTCAACTTGTTCTTAAAAAGAAGAATGCAAATTTTCACAGAATTGGTGAGAAATTAGACTTACTGCTGCATGATGTGTCTCATTTTTTAATTTATTTGGCAACTGAGAAATTGATGAGAACAACTACAACAGTGGAAAGGCAAACTGCTCAGATTCTGCTCTTGTCTAGAGCAGTGACTGGGGAATAAAGCCACTCCAAGTAAGGTCACTAACATGGAGTTGCAAGTTGCCCATAAGGAAGAGAATGTACCCTCAGCAAGTTTGCTGATGACACCAAGCTGGGAGGAGTGGCTGACACACCAGAAGGCTGTGCTGCCATTCAGAGAGACTTAGACAGGCTGGAGACTTGGGCGGGGAAAAACCTGATGAAGTTTAACAAGAGCAAGTGTAGAGTTTTGCATTTGGGGAAGAAAAACGCCATGCACCAGTACAGGTTGGGGGCTGACCTGCTGGAGAGCAGTGTAGGTGAAAGGGACCTGGGGGTCATGGTAGACAGGAGGATGACCATGAGCCAGCAGTGTGCCCTTGTGGCTAAGAAGGCCAATGGCATCCTGGGGTGTATTAGAAAGGGTGTGGTTAGTAGGTCAAGACAGGTTCTCCTCCCCCTCTATTCTGCATTGGTGAGGCCACATCTGGAATATTGTGTCCAGTTCTGGGCCCCTCAGTTCAAGAAGGACAGGGAAGTGCTTGAAAGAGTCCAGCGCAGAGCCACAAGGATGATTAAGGGAGTGGAACATCTCCCTTATGAGGAAAGGCTGAGGGAGCTGGGTCTCTTTAGTTTGGAGAAAAGGAGACTGAGGGGTGACCTCATCAATGTTTACAAATATGTAAAGGGTGAGTGTCAAGACGATGGAGTTAAGCTTTTTTCAGTGAAGACCAGTGATAGGACAAGGGGTAATGGATACAAGTTGGAGCATAGGAGGTTTAAGATGAATATCAGGAAAAATTTTTTTACTGTAAGAGTGACAGAGCACTGGAACAGGCTGCCCAGAGAGGTTGTGGAGTCTCCTTCGCTGGAGACATTCAAAACCCGCCTGGATGCCTTCCTGTGTGATGTACTCTAGGTGACCCTGCTCTGGCAGGGGGGTTGGACTAGATGATCTTTCGAGGTCCCTTCCAACCCCTAGGATTCTATGATTCTAAGAGCACTCCAAGAGACTATGGAACCTGATGCTGACTGCAAGGTCAAGCAACCAGCATTTTGGGTTGGCCAAATAATGCACTGTCTTAATTGTAAAGGAAGAAAAAATTTGGCAAGACAACTGTTCTGCAGAAGTCAGTGTGAACCGTGGATAAATGCAGGACATGTAACTAGATCCTTAATGTACAACTAAAATTTAAACCTTTAATTTGCTCTGTAAAAACAAAGAAGAACTCAAAATTGTGAGTTCTAGGCATCCCAAAGCTAAAAGTCCAACGGGCTGCTTTATTTAGAATTTGGTTCTTGCTATCAGAAAAGCTCAACGTGGAAGAAAATACTATTCAGTCATGAAAAATCTCTCTTTTGAACAGAATTCAAGCAGAGGATAGTTAAACAAACAACTGAAGAGGAAATTAAGTGTAAACATGGACTCTGACCCCATTCTTAAACAATGTCCCCAGTGAAATCAGCATGGGAGATGGACTAGCTAAGTGGAAGCCTGTTTGTAGTTATGAGCAAGATAAACATGAGGCATTTTGTACCTCAGTCACACACCAAATGGGTTAAATGGACACAGCACATGATAGCATTCTTCCTATCAACCAAAAGCTGAACAGAATCATGTCTACAGACATGAGACACACAGCTTGGAAGATGTGATCCATGGCAGTTCTTAAATTTGAACAAATTAGAAACCCTAACAGTCTTTCAAGTTTGATCAAAAATGGGGATAGGAATTATCCAGTTCCATTTCCAAGGAAACGACCTTTTTCACTCTGCCTCTCTACACAATCAGCAATTTATGATCTGTAATGAGAAGTGCCCTCATTTTGGACAGGTGATCTGGAAGTACAACTGAACCTACCTATCCCAGCCAGATACTCCAAGTGTGAATATCATAGCACAACATTAACATCCTTTACACCACAATAATTATTTCCTACAAACTGGGGTCCATTATTTTCTGTGACACATGAATTTTATGTGTAATGTCACTTCAAATGAAAGCGTCAGTAACATGTATTTCAATTTTTTTCTCTAATAAGGGACTAGGCTATCAGATATCAGAGTGATGTCATGGAATAAAAACTTTACTTGAAATAGGACTTTAAAATTCAGGCTCCTTCATCTGACCTATTTCCATTCCCAAGAGGGGCAGGGGAATCTCCCACTCTAAACTGGCAGTTATCTACCTATAGTAGATACTTGGTCTAGGACCTAATTAACTTGATCTTTCTTGGAAGCTTCAATCATATCTACAACCTGACTATGGACAGCAGAACTGCCCACACAGAACATGAATCCAGGACTGTTTCAGTTATGACCTGCCTTCCAGCAACTTCCCTTCAATACTCTTCAGCAGCTTACTTTGCTTTTCTGTATTCACAAGGCTAATACCAACATGTGACTTAAAATACCTCCCAGGCCAAGCTACGCCTGTTACAGGCTCTTATCTGAGCAGAAACGCCAGGAAGAGAACAAAGGTCAAAGAAGGCACTGGTGATACTGTGCAAATTCCCAGCCTGCCCTCAGTGCCCAGGGGGCCTGGCTCCTGGGGCTGGGACAGGAAAATGGCAGCACAGGGAAGCCCAAGGTACCTAGGTTTTGTTTTTCCCTTCTCTGCTTTCATATGCCTCGCCACAGACAGCCCCCAGGTTTGGCAGAAAAGTTTGTGAATAGAAAAGAAATTAATCTCTCCAGTGTCAAAGCTGTGGTGGGATAATGGCTCTTACTTGGCACACACAGCCCCTTACCCAGTCCTGCTCTTTTAGCATCTCACCAATGTGTGTTCCATGCCCATGCACTGCACACAGAAGGAGTTTTACCCGATATATATATTTAAAAACACACACAGAAATTTACTTGCAGCAGCAGAGGCTTGAACAGACCTGGTTTCAGTCATGCTGCTGTAAGTCAAATCCTACCCATCCACCTTTAGCAAAATCCTCCCTGGCTTAACTGGGGGCAGGATCAGTCCTTAAGAGAGAAGCGTATGAAGCTCCAGATATCCAAACGACATTTAGAAAATGGAAGCAGCTACACAAATCACAAGAGCAAAAACTCATGACCTTGGGTCATGTCTAATGAGTTCATTCATTGTCAAAAGAACTGATCAAGATGCACCTATCTAAAATTAAAAATAAACAGGTAAATCAAAATACATGTTAAGCCACATTCATCTATCTGAATAAAATAAAAATCTGATTACCAAGATTAGCAAGAAATCCATGGCAACAAAAAAATGGAACTTCTTGTGATAACAGTACTGGTGGTATCTCAGGGGGTAGCACAGGTACTGAGGAAAAGGTGGTTAACTGGTGTGTGCTGGACCCAGGATAATGAACTTTACTTTTCAGGTTACCATCTGTGCTACATCTGGCTCAGTTTCAGGATTACTGCTTCCAGTTATCGGACTTTCACATTTGCAGCTCCAGCTACCATGCATTCTGCAGGTTTATATATAGCCTGAGGGCATGCAGCTGTATTTATATCTATAAAATTATCTGATCCTGTCATTTGTCAGTCTCCATGTAGTTTGCAGATCACTCCCTGTGTTTTAAGAAACTAGGCAAAGAATTGACAAAGTATAATCACTGCTTACATCCACCTGAAACAACTGAAAGTATCTTAGTGACCTTCCATTCCTGTTACTTTTCCATAGGAAAACACAGCACTTCACCTTTTGCTGCACTGCATGGAGTCTGTGTGACATAAGAGGTGAGGAAAGGAGGAAACACCCTCTCATAGCATGACAGAAAGGAGTGCTTTCTGTGGTGGCTCCACAATTACTAGGAAAATGCTGTTGAAAAGGTCAGGATGACACAACATTCCAAACCAGGTTCACAAGGGAGTATTTATTCCAGGAAAAGCAGTTGTGGCTGATGCTTGACAATGGGCTCACTGGTCCTCCTCTCAGGTAGATGGCCAGAGTCAGATAATGTGGGCTAGAATAGAAGGGGAGAACCCCTTAGAGAGGAACTGAGTGTCCAAGTCACTCAGTTTTTCCCTGGAAAAAGATTTCAGTCAACTGAGGTTTTATTTCCTCCCTGCTCCAGGGGCTCAACTAACCACCAGTAGCAATGCCTCTGACCATGTCTGCTCTGCAAGGAGGAGGACAGGTCCCTCCAGCTTCCAGGTGTGACACAACACGGGCCAAAGCAGCAGGCAGCTCCCAGAGCCTGGCAGAGGCAACTGCCCTGGCTGAGCAGGGCAGCACATAAAGGGCCAGGGCTTCCCAAACATGCACCAAACAGCTTATGTACCTCACAGCCTCCATGGATCCCAGCAAAACCACAGATTCACACAGAATGATAGGCAGGGGTTGGAAGGACCAGTGGAGATAATCTAGCCCAACCCTCCTGCTAAAGCAGGTTCAGAATGGCTAAGAGAGGGATCACCATGACAGAAGAAGAAAAACAAATACAGCACAACTCCCAGAAACTGTTCAATGAATCATCAACTGCAGACTCCTCCTAAAACTGCCTGTGCCAACAGCACCGACTGCTCCGTGCTTGACAGGAATCTTCCAGTCCACTGGGAACCACCATAGTCACTGTCCAGGCTGTTCTGCTAGACCTGCACTTCACACTGAGAGCCTGTGGACCTCGTTCATGTTGCATTATATGCAAACTTGGGGAGCCACTAAAAAACTGTCTTACTAATACCTGAATAAAACACTCACAAAGTAAACTGGTGTGATTTTCTCAGGAATCATGAGTCTGCTCCGCACTACAGGCATCGGCACTACCAACACATTTGTTCCTGGGAGTGGTCGTTACAAAGGAACAATCCTCTGGCTTCATACACAGAAGAATGGGATTGTTTTGTCAGTGGTGACAATCATTTTTTGCCATCCTTTATTGAATGGGCTTAAGTATATGTGGTATGAAACATTCTCCTTTTAAAGAAAAAAAACATGTTCATTATCCTAAAATGTGGCATATGCCAAATTTCAAAATACTATCTACAAAAAATATATTCAGGTTTTGATTCATCTTCATCATATAACTTCTGTTTCAGTGATGAGGGCTATTAAAAATTAGAGTATTTCAAATTCAGTCTTTCCTGCAAACACTCTTGCACCACGAAGCATGGTTTCCAGAAATCACAAAATAAATAGAAAATCCTTTTAATCCCAAATACAGAGAAACACATACTCTGTGGCACAGTCCAATAAAAGAGTCTGTAGGCTTCTGATCTCTGGCAAGTCATCTACACAGACCAGTCTGCCCAAGAACAGGTCAACTAAAAAGAGTCTCCAGCATCATCCCAGGGTCTTCTGATACTCCTAGGGGAAAAGGAGTTGCTTAAATAAGTTCTTAGATTCCTCGTGACTTTTTCATAATTTTCTGAGTAGTACAATATAAGATGGACTCCACTGTAACTTTTTCTGTCCCTACACAGGATAGAGTTCCCTGTACATTGCTACATCAAGCTCCCAAGCTAGTGCTAAACATGCTCATTTATTCTACAGGCCTCATGTCCACAGACTGGTGCTCCTCATTCTGCTGCAATCCAGGAACTTTTATGAGATTTGCAGCTGTGGATCTTTGGCAGTCTGTAATGTCTCATCTTTGTATCTGCTGGTGTATCTACAGTTTCAATTACAGAGCCACCTCATTATGTGTAAGGAGAATTCAGACCATGAGTATGTCAGTGTAGCAGAATTAACTTATCAGCTAGTTAATAATCAAAAAGCTCCAACAAAACATAATTGTCTTTATTCTCTAAGAAAGAGAATATTTATTCTCTTTATTTATTCTAAAGAGATACACGTATTAAAAATTAATAAGTGTGCATCCAAGAGAAAGTTGCCTCCTGCAAAAGCTTTGATCCAGGTTCTTGTTTTACTTCCCAATCCACTAAAAGCTGTTTTAGTGACTGGTATTGGGAGTTCTATAAATTCTCAATAATAAAAACTTTCAGTGAGTAATTTCCTACTTTCTTACTTCCGTTGATCTATGCAAATGCTTCTTTTAATTAAAGGAATAACAGACATAGCAGAAAGATACTATTATCAATTAACCCATCAAAGAAACTCACAGCTTTTAGCATTTGCTCAGTTGGTTCCTAGTATCTAGGGAAAAATACATTGGGGAAAAGTAAGATTTCTTTGTAGAAATTGCTGCACTGAAGGTCAAGTGAGTGGATAGTAAATAAGTGAGCTGATTTTTTACCTGCAAAGATTAAATCATACTGTGACAATTTTCTTAGTCTGACAGCAGACTCCCTGAAGTAAATTGGAAGCTCAAAAATCTAGTCTTGAGTCTGACATGAAAATGGGTTTCATAGTTTCATCTTTCAATCAAAGAAACAAGACTGTGACCCTTTTCCCCTGAAGTTAGAATTTAGCTACTGGAAACAACAGGAGTATACCCAGTGCTGCACCTAAATTAGTAGTAACTACTTGTCTAAGTCTGAATCATATTTTACAGAACTCCAAACACACTACCTGGCAGAGACAGTACCTGTCTGTGTTCGATCCTACTGGCACCTTCAGCAAAAAAAGACATTTAAGCCCTCTACAAGTTGACTACCCTTCCAGTTGCACCTCACAACTACAAGAATTGTAGACATACAACAGGAGTACAACTTCTAGTACTACTATTGTCACCTTAAAAAGATACGTGACTAAAAACATTAGGCCTGGCCCTCCATCCTGATAAAAGTGCTTTACCTCCTTCTGTTTCTGCAAAGGCACCACAAGGCCTAGACTGCTTCCAAATACATCTCTTCAGCAGCAGCTCAAGACATCCTTGTGCTTCCTTGTATCCACACAATTGTCAGTGCAGCAGGTGATGGACCAGACCATTAGTCTAGATGAACAGTGACTTGGGTTTCAGTTGTGTCCTTTCTATAAGAATGGTGGCTGTGAAAAGCACCTTATCCAGTGTTGCCACTCAACCTGAAGCCATTGCTTGGGACAGTTCAAGACAGCTTCAGACAGTTCCATACCATGTAATTCACGGGGTTTTCTGGTTGTACAAGGTAAAATTTTAGATGTTTCTGGACTGCCTGTCTTTGAAGGTTCAGCAGAGGTCCACTATATGGATCAAAACAAACCCTCAAACATCTTTAAAATAAAGGTTATTTCAAATTTGCAGGAGAGTTTCCTGAGCTTAATGTCTGAGCAAAGTAGAAACTGTCGTCCATCTGATCTGTTGTGTGTTTTCATGTCAGTCTTTACAAAGAAGCATTTTTGTGTGAAAAAGGACCATGTGTTGTAAAAGGGATGATCCAGAACTAAGAAGGGTATCTATCTATGACCTGAGCCCAGATAACAAAGTGTCTCACCCACATTAGTAAAATATTAACAGAGGTTATTGGTTGTCATAGTAAAATGAGAGGCTGCAATGAACGTAATTTCATTTACGGACGTTCAGAAAATTGACATCACAGCCGCAGGAACATATAAATAACCAGCACACTGCATGTCTGGTCAACTGCAGCAACGTCTCTGAAGAGCATTCTACAGGCTCAGCTCCTCCAAAGGCACAGCAGAAACTGGATTTTGTAAAGTACACCAAGAAGCTCCTTTTTATAAAACAGTTTTGAGAACATCCACAAGCTTTTTCCTCTGCCTTCAGTTGCGTTTGCCATTTCTTTAAAGAAGCATGTGCACGGGAGGTTGTGCCAAGTGCCTGGGAGCCACTCTTATCCCTCTGGCTGTGCTATGTACCCTCGCTAACATTCTGTTGTTTTTCCCTGGAGGAACAGTCGTTGAAAACACTGAAAACATTACAGATGAGGTTTGGTGGTTCGGAGGGATCTTGGGATCTGGCATATTGGTGAGTACATAACTTCAGACATTCCTCCTTCCCCCCCCATGACTTTGCATTCCTGAATTTCCACCGTACCTCAAATGCAGGCTTCAACCTTGTAAATTCTGCTTTGAGAAACAAGTAAGTTACAAGTCACCCCACAGTTTTGCAATAAGTTAATATAGTGATAAGAAAAAAAAAAAAAGAACTATTACAAATAAATATAACTTGAATTAATCCCAATTCAAACTGTCTTTCTGTTATTGGTAGATGATCTTTCCTGCCTTGGTATTTTTGGGCCTTAAGAATAATGATTGCTGTGGCTGCTGTGGTAATGAGAGCTGTGGGAAGAGGTTTGCGGTAAGTGAGGGGAAACATGGCAAAAAAGTATAATCTAAATGGTTACTGATGTGATATATGTATCTTCTGCTCAGTCATTGAGAGACTAGACAGACACTGCCCAGAGTGCAGGACACAAAGCCCTGCCATTTGTCTGAGCGCTGAAAGCAGGATCAGCAGGCTGTAAAAGCTGTTTTATGCCTCTGATGTGCCACAGGCACCACAGCTGCACTGCCTCGGTGTGTTTTGCTGTCACAAGATACTAGCAGTCCCTATCACAATTAAAACTATTTCTGAAAGATCTGCACTTTGTTTTGCACAGTGTTAACAGTTCTCTCTTTAGCCATTTTTTGTTGGCAGTTTTAAAAAAAAATACTCTGACAGTTGGGCACTACGTTCCCAACTCACAGCAGACCCCTGCAATGGGCTGTAAGGTTCATAGGAGATTTCAGATAGGAAGAAACCTCGGGAGGTCTAATCTAATCCAACCTCCTCCTTAAAACCCAGTAGACCAGGCTTCACTTCGAATTTATAGCTTCCTTTCACATTACAAGTGACAAGTTTCAAACGGATACCTTCAGACACTAGTAAAAATTGCAAGCATTTTAGTTTAAAAATGAGATTAGATTAAAAAAAATAATAATCTATTTCTACTATGAAAGCCTGTCCTTTTAAAAGAAATTGGCTCAAATAAATCATCACAATTTTTTAAATAAAGGAACAGGTTTTCAGTTGAAAAAAAAAAAAAAAAGGAAAAAAGAAATAGGAAAAGAATTATGACTGTGAGGTTAACAAGGAGCCTCCCTAAACCCTGTCTTTGACGGTCTTCAGGCAATGCCAACAAAGCAGGTGGCACTTCTAGGAGGGGAATGGAGCCATGTCTTACTCTTCCTCACAGTGTCTCATCCATTGCCTGTTAGCAGTGAGCACAGCTGAGCTGGGCAGAGCACAACCTGGTCCTGGGCGGGTGGTTCTCACAGGGGAGTGGCCCTGGCACTGCTCAGGCCAGCACATCTCCATCTTCAATAAACCATCTGGGCACCATCCTGCCCATAATCCACCCACATCCTGCAGGACAGCACCTGGCTGGTGACTCAGGTTAGAGGGCAGCTGGCTCAGAGGCTGGGTACAGGCACGAGGACTAAGGGCACTGTACAAAAAGAGCCCTGTGGCCTTATCACACCATGACTGAGACCTGGACTTGTTCTGGCATGTTAGCAGAAACACCATTATAGTGATGTCTACTACATAAACACAATGTTTAAGACAGCCCCATCAGATCTATCAACATTAAAACACGTCAGCACTCAAGGCAAGAATCTGGTGAGGTCTCAATAAAAGCTTTCAGACCTGACAGTACATTTATTTTTAACTCCACCTATATTGCTTTGATACAGTAACAGACGCTACCTCTGCCTCCAAACCACTGAGGCTACAAGTGCTTCACAATTCAAGCAGGGCATTAGTCTTTGCATTATTTACTTACATATTAGTATATATGAAAATGCTGTCATGGAAAGCCAGAAAATAAAGACATCCTTTCCAATCCATTCCAGTCGCACTAGGAGAGCTAATCATGACAAGTGTCTGCAAGGAGATTAAGTACACTAATGTGAAACCTCCAGGGGAGAGCCAGGAAGGAAAAATAGGGTTACTCAGCCCAAGATACCAAAGCTAACTTGACAAGGGTACTGCAGATTATTTTTTGTAAAGTCCAAGTGGTCCAAGACTTCAGTCTCACTTATGATCTCTTGAAAGACTCCAGTTCAGTGAAACCCAGGACCTGGAACACCAGTGAGGTCTGTGGGATACAGGCTGTGGGAAGGGGAGGACTGCCATCTACTGTGCCAGCACCCACCCAAACAGAGCTAATTGGTTTAAATCTTTTGAATACCAGAGCAGGTATGCGTCATGCATTTACTGTGTATTTGCAAAGTAATATAGGTTACCTGCTCAGAAGCTGACTGTTTTGACCAAATTTAGAAAATGCACATTCACATTAATAGAATACATTTTGTTGTTTGAATGAGAACAAAAATAACATTATTTTTCTCTTCATCAGATGTTTTCTTCTATAATATTCGCTGCAGTTGGAGTTCTGGGAGCTGGATACTGCTTTGTTGTGTCAGCAGTAGCCATAAACAAAGGCCCTAAATGCAACACTGGAGACGAATGGACCTATCCTTTCCAGAATGGGTAAGACAAGACAATCAGGAAAAAAAGTGACATATTTTAAGTTGGTGATACGATTTAACTCTCAAATCTGTTCTATAAAAATGTGAATTATACTGTTTGTCTAATACACAGCAGCTCTTAAAATAGCCAGCAACACACAGCAACACTAGGTAAGGTTCAAGAGCAGAGATACTACTACAAGAGCAGAGATCAAAACTA
Source organism: Apus apus (assembly GCF_020740795.1). NCBI lineage: Eukaryota > Metazoa > Chordata > Aves > Apodiformes > Apodidae > Apus > Apus apus. The sequence continues at coordinate 26,715,929 of NC_067289.1, read as the reverse complement.
CTGAGTTCCAAGACAGTGCACAGCCTTCTAGCTTATTCTTGCCCTGACAAAGCAGTCACCTAGATGAATAGTGGTGCAAACTTCTATTGAAATTTGATAGTATGCAATTAATTAGGAATGACCTAGCAGGGTCTTTTTTGTGACACACCACAAAACTAGAGTTCAGGTTGAGAAGAAAATAAAAAGACAAACCCCACAAACAAAAAACTCTCCCAAAACAAATACCAAAACAAACAACAACAACAACAAACCCCACTAAAATAAAAAGCGTTGTGTGTTACACTTCATTTGTTTGTGGGCCAGTGAGGGCTGGAAAACAACTTCTTTGGTCTAATTCTGGGAGTCTTTGGAAAAACAGGCTGTTTCAAACATGATTTTGATTACAGTCAAGTAATCACTTGAAAAGAACACAGGAAGTAAGACAGCATTAAGAATATGCAGAGGAAATACAGTAAGTGGTTAAGCAGCTCTCAATTAAATCAAAATGTGATGGTAAAAAGAACTGAAAATATTTTTACCTGGTACTGCTGTTCTTTAGATGAGCCATCTAGAACAGCAAAGATTATTCTTTTCTGTGGCCAAGAGGCAACTGGTCTTGTAGCTTTTGTTTTGTTAGAAAAGCTGACTTTGTTAATCTTCTATGATATTGTCCTGATAATTCACTTGTTTTTATTACAATGTTATAAAGTAAATGAATACAAATATTTAGGTGTGGAATACAACATTGCTTCCTTGTTCCTAACTGCGTTTTGAGGTACTGGATCGAATGCTGTAACCCAGCACCAGGCCTTACACAGACCTACCGCTGTAAGGCAGAGAACGCCCAGGGCTGCTGCCGGGAGGCGTCACAGAAGGCGCTGCAGCCCCAGACCCCGCGAGGCCGGTTCCGGTGCCCCCGGGGCAGGACCCCCGCCAGGTCTCAGCACCGCCTCATCCCGCAGGGAACACCGCCGGCAGCAGGAACGCCTTCCGCAAAAGGCCAGCACGGATTCACTTCCATCTGGCACACGCTGGGCTACGGCCTCTTCTCCCAAAGTACCAGAAACTGCTCATCTACAACTGCTACCATCCCCTGCCTTGTCTTTTCAAATCAATTGCTTCAACTGACCTAGAAAGCAAAACAAACCCAGGCTCTAGAAACGTAGCACCAACCAGGCAGCAGTGCCTTCCGAAGCCAGCAGCACCTGAGCTGTATCCTAGCAGTGACACCTCCTCAGCCGGGACAGACCCTCTCTGTGAGCCAATGTCTTCTTCATAACTACTGTTTTGTTCCCCCCAGGGAACACCTCACAAACCACACACTGTGGGACAAGTGTCAGTCACCCGAAAACATCGTCCTATGGAACCTGACACTCTTCTCCTTGCTGCTGGTCATGAGTGGGATCCAGGTAGTGCTCTGTGGCATCCAGGTGGTGAACGGCCTGTTTGGAACAATCTGTGGGGACTGCCAATGTTGTGGATGTTGTGGGGTGAGCAACGGATGTTCTTTCATTATTTTGTGTACTCATAATAGTTATACGTACACCTGACTAGCTGACAGTCTGAAAAACTAAAGTGGCCTTTCACTCAGCACCATGATCATGCTTTCTAAAGTACAGCTGAAATGCTACAGAGTTGTCAGGTGTTGAAAATACTATCTCAGCCTGTATTTGTGGTGTTTATCTGACAGCCACCCGTAGGCACTGGGAAACAATAGAAATCTTTGAAAGTCACAGGGCTAGTGACGCTAAACTACCTCCATGTTTTTATTCTTCCAGGGAGATGGAACCGTGTAAAGAACATGAATACTGCAGACAACCCTCCTTGTCTTGAGAAGCTCCCTTCTGCAGCTGTTCCAGAAAGCAGCCCTCAGAAGCACCACCACTGGCTATGAAAATGAGAATGAAGGGCACTTCCCCCACAAATGTTATGAAGCCCTGACTCCCTTTCTAGCCTTCCTGAAACCCCTCATCATGGAATAAAATAAGTGAAATTCAACTTTCACATTCATGTTTGGTTTTGTAAAACAGCTTCCATTTAAAAATCAGGTATTCTTTGACAAAATATTTTCTGTCTTGAGGCAGATTTCCAACTGGGGATCACTGAATGCTGCTGGTACAAGCTCAGTTGTAATGCAGTTGTGTCTATATTCTTTTGAGGCTTATCAGATGGAAATATCACAAGTCTAACTTTTGAGCACATCTATGTTATGTGGAAAACTGAGGACTTCCTCTTCCAGACCTGCCATGATTAAAATGGTCTCTATAAAAACAGTCTCTGTTACAAAAGAGATTCATGAATCTCACAGGGAGGTCTCTTTTCTTGACTGTCTGACAGATGGGTGCATTCAGCAGCACAGCTCTGCGTGGAGCTGTAGGGTCAAAGTAACAGGCAAAAGAACAGAATGCTGTGGATCCCTAGTCTGAGATGGACACCACGATACCCTGCTTCATGCCAGGAGCTCAGTGAGAAAGGCCAATTCACAGCCATTTCTCAGCACAATGGGGATCTTGGCTTCTTCACTAATCCATAATCAATTTTCCTCCAGTCAATCCCACCAGAGGGAATGCAGCTACACACTATGGCTGTGGAAGATGGAACTGGAATCTAAAACTGTAAGAACATGGGAGGCTGGTAGAGAAACTTTCCCAGCCTACAATTCTCTGTACTCCAGGGACCTCCTGAGGCAAAGGCACATTGACCTAGCCATTCTAACAGCAAAGTTGATTAGCTACAAAGACAAGGAGGAACCATTAACATTTCAACATACATATCTATTTCCATGCTGAAGTATGTCCTATACCTGAATCTCTCTTGTACAGAAACTGTTCAGCCTGTGTAATTTAAGGAAATATTCTAAGTAAGTGACAAAATCTGTTTCTACTTGTGAAGTAAAAGGGCTTTTAACCCCCTGTTCACGGCACTAACCAACCAACCGTGATGTCTTGTCTAACAAAGGTGATGCAGTGACTTAGAGTCACCAACAAACAGGTCTGGGAGGCTCCTCAGGAGCCCACCTTTGTACAGAAAGGCTGTGCAAACAACACTTAAATAATCTGAAAGACATCAGTATAAACTATTCTTAAAAATGTCTAACTTCAGAGATCCAACATCTTCAGCATCTTATAACACTGCTAACTGTTCTGAAAGTTAGAAAGATTTTCTTACTATGTAATCATGCACCTCCCTGCTACAAAGCTGTTCTCTTCCCAGTGGGCTTATGGAAAATTTTCTGACAAAACAAAAACAAATCACTCTTTTATCATAACTGCTGTTATTTCACAACTCAGTATTCATGTAGTGCTCCTACAAGCTTCTCCTACAAATTTCCAGAAGATGAGCATTGGACTTGTGGCTTCAACACAGGTTACAATTTCTATTCAGTTGAGCTAAGTAGCTTGCAACTCCTTCTAAAGCTTTGAGTCTACACATGAGTGCAGAAGTTCATTTAGCTGTGTTTGGCACAGTACTATGAAAGACAGGAAAGGCAAAAGAGAGCTGAAAGGCAAAAATACTTTTTAGAAAGAACTAGTCTTTTAAAAAGAAAATACTATTTCCTAAAGGAATCGGGGAAGAAATAAGAGGGATTGGAGAAATGTGAGGGATTCAGATTAATTGACACGCTTCTTAAGAAAGTCCCAAAGCAAATTTTTGCAAGCCAGCTTGCCAGACTGGATGTGTCGTGGTTTCTAGTTCATCAAGGCATGTGCCACATCCCTTCCCTAAAACTTTCCTCCTGAAATAATGATTCTGTGGCCTGTGCTTTCAGAAAACGCATTTTGTGTACTCTGAATCCACAAGAGAGAGATCTGAAAAACATCATACTCAGAAGCACTAAAAGCTGGTGAGCAATACGCAAAAATATTAAATAGCTAGATTTAGATACCAAGAGTTGCACTAATAAAAGCAAAGTGGCCTCAGTGATACATCACACAAGAAGATAAAAGACATTATAAAAAAACCTCTCTAGCGACAGCTGTCTCTCCCACCTGTTCTACTGCAGTGGTAGGGAATTTGAGAGTCCCCTTTACATCACCACCCACTGATGCAACCATCTTACATCTCTCCTTTCATCTGCTGTTAGCAGCTGTCCTGCATCCCAGCTCACATTTGTCTTGTTTTATTTATATGGAGCCTTTGGGAACATGGAATGTTTCTCATCAGCATTCAACAAAGGGACGGGTAGCTGCACACTGTACAATTTCAATATATTAATAAACAGAATACATAAATCTTTGTGGGACACTTGGGATAAGAAATAACAGCAAGCTATGTGACCTACAACCAAAAACTACAAGAGCCTTGCATGTCCATGCTTCTAAAAAACACCCAACTACATGGGGGTTTCCTAACGTGAGCTAATGCATAGTAGGCACTGAGACAAGGCCCACACACTTCACCTTGTGATCTGGACTGTGACTGCACCTTGGCCATGGGCTGCACTGAGCACTCAGAACTGCACTGCAACCAGCAGTTTGAAGTGCCAACAACAGTGTTCCTCAATCTACTCAGTCATGATTAACATCTGAGGCTCTCCCCTATTACTTCATGTCAAGTGAATCACACTTACATCCAGCATCAGTTCTGCAGCCATTAGGGATTGCTCTCTGTGCTTTCAGTGAGTGAAGCATCCATTAAAGTCAAGGAGAGGGCCTGATCACAGACTGTTGTCAAAGAAAAACACAACAGGCCAGTGGTACCCTGGGGAGAGGCATCACAGGTAAGGAGAGCACAGTACTAGAGTGGGGCAGAAAGATGATGGCAAGAGAGAAACCACAAACAGGGAGAACCTAATGTGTCAGAACAGAGCTCAGCACTCCTGGCCAACCTGAACACTACCCTCCATTTTAGTGTCAACAGATGTCAATGTATATACACTCACACAGATCTGTAAATCCCTGTCCCCTAAAGGACAAATATTGGTATCACTTGTAGAATCTCGGAGATACACGTTACCTGAAGCTTCATTATTCACCCGTAACTGGCTGCTCAGTGACTGGCTGACTAGGGTGCCGAGAGCGCAGCTATTTTGACATCTTGTGGCATTAATTCAGCTGAAGAGTTTACATAAAAAGAAACACGTACGTTACCTAACAACTCCGGTTACAACATGTGGAACGTGCACATGTGATTTTGAGCCCACACATTTCAATTTCAGCTTGACAAAACTGGTGCCCCTGCACAGCTAACTGATACACAGTCAGAGGGCTCTTAATAAGTGGAGGGCACCAGGAGGATGCATTAACTGCAGCACAGTCACCTGTCAGGGAACCGTACATTTTAACTGGTAACTCTTCGCAAAAGGTTTGTTTCTAAAATTAGGAAGTAACACACACAACGTTAAAAGACATTTGCTTAGCCAAGAGCAGAAGATGTTTCCCAACGTTATTCCAGTCTTGACTACTCACCACCTGCTAAGCTCAACTTTAGCTCCCCTTCGTGGCTTCCCCATCCCTCACGGTGCACCCGGCAGCGAGGCAGCCGCAGCGAGCGCCGGCCCGGCCCGTGAGCCTCCCCGGCTGCCCGCGGCACCGGTGGGGCGAGCTCTGTCCTCCAGAGCCGGGGACACTGGTTTGGCAGCGATGGACATAAATAAAAACCCAGATAAACCCCCTCTTACATTATTTCTTGCCAACTTACCTTTCCACTGGGACAGCATACGCTGTTTAACTTAATTACAAGGTTCTGCCAATAAAACGGGACTTTCTACAAGACACCTTCACCTGGGAAGCATCACCACCGCCCTGCGCCTGCCCCGGCTGATCGGCTTCAGAGCCCTTTGCTAATACACACATTGCTCCCAGCTGTGGATCCAAAGTTCCACCCCGAAACAGCCCCTCAGGAGGCACCGGGAGTCCCGCCACCGCCGCACCCTCTGACCGCAGCAGCCGCGAGCGCGGGCCCGCAGAGCACGCGCCGCCAGCACGTGCCCGCAGCCCCGGGGGGGGGGGGGGGCAGCTCCCGCCGGCGCCGCAAACCCGCAGCCCTCGGGGCCCGGAGCCCGCCGGGCCGTGCGGGGCAGCCCGCGCTCCCGGCCCCGCTTCCCGCCTCCCGGGGCTGCGGCCTCCGGGCCCGCCGGCCGGTGCGTGGGGTCCCGTGCCCCACAGCCCCCCGGAAAGCTCGTTTTTCACGTAAGCCCCCCCAGCAGGTGGGTCTTGTTTTCCTCTGGAAAAGTGCACGAGTCCAGCCAGCAGAACTAGAACGGACCGAAGCGTACCTGGCGCAGGCGCTGCTGATCATCCAGAGGGACGAACGCGTTTTGAGTACCCGGCGGGAAAAGAGCCCAAGAAGATTCCGACCGAAGCACCGCGCGGAACTGAAGGCGGGGCTGCCGGCCCGGCGGGGCTGCCCGGGAGGGCGCGAGCGATGCGGGGCCCCGCCGCGGGAACCCGCTCCTCTCGGGGGGCCCGGCAGCCCGGGCTGGGACCCCGCACTCCGGCACTCCGCTGCCGCGGGGAAAGCCCGGTACCCAGAGGCTTCCTCTGCAATGCCAGGGTCCCAGGAGCCGCTCCCTGGGAGAGCGGTTTCTCGCAGCTCCGAGGTCACCACACCCGAGCAGCACCTGCAGGGAGCTCTGCCGGCGGGAGGCGGCAGCGCCGGGAAAGCTGCCCGAGCTGCGGGCACAGGCTGCCCGAGCTGCGGGCACAGGCTGCCGGAGCTGCGGGCACAGGCTGCCCGAGCTGCGGGCACAGGCTGCCGGACCTGCGGGCACAGGCTGCCCGAGCTGCGGGCACAGGCTGCCGGAGCTGCGGGCACGAGCAGGCCTCCAGCGCTGCTGCCAGAGAAACTCGATTCGTATTCCGGAGTAAATAGGCCATGAATGAACAAACACGTTTCTCAAAATAGGGTCAGAAGCTAATACACTTCACACTTCTGTTTTGTGAAGGCTCCAGAGCTTTTTTATGTAAATGTAAGATAATGTTGGAAGCATTCTAACAATTAATTAGACTGAATTATGTAAGAGTGAATCACGGAAGAGTATTAAAATGAATCTTAAATCACCCATGTCATGAACCATGACTATAAAGACCAGATACTTAAACACAAGCCCGGGAAGTTTAGGTTCCATGGCTTGTCGGTAGGAAAGAAGACAGGTGTTTTCTTAATGCAGAATGTAAGAAACTTCTTGAACAAGGGATAAGGCTGAAAACAACGCAGTATTTAAAACACCAAAACAGAATTTAACAGCAAATGGACTCGGTGCTAACTCTTCTGCTTGGACATAACAGTATTAAACAAATGGTAACAAAACATTTGTTAGGGAATTAGGAATTACAAGGTGCCACTTAAATAAGTACTGGTAGCCCTGGGGAGTATGTTGTAAGTAAAACTGTAACCACCGTAAGGGCCAGAACAACTACTAATGAACTGAAACACAATGGCAAAATAACCCATTTCATTTGCTAAGTGCTAATAACTTAATAAGAAATGTATGCCTTTGCACAGAATGTCTGTACCTTTATTCCAAGCAGTGTTACACAGTTCTCTAGGAAGCACATACTACAATCCTCCAAAGAAAAAACGAAACAATTTAATAAACCAATATGCATCCAAAATATTTCAGTTCATTTATATTTGTTTTTCATGTACAAGATCAAAGGAATTTAAAAAAAAAAACCACAACAAAACAGAATCAAACCCTGGATACAACAGTTTGATCTGATTGCTTTTGATACATACAGTCGGCTGAAATGGAAAACAAATGCTCACACATGTCATATAACAAAATGAAAAAAAGTAAATAAAAAAGTTAAAGTACTAGCACATACATGGATGTAGTGTATTAGGAAACAAGTTCATTTGAACATCTATGTTTTTCTGTATTTAAAACAGTCTTTAAATGTCTGTTTTAAATGTCTTCCCCAAACACCACTTGTTGTCAAAAAGTCAAACCCATTCCTGCCCCCATGTACATTCTATGAGTATTACCAGGATACAAACTGTAATTAACAACATCCCATTACTTCTGTATCACCAAGATTTTTGTATGCCACCCTCAGTGCTGGTCAGCAGTAACCTGTCCAGCTGGCACATCTATTGTATTTATACTACAAGTAGACAGTGTACATTTGGTAAAACAAATGTTCAAAACCTGAAAAAGAACAGTGAAATATTGTCAGCAATAAATTCAGTTTCGTAAGAATAACATATGCTTTGAATACTTAAAAGTTCTGCTATAAGCCTGTTTAAAGCCAGGAACTTTTAAAAAAAGTAACTTTAGAAAGTCGATTTTGTCGCTGCTACACTTCATCTGACACATCCTCTCCATTACAAAAATGAAAAGCTTAAAGAATCACTTTCAACTTAACCATGATTTGGTTCATGACTGAGTAAAGACCTGACCTAAGATCCTGGCAGTTGTTTTACACTGGAAGTTTTGTTTCACACAGCACCCTCCTGTTCCAAATCTGCAGCTGGTGTGTTATGGAAGTCATACGGAAATAAGAGTTTATGACTTTTTTATCTCTTAAAGGTCTTTGAACCAAGACACTTAACAGCCTGAAAGAGGAATAAAGTTTGTAGCTTCACAATTCTGATAAACATCCACGTGACTTCCCTGCAAGAAGCATGGCCTTCAGGTGATGAAGCCAAACAGAAGCCAGCCCAGGCTGGCTCATTCACACCAGCTGAGAGCCTGACCTGCCTGGAACAGCCTTTCTGATGACAAAACTAAAATTTGCAAGAGTACAGACTTACCAGCAAATGAACAGACTGTCTAAAGATGATCTAGTGACGAGCAGTATGAACGGGCTGACTCTAGAGCTCAGGTCTGTAGCTACTGCCCGTTGTTCCAGCACCAATGGCTTCAGCTCGCTGGGCCAACCCTGCAGCGCTGGCGAGTCGGCCTCACAATGGGCATCACAACCAGACACCAAAAAACCTGCAATTCTTTTACCAAAGTCAGGCATGTCACTGAAGAACAAAGCCTTGGGACCATCTGTTTTTTATTCAGGCTGACAACCTGAAGAAATCCTTAAGACAGAGATTAATCATAACTACAGTAATATTGGTTGGCCCTGCCCGGTCCCCTGTTCATTGAAAAGAAATCTGTGCTACCTCAATGGTTAGCACTAGCAAAAATAATTTAAGAAAAAAGAATAATAAAAGAAACACAATGCCCATTCAGTAATGAAATTCTGTGCAGACCACTCTGCTGTCCCATCTCATTTCTATTAAAAAACCCCACAACATAAAAAGAGCTTCTTTTTTCTACATAACAAAACTCGACAACTGTAGGTCTTTGCCTTCCATCTCTTTTTGCAAAATTTCGGTGTGTGTCCTTTTTATTTTCCACCTTCTGACACCATGTCCACCCAGCAGCTCATCTCTGACCAGGCAGTTCACTGCATCAGGTTCTCCTGTGATGTTTTTTACTGAACACTGGTGATTTGTTCCTGCGTACCCCCATCTGCACCACCTGTCCTGGCAAGGATCTACATTTCTTATGGAATCACCTGCCTTCCAAACCTGCTCCACCTTTCCATCGCTTCATCTCTGACCTTTTCACCCACCTTCATCCACTAGATGGAAAGAGCCTTTAGTGATCAATATTCTGGTGCATAGGTAAGATCCAGTGTAGTGGTGTCAGGGCTGGCAAACACACTGACATCGAGCGCTGCATCTCCTCCTCTTTACATGGCCTGGATCAAGCTTAGAGAAAAGTTCCAATGCCTTTCATAAAAAGACATCTTTTTTTCAATATAAAAAGCTTAACATTCATTGATTATAAATAATATAATTTCAAAATACTTAAGAATTTCAGGACTTCATTTGCATTTCAGGGGAACTGCAAGCTTAGTGTCCTTGATGCCTTCTCAGTCCCAAACCTCTGATAAAGAAGGATTTGTAGGATACACAACAGGCAGGAATACACAGAACACACTGCATCTCCTGTACACCAAGCACAAGAAGTGAAAGACTTAAGAACTCAGCAGCTTTACCAGAGCAGTCACAAGACTGCCTCAGCCTTGCCCTGATAAAGTTACCATCTTTTTTTCATGTATACAACTACATGTATTTTGACACTGTCAGTTAAAAACATCACTAAAAACAGCACGAGCAAGGGTCTTCCCCACTACATATGACGTCAAGAAGTTGTGCCACTTTTTCCAGACCCGATTTTAAAAGCACATTTTTGCATTTAAGATCTTTGCCACAGTTTTTATATATATATAAAATTGTTTGTTCATGTGTTAAGTTACAAAATTGTAGTGCTTAATATAACAAACATCAAAATCTAAGATCTTTTAAAAAATGCTTTTTTAATAATACATTGCTTTGTTCTTAAAAGGCAACAGTCAGTACCAGCCTGCTTTATTTTGCAACAATATTGTAGTGTAAAAATACTGCTAAGCAATTCCAGTACTTTCAAGATTGGAAGTAGTATTTTCTTAAAACGGTACAGTAATATACTGAAAAAACAAATGGCAATAGTACTGCTTGCGCCTTTACAAATACATAATGAGAATTATTATGGCTGATACAGACCAGATTTGATCTGTATTCCATACAGCACAGTTAGTTACTAAAAAATGAAAAAAAAGATGTTTAAGGCTTAATTAAGTTGATAAAAAAAGGTTCTGATACTATTGTCATAAACACAGTAATAAAACTGCTCTCATGGTGTGATGCTGTGCTTGTTTTTTGAACCAAGTGACCTAGTAATTGGCTTTTGTGATGCATGGAGAGTTTGTGATGTTAATCAATACCAAGATCACTCAGGGATGCACAAACACCACCCACTTTCTGTCCTTACAGTGAAACATTTCTGCCTGGTGTGAAAAGGTAAATAAGTATACAAATGGGTAAAGTAGTGTGCTCTTTTTTTCAAGAGGAAGAAATATATATGCATATAAGTATTTTTTTATATATATATATATATATATATATCTGTATTTTATATTTAAATTAGTGTCAATCAAATCCAGGCAGAGACTGAACTGACAGTAAAGATAATGTAACAAAAGTCATTAAGGCAGCAAGTTGTGTCCCTTGAGGATTTTCAGATACTCTACCCCTGTCTCAAGAGGAAAAAGAGAAATGCTGAACTGCATTGTAGGCCCAGTCGATCACAGCCAGGTCAGGAAGGGCTCGTTTCTGTTGAGTACTGACTCCACGTCATTGAGGATAGGGATCAGGTCTTCTGACTCTAGAGTCCCAAGATCAACATTTGTGCCTGGAAGACAGTCGAGGAAATCTGGGAAACGTGTTTGCTGTGGATTTATGTTCATTGTTGTCTGTGCTATAGTTTCTCCTAGGAAAAGTAAAAAAGAACTTTTGAAATAGCACACTTCCCTTGTGGGTAATTTAAAACAACTTAATTGATGTAAAAATTAGACTCCTCCTTTCCCATAAGGACTTGTGAGCATTCCTGTCCTCTTAAAAACATTACCTCAAAACCCTATTTGCTTGCAGAATGCATATTCTTCCAAGAATTAATTTCATACCCTTGCTTTGCTTTCAGAAGCACAAAGGCCCTTTCCAGCAATGTTCAAAGCAATCAGCCTCTGACCTTCCACTTGGGAAGCCCGATAGCTCAGAGTTCACAACAGGGAGAAATGCAACTGAGTCTTGCCTAAGGCCTCTGACCTGCTCTCTGCACAAGGATGAATGCTGTTGTGGGGCAGAATGGAAAACGGGCTTTACAGCAATTTAGCTCTGCAATATTGTAGCACTTTTTCATAAATTAATAATAACAAGCATGAAAAATCTTTAATAGAGAAACCTTTCACTCTTTGCATCATCTAGAACTTCTGATGACTTCAAAAGGAAGTTTAGGTGAGGAAGTGCTGAGAATTTCAGTATCTGGAAAAAAAATGTGTTTATTTCCTAGCAATTTATTTCAGTATTTTAAACACCAGGAGAACACTGATATAAAAATAAATACATACCAAAACCTATGATAGCTGAATACATTCTATTTGAAGGCAAACCCAAGTTGGCCATTATTAATGAGATGAGTTTCCCAGAGTTAGAAAACAGTGATATGTACCACGAATGTAACCCAAGACCAGATTTTACTCCTCCTACCTTCAATTATGGTAGGAAAACACTAATTAATGCCCACGTTTTCCAACCTTTTCTTACTTGGTTTAGTATCAGTCCAAGGCAGAATGGTAGAATCTGAACCTGCGTTAAAGCTGAGAACCTTTTAGGCACTAAATACCTCAGGCGTTTTCCCTCACAGCCTGTTCACTCGCATGGCAAAACCAGAGATTATCCTTCAGTATGCAACTGAACATTACACAGTACATTACTGATTGTAACACAAAGTTATTAATATCATTACAGTTTAAGCCAACTCAGCGTATTCTACCTGTATCCATCTCATCTACATTGCCGAGGAAATCCTCAGGAGTTGTTGGTATGCTGTAGCATCCTAACCCCAGGCCACTGTCCGTGCTCTGCTCCCTGGAATGGTAGGGCCCACTGCAAATTGAAACAGGAAAAAGCTTCAGTCCAGATGTTCTGCCAGACACCTCCTGATCATGGTAGTTGGAAAAAGACAGCACAGTAGGTGAGCTAGTATAGTTAAAGGCTGGGGCATTAAGCCTCATTCTAAACTGTTGGCCCTTCATGTGGTCATGTTACATCAGCCCAAATATAAAGCAACTAAAGTGAGGCCAGTCTGAAATTTTTAGATAAACACACGTTGATGTGACTCTCTAGACAAAAAGCACTGATAGCCTAAAAAGATGGAGTTCATTTATACTTAGGCAATGTACCTATTCTACTTAGAGTCATCTACATACACATTTTTACATACATTACAACCACCTGTTACCATTTGTTTGATTTTCCTAAGATTCCTTCTTGAAGTATAAACTGCAAGATTTCAGGTTAGCCCCTCAGCCATGCCCCTTGTTCACAGTAAGCACGGAGAGGCTGCTACAGGAACTGCTTTGAAAGTGCAGAGGAAGCATCAGAACCAGTTTCCTGATGAAGACAACGTGAACTTGCCTGTTCAAAAATGGATCAGATCCATTATTTGTGATCGGCCTCATGTCTGGTGCCATGGCTGGTGTGCTCACAGCTGCCTGCACTGGGGCCAGGCTGTCTGACTCCATGGGAAGCTGTCTGCACAGAGCAGCCTCCTGAGAAGGAAAACACATACATGGGAAGGGTTATTCCAGCAGCTCAGAAGTACTGCATCGTGTAACAAGCAAACATGTAATAAAGACACATCTTATTTAGGACAGTAATTCTAAACAGTGTCACTGGTGACTTTACACAGGTGTGAAGAAAAGACAGTGACTTCCCTACCCACCTGTGCTGGCTTCAAACACTGTGGAGTGTCCCCTCCTACCCCAGCTGGAGCCAGGCCCACATGGAGGGCAGGCAGCTGTGCTGGGGGCTTTCTGACCAGCTCCACATTGACCAGAGAGCCCCATTCTGTTCAAACTGGCCTTGCTCCTTTTGTGTGATGGACACTGCAAAAGGCTCAGGTAACTGGCAGAGCTTTCAGGCTGGCAGCCAGCCAGACATAATTTGCTGTACACCAAAGCAGAAAAACATCATGTGCAACCATTAAGTACTTTACACGATAGAAGAAAACCACTGGAAACAAGACTGTGACCCAATAATGTTTAGAATGAACCCTCTGCCTAATTAATAATCATCTGCCTAATGGCTTGTCTCATGTGCTCTGTCTTTAGGATGGCAAAAGGGCCATGAGAGCCAAAGGAAACTTATTCCAGAACTCCTCTGGAAAGATAAATACTTCTAGCATCATCTCTTGTGAAACAACCGTGACATCTAGTGGTACAGAGGTCTCTACACCAGCAGTTTGGCTCCACAGGATGTTCATACAAATACCCTCAGATCTTAAAATAATAAAGCTGTATCTGATTTTTACCTAGTTTACTCAAACTTTTTATTTTTTTTGGTAATGAAATAAGCAAAGGAAATATTTCTTTTCAATCCTGCTAAAAAACTTTTCCTGACCAAATCAGTCATTCATTCTCCCAAGTACAGAAAAGATTAATGTGATTAATATGTTTTGAGGATAGAATATGATGTTTACTGTGTTTTCAATTGATTTCTTCATTGAGGAGGACCAGTCTGGTATTTTAATGAATAAAATGCAACAGTTATCCATTGGGAACTAACATATATAGGTGCCCATTAACGCAATGTTTCCTTTATAATAAAATTATCCATGTATTCACTGATAAATAATAATTTGTATTAGAGGGTGTAATTATTTCATACCTGTTAAGAATAAATAGCCTGAAGATTTTTAATAGCTTATGTACAATAGCTTATTTATGACATTACCTTTGCCAAGTGACAGTTCTAGTGGTGATGCTTCTATTCATAATTACATCAGCTGGAGTCTGTGAAAATGCACAAACCTCAGACAATGGGCAGACCACCTTTTTAACTGTCTACATGAAGATACTGAAAGTATTTTTTTAAAATACAAGAATAGCAACCACAGCAACACAAGCAAGGCTAATGCTAGGAAGAGAGCCAGGAAGAAAGAAATAGAGAAAGGAAGAGGGAAGGAAGACAGATACAAGGAGGCAGGATGTACGTAGCCAGGATTAAAGTCCAATCCAGCAATGACATTCATGCTGTTGATACTCAAGCAGTGTATTTTCAAGTCTCACTGGACATTGTTGCACACTAATAGAAGTAACATCAGGACAGGAAAAAATGCCTTCTAGCCTGCAGTTAGCCTGTGCTTGCTGCAAGAGACAGGCACTGCCTTCCTCCAAAATACCACAGATTTATATATATCATAATGTAAGGGGAAAAACCCAAAACATTGGTAACCTCTGTAACTTACTCCCTATTTCCACAATAATTCAATTTTCAAAAGTAGTTCAGAATAGACTACTAACAGAGTAAGAATAAGGGCTCAGAGACCACATTACTGCTATACATCAGGCTGTTTGTCCTATGGTCAGTAATTTGAACAGTCAGCTCTTTGAGAAGGAATTTTGTTAAACTTGAAGGTTTTTCACTGAACTGCCTTCCACAAATAGGGAAGCATTGCAAAATGCCCATCCTTTCCAGGGCCCTGGGCTCACTGATCCTGCACAAAGTGCTGTGAATTTCACAGGTACTGCAGACATTAGAGCTGGCTGTTTTCTGCCCTGCAGCTGATCCAGGCAATAGGGGGAATCCAGACAGTGATCCCTTTGGAAAACGTGGTGCCAACTACTGCTTGGTCCATGAAGGACAGATTCATACCCTGGTTGATTAATAATCATGTCCCTAGATACAGTAATTGGCCCTCCTAACTGCAACAGGGCCAACAATCCATTCCAGGAATGTTTAATCTACGACGTGATTTAGACAGACCTTGCAAAGCAAGACAGTTTGGAGCTGAAAAACCTCCAGCACCCTAAAGACTCACGCTGACATTTACAAAATCTACGTTCCTGTCTTTGTTGCAAGAAACACTACATTTATTGTAAAGTTACTGGATCTACTCTCACTCGGGGAATGGTGTGGCACCTCCCGTGTCTTTGTATCAATATACTGCATGTTACTTGTGATATTAATTCAAAGTGTACTTCATAAAACGGCACAGCAGGCTCCTGCACTCTAGAGCCACAGGCAGGGCAAGCAGGGTACTAAAGGGAGCTCCTCCTCTGCTGCTGCCTGATGCAGGGGGTTTGTTCAGAAGTTACATTACAGCTTTAATACTGCTACTGATGTGGACTTCTTCTTTGCTTTTTTGGTACTATTGCAGTGATGGTCAATAATAATGCATCAATTAGACAGTCACAAAAGCTGTCTAATAGCCTGTCTGCTGTTGTCTGTTCCAAGCTTGATTACAAGGTTCTTAAGAAGAATATTCAGGAATCTCCTGGCAAAAAATACCAGAGACCTCTGGCAGCTCTGGGAATGGTGATATTACAGTTACATTCCTCAAGAACAACCTTAGCAATTCCAATGAGTTGGCAGCTCTCAGATGCAGGAGTGCCTCCTGTTTGCCAGCAGAGACAATCCTTAGCACTGAGTTCAGAAAGGACCAAATGCCCATAATGATCTCCTTGGCACTACAGCATATGCTCTTTTAAAAAACAAAGGGGGATTTTCAAAATAAATAACAATTTAAAAAATACCACCACAGCACTCTGACATCACAAAGGCATGCCAAAAAGCTCCATCAGTGGTCATTTGCAAAAATCTTTACAAACTTCAAAGCATTGCAGTGAGTTGAGTTACTCAATGCCTCTGAACACAACTCTGCTGCAAACCCCTTTGTAGCAGTACGCCAGACAAATCTAGAAAATCATGGTCACATTTCCTGGAACCCCCCCTGGCAGAACTGAACTGAGCTCCATGCTTAGTTGCTAAACTGTCATTCCCAGCTGGGTCAGTTTTACAGTGAGTTTACACTGCTCATTGCTGCAGCTCCTATTCTGCCAGTCCTCACACTTAGGGTGGAAAGGGTGACATCAGATATTGCCTGTGCCATCAATAAATCAGACTACGGGCCAGTCTGTGCAGTGGAAAGAGAACAGCAGGACATTTTTCTGCTCAGGCTGTAGCAGCCCAGTAAGGTTCTACTCTGGGAAGGACAAAACAGTGATAAATCTTCATCTGCATCCCCAAACACTGTTCCTTCTAACAGCCTCTTTTGAGCCCCTGCATCTTTTGTGCACTTATTTATGGAATAGGATCAGGGGAGCAGGAGGAATCTCTGAGAAGTGATGCCTTTTTGTAACTGGTTGCTCCTCTCCAAACGAGATGCAAGGTGGCACTTGTGCAGACAGAGACGTGCTGGGACATCTTCCCCGTAGGGCCTTTCCAGAGATTTCTTGCTGACATCACCTCTACCTCCCTCCCTTTCCAAGAAGCTCTTTGGCAGCAAGCAGATTCTCCCTTTTCCTTTGGAAAGCTGACAAAAACAAATCAGTAAGAAATAAAATTAACTCTTTCCAGAATGACAAAACTAAGTAAGGAAACATTTAACTAGAAGCTGTCATGCTGGTTTTCTGAGATGCTGCCCTTCTTGTGCGTACTCAGTCTGCAGTTCTACAGGCCTTACCAACGAAATGAAGAGGAGGACAAAGAAGAAAACAAATTCCCTCAGCAGAAAACTTCCAGAACTGCCAATTCCTCCCGGCTGGGTGTGCTGCTCCACCCCAGCAGCTGCAGCCAGGAATGGCTGTGGGGAGCCAGCAGCTGCTGCCAGGCCAAGGGAGGTTTGCGACCCTCCACAAGAATTCCTGCCCCCTCACTCTCCCTGCACCCCCTCACACTTGCTAGCAGCAGCGAGCACTCTTACTCAGCATTTTCCCCTTAGACAGGTTGCACTAGAAAAGCAAAAGCAGCAATGAAGGGTCAGGGCAGGAGTAACTGTGCTGGAACACTGAGGGCTCCAGAGGGATTTGTCGCATTCTCTGCAGCTGCCAGGGTTCAGGAGTGCTCAGGTTACTGGCAGGAAGTTCACAAAGTTCTGCTGGGAAGGATGGATTTTGCCTCTTGCTTTCCTGGGGGGGAAATATGTTGTTCTGAAAACTTCAGTAATGCAAAGTGATCCTGCCCTGCTTTGTGCAATGTGGAGCTCACACCAGCTCCACGGGTGCAGGGCGGTACTGGGCACAGGAAGCTGGAGGCCTGGTTAAGTAGCACACAGAGGGCTGTGCCTGTACCAGTGAAACAGCCAGCAGAGGAGGGAGACCAGCCCTCATCTGAGTGGCACAACTGTTCTGAGGCTTAGTTCGCTCTTGTCCTGAAGCAAGAAGAGAGTCAAAGGGAGTAAAAATAGCTAAAGACGTTATTAGCACAATGACAATTATGACTAAGCTCATACCAGATATCCCCACACCCATCTCTATGATGTTGTGAGCATTTGACAGTGAAGGAGGTGGGCAAAAGACCTGAGATCACTGCTCAGGTCAGAGACCACCCCCCCGGTGTATCATACCTGCCTTTCACTCCGGCTCAGCAAGAGCACCAAGAACTTGCTGAACTTTGAGCATGTACATATATATTCACCAAAGACCATGGGAATAATCACAGGCAGAGATAAATATACTCCATTTACCCTGTTCCTGAGGGAAATACATTATTTATTTTGTCTGAGGAAGCTGATTAATATGCCATGCAAAACACATCACCGTCAGTGGAGCTGTTCGTAACAGAAGAAATACAATCATTAAAGCTTTTTATTTCCTTAAGGTGGTGTAAAGGAAGTTATGTATCTATTTTGTACAATACGAGTCATTATAAAGACCTAAAACTTAAGAAATAGAACAATAAACAAAACATCCACAAATAACTATCTCCAGGAAGTCTTCAAATCAGAGGTATTCATGTAAATTTGAGTGTGATTTCATTTTAAATCCAAGGCAAAGGGTGCAAGTTACAGAGTTGGGATCGGAGTCAAGAACAACTCTGGCTTTATCAGTGAAGCCTGAACACAGTCTGCTGTGCAAACCAGGTTAAACTGGGAGCTAATGAGCAGTAACTGCACAGACCACAGCCTGGTCCTTACGCTACCACTGTAGCTGGTAAGAAGCAGGTCTGCAACTCCTGACAGATGGCCATGCTGCGCTTTGTTCAGTGACACTTTGGAGAAAAAAATGAAACGTTCCACACGTATTAGCTTTTTGGTTACCTGTACCAAACCCAGTGGTCAATCTTGACATAAAGTAACAGAGTGGCTAATTGTACCAGGTAAAAATGTGGATGACTGAACTACCGGCTGTTGAACAAACTAAGGGAGTAGTACCCCTGGTGTTACCTGTCGCAGCAGCTCCTCCTGACGCATCCTAATTCGCTCCCTCTCCATCTGGATCCTCTGCAGCCTCAGCTTCTGCTGCTGCTGCTGCTGCGCGGTGAGCGCGCCGGGCAGGCCCCGCAGCGCCGCGCCGGGGGGCACCTGCGGGGGGCCCAGGGCTGTGGGGACAAGGACATCAGGCTGGTTAGCTGGGGCAGTGCTGGAAGGGAACAGGCCTAGGGCACACGCTGCTCACGCACAGCAGGGAGTTACTAGGATGGATGCATTTCAAATGGCCGAGACAGCTATGACATCTGGCAAGATCTGGGACTAGTAACTGCTTGATAAGTTATTTTAATATTTCATATCTGTATAAAACATTAATACCTACAATGCAGCAAATATTTATATTAAACCTAGTATGTTCAAATATTTATCTAATGATACGCAGTAAGTGACATGGAAGTTTTTTTCTTCAAGATTCCTCTACAAATGCGTGCCTATAATATGCAGTAAGCCCGTAAAAAGGTTTTCAATCTTAACATACTTCTTACAGATAGATCTAAAGTAATTATTGTAAGAATAATTACCAGCATAAATAATGATCACTACGTGTGCTTCCCACCACTGTGAAGGAGACCCACACTTTTTCCAATGAGATGCAGATGAGAGATGTTCCAGTTAAGAACCAAACCTCATGGGAGGTCCTGGCAGGCTGCAGCCTTCCTGTATCACCATGGACAAACCACACACTCTGTGTACTCATCTATAAATGAGGCTTAGTATTACTCTTATATCTTGCAAAAGTGTTTTAAGCACTCTTTCCCTCACAGGCCCTCACACATCATAGTAATGAAAAGCAGCTTGACTGTAACTGAAGGAACAAGTGCATCTAATGAAACCCAGCGACAAGCTGGACTGTCAGACAGTTCAGAAGCAGCACAATAAAAAGAGGTCAGGAATCTGAACCTACATCTTTCTATAACAACATACTTTCACTTTTTCAAAGCAGGTGAAATGCAAGGAAAAAATAGTTGAATTAAATCTGTACCACATCAATAAGCTTCAGCTCAGCTCTGTGCCTCTCAGACCTGACATATTTGTGCCGTGTCCATGTCTGACATGAAGGACAGACATGGAATGAAAGGGGCTGATGATTTTACAGCCTGGATCAAAGGCACGGTGCCCATCGCATGCAAAATGCTGAGCTTACCTCGCTCTGCCAGCCCCAAGTCAAAATTTCTGTTTGAAAGGCTGACTTCAGGCCAGCCAGCCCCCCCAGGCCAGGCCCTGTCCTGTCTCCCCGCAGCTGGAGCGCAGCCACTTCCCAGACATGAGGCTGACACACACCTTTCCTCTGGCAGAAATGTTTGCATGTGCTTACACCAGATCTTCATCAGATTTCTCCTTCTCTACGATCTAGTGCCAAACAGGTCCAGCATGTAAAGACTATGGAACCACCTGAGAGTGCAGCTGTGTGGTATTTTAGCTCCAGCGGCAAATCCAGATCAAGAAATAAGCCCAGTTAAAAGCAGCCCTGCAACAACACAA
This sequence comes from Apus apus, assembly GCF_020740795.1. NCBI lineage: Eukaryota > Metazoa > Chordata > Aves > Apodiformes > Apodidae > Apus > Apus apus. Next base: position 26,695,714 of record NC_067289.1, on the reverse strand, counting down.
CCTTCTCACCAGCTCAGTTTATGTGTGGTCCACAAAAAGCTGTATCCACACAAATGACTTCATGCTTCCACATGAAACCAGAGTGTTGCCATTTATCACCTCTTTGACACCCAGCTGCTTGTTCCTGCCCACAGGCTACCCCTTTACTGGCAAAAGCATTTTTGTGGCCACACAGCAAACTAAAAACTGCCTGGGGATAAAAAGAAGATACCTTCTGGCTAGATCAGTTCCCAGCAAAAGTAACTGGGTAGCCATGAAAATGCTGATGTGCAACCAACTCTGGAGTCCAGGCAGGAGAAGCTGTCTGCAGGAAAGACAGAGCACAGGCAGCACTGCTCAGTCACCTCTCAGTGGAAAACCCCCAGAAAGGGGAGCAAGCTGCAGTGCTGAGAGGGGAAGGGTAGGAATAAGAGCTGGGTGCAAAAATAAACCGTTTCCATAAGGGGAAAACAAGATATGGAACCACATTTTAAATGGCAGTTAATCTAGTCTTATTCACATTAAAATAAGAAATACTATAAGTACAATTATATAAATTTTATCAGTGTAAATCCAGTGTTAAATTGCTAGGACCATAAGCACTTAAGCAGGAATTTAACTCCTCTTGTATGCATGAGCATGTGCTTAAACTTTTGGCATGTCAGTGGTTCAGTGAATAGAACAACCATACCAAGAATCCAGGCTGGCTGAAGGATTATCACAATATGGCAACTTTTCCATAAGAAAATCACTTTCATCTAAACAGCACATGGAAATGACAGATCCAGGCCAAGCTGAACACCCCGTACGGCGTGTCTGGGATACGCTCAGGTTTAGGGTGTGAGCTGTAGTACTGTCTGTAATGGCTGTTTACTGCCTTTGCTAGATAAAATAATCCCTTCTTCATCAGCTGATCTGTACCCATATTGAGTAAGAGCTGAAATTATACATGCAAGAAGGCAAAGAACAAGACAGGATGAAAATCACAGAATCCTAGAGCCATTAAGGTTGGAAGGGACCTTAAAGATCATCAAGCTCCAACTCCCCTGCCATAAGCAGGGAACCCAACCACTAGACCAGGCTGCACAAAACCTTGTCCAACCTGGCCTTAAAAACCTCCAGGGATGGGGCATCAACAACCTCCCTGGGCAACCCATTCCAGTTCCTCACCACCCTTAGAGTGAAGAATTTCTTCCTCATATCTAACCTAAATCTCCCCTCTCTCAGTTTAAAACCATCACCCCTTGTCCTATCACTGCCTTCTCTGATGAAAAGCCCCTCCCTGGCTTTCCTGGAGCCCCTTCAGGCACTGGAAGGTGCTCTAAGGTCTCCCTGGAGCCTTCTCTTCTCCAGGCTGAACACCCCAACTCTCTCAGCCTGTCTTCATAGCAGAGCTGCTCCAGGTCTTGGATCATCTTGGGGGCCCTTTTCTGAACCCTCTCCAACAGGTCTGTATCTTTCTTGTGCTGAGGGCCCCAGAACTATACACAATATTGCAGGTGGGGTCTCACCAGAGCAGAGGGGCAGAATTACCTCCCTGGCCCTGCTGGCCACACTTCTTTGGTACAGCCCAGGACACAACTGCCCCTCTGGGCTCCAGCTCTCACTGGTGGCTCATGTCCACCTTCTCATCTCCTCCCACCCCCAAGTCCTTCTCCTCAGGGCTGGTCTCCAGCCATTCCTCCCCCAGCCAGTATTTCTGCCTGCAGTTGCACCAACCCCAGTGCAGGACCCTGCACTTGGCCTGGGTGAACTTCATGAGGATGGCACTGGCCCACCTGTCCAGCCTGTCAAGGTCCCTCTGGATGGATCCCTTCCCTCTTGGGTGTCAACCACACCACACAGCTTGGTATCATCAGCAAACTTGCTGAGGATACACCCAATCCCACTGTCCATGTCTCAATGCTGAGTATTACTACTTTTCTCTGAGCTACGGTCCCCAATAACCTTCCAAATTTCTTCTCACAGGGACAGACAGAATATTTTGGTCCAACGAACTCTGGGCAAACTGCTCTTCTGTCAAGCAACACTAACCTACCCGCTGCAAAACAGCATAATTCTACTTGAATTATTCTTGAGTTGAATCGTTATATTGTTTCATAAGCAAATTCAGGAGATACGTGTCTACTTTTGTGAAGTCAAATCTAGATTTTGGGCTAGTGCATGCACACATAAGGCTCATTATGTTAATCTAACACAGCTCAAAGCAAATATTAACTGGAAATGGGAGTAGTATAAACCACGAGACTGTGATGTGATTATTTTTTATGTCTATTATAGAAATTAACATGAAACAAAAACCTGAGCCATTCTCCAGCACTTCCCACAACAACTGCTGCATTCAGCTACTCTAAAAATACATTCTAAGGGTCAAAATGTTACATGTACTGTAATAAAACAGCTGACTCTGGGAACTAGGTGAAGAGTAATTAAATCCTAGCAGATTTGCAAGTACTCTTGCATTGGTTCCACTGAAAGGCACTGGAATTATTATGAGCAAGCCTTCAGTTACTGTGATAAGTTTCAGGGCTTTTTTTCTGTAGCAGCTGTCCCTGTGTGGTGGCAGGTGGAAGGTGTGCTCTAGAGCAGCCTGCCCAACAGCCCTCCAGGCTGCTGAGCCTGAGCCCTGGCACTGCAGCAGGTCCTCTCCACTTCGAGACACCCTCCAGGACAGGCTGCCAGCCCAGACCTGCTGTGCACCAAAGTGCTTGCCCCTTTCCCCCCTGCAGACAAAAAAGGTAGATAGATTCTGTTGTAGATGTACTACAGACAGTAACTTAGGGGTAATCTTAGATACATGAAGAGGGGACTGGCAGCAGCTTTATTACCTGTAGGTGGTGCAAAGTCCACACAGTAAATCCTTCTGGACCTTCTGGGAACATGAAGGCATATCTAAACCATCTTTGCATCTTTCAGAACCAGGTGTTCTGGAGGGAGACACCTGTGTGCACCTGTGGCCCCTCCAGAGGCAGCTGCCACTGGATCCCCAGGCTGGGTCTCCTGCAACCCCCAGGCTGCAGTGCAGAGGCACTCACTGCATTAGCACCAGCCCTGAGAGGACCATTATCAGACTTGGGCTAGATTTTAATACAATTTCAGATTTGAGATGCTCCTGCTTTATTGGGATTTTCTTGGGGGGAAAAAATATTCTGCAAAATTAAGTCAGTCTCTTCAATAAACAGTCATTACACAACTTCCCAGCTCAAATGAAAGCAAGTAAAAATGTGGGGCTAAGTTCCAAACCTGGACTGTGAGGCCACAGTCTCATTGCAGTCCAGGGAATTACAGCTGTTTAGTTCACATCTCAAGGTAGACCTATGTAATATTCTTTTTTCAGTTAGATGGTAAATGAAAAAAATTCCTTAATTGGTTTTATTTTAAATTAATCATGTTGTTCTAGTAAATTAGATTTTCTGACATTGTAAGAGACCTTTCTCTTGATGGCTTTGCTGGATATACACCAAGCAAGGATTATTTTGTGGGCAAGAGACTCTGCAAGTTGCAGAAGCCAAAACATGCAAGTGTAAATTGTTTCTGACATATGCCTTCAACTGACTGTACCAACGTTTATTATTTTACTGTCAGAAGTGTCTGAATGCAACTGTGGATCTTTTTCTCTATGGTTTACGGGCAGCCTGGAGCCTAATTCATATGAACTGGCCCACGTCAGGTGTCACGCAACAGTCTGATGGAAAACAAATGTCTATGGAGCTTAAAAAAAACACAACGGATGAACCCAGCCAAGTTACAGTTTTGACTTAGTCACGACATTGTGAAGAAAAAAAGACTAGGCTCCCCTCCTTTTCTCTCTCCACTTCTGCCAACAAAGAACTGCTTGTTTCACTTATTTCCCAGAAACAGCATTAGCCTTCCAACAAGGTCAGCAAAAAATGCTGCTTTTCAGTTCTGGTGCATTTTGTTCCAAAAATCTGCAAAGTATTAAAGCAAAAAGTTGTACTATCCCAGTGTACAGAGACTCCTTTATTCAGATTTCTGGGCTGAAAATAGCTATCCAGAAATTTCTCAACAGTTTCAGCTGTTAAGTTCCACGATATTTATATTTAACAAATCTTTCCTGTCTTCAATGATTTAAGCTTAGAAAAACCCAAATGAACAACCTACAGGTGCAGCATCAAAGCTATGACCTAGCAGGAAGTTATTTAAAAGATTAGAGATTTACTCTGTAAGCACTTTTAACAATAAATCAATAAAAACAAATAATGGTGCAGGCTGCTTGACTGGAGAGACAGCTTTAATATTAATGACCAAATATGGATTACCATTATTATTTAAAATATTTATTAAATTACTTTTGTTTCATGCAGCTTTTACATCTCATTCACTTTGAAACTGTGAAAAAGACCCTGTACTCTCGCAGTGGCACATGTTGGGAGTACTAACCTTGAAGGTAAATGCTTACACCAACAGGAACTTCTTTGTGTTAAAATTAAAAATTACTAGACTTTGAAGCAATACCAAACATCTCTTTTGAACACGTTGACCTGTAACACCTCAGATTTACTAGGCAGCTGCTGGTTTAAAGGTGCATGTCCCTCAAGATACCTGGACTTCATTCATCTGATACTGAATGTAACTCCTGTTAGTCTCTGGAATTAACAGGCCCTGTCCTTAAAACATAAATAAATTACTCCATGTGAAATATGCCTGATAAATTACTTCTTAGAGGTTTTAATTGCAAATAACAACAAGAAATCCTGTTATTTTTCCAGATTAGTGTCATAAAACTATCATACACCCACAGAACCTGCAATCCTCTCTGAATCTTTCAGCTCTCCTCTAAGTATTATTTCATTAAACAGAAGCAGGTGTCAAAATTATTCACATTGACAATTCACAACTTAATTTTTTCTGCTCCTTTCAGGATATCCAGTAATTAAAAATGACCTGGAACAGGAAACCTGTGCAGGTGGTGTGAGGTTATGGGCTACACTGAGGGAAAAACAGGCTCCTCTCAATGTTACGTGTTCGTAGTCAAACTGCCAGGCAATGCAAACCAAACCTTGCAAAACATAGACAATTTAATGTATGTTAGTTATCTCTAAAATACACACCACCTGGTTTTAAACACTTTGGGAGTTTCTGTGTTCTTATCTCCAGAGACTCACTTTGACATGGTGACCAAAACTGCATTTTATCATCCTCAAACAATAGTAGCTACACCTCTTTTATCATGGCAGGATATGGAAACTGTGATTCATGTGTTTATTGCTCTTAGACAGGATTATTGCATTGTTTTATTGGTTGGATTTCCTGGCTGATTAAAAAAAATGAAAGCAGAGGCAAAGTGCCATAATCCCCAGTTGTATCCAGACCCAACAAATTCCCGCTAGCAATACAGCTGAAAGCTAAACTTCCTAGATTCACAGGTGAGTTTCTAGAACACAAGCAGTGCAAGAGGCTCTCCACGTTAAATGCTACTGTGTAATGCATGTCTTTCACCTTAGAGAACAGTGTATTTAATAGTTACAACTATCCTGCTTCCGTCACCTGGATCACGCCTGCTGGTGGATCTTGACAGATTAAGCTCCTAAGGTGAGGAGCTTTCTCTTCTTCAGTAGGGGAAAAGAAAACCAAATGGTTCTTCATCTGGACTTGGACCGAGTAAGTCAATATGTCTGAACTATCAGATCATCATCATTGAACAGTCCAGGTTGGAAGGGACCTGCGAAGATCATCTTGTCCAAGACTACATGGAAAAGAACAGATATGGAGCTAAAAAACAAGGCGAAGAGAAGATGGCTCAGCTCCAATGCACAAGGGATCTACACAGATGTAGCTCTGCCTGTCTCTTCGGTTCGCTCCTCGTCACTTCCTCCCTGTAGCCAACTGGACCTGACTGCAGCTTTCAGAAGACTTCCCCCTCAATCCCACCCCTCTGCCAAGGTCTGATAAATTCACAGAACCATAGAACCATTAAGGTTGGAAGGGACCTTAAAGATCATCAAGCTCCAACTCCCCTGCCATGAGCAGGGAACCCAACCACTAGACCAGGCTGCACAAAACCTTGTCCAACCTGGCCTTAAAAACCTCCAGGGATGGGGCATCAACAACCTCCCTGGGCAACCCATTCCAGTTCCTCACCACCCTTAGAGTGAAGAACTTCTTCCTCGTATCTAACCTAAATCTCCCCTCTCTCAGTTTAAAACCATCACCCCTTGTCCTATCACTGCCTTCTCTGATGAAAAGCCCCTCCCCAGCTTTCCTGGAGCTCCTTCAGGCACTGGAAGGTGCTCTAAGGTCTCCCTGGAGCCTTCTCTTCTCCAGGCTGAACAGCCCCAACTCTCTCAGCCTGTCTTCATAGCAGAGCTGCTCCAGGTCTTGGATCATCTTGGGGGCCCTTTTCTGAACCCTCTCCAACAGGTCTGTATCTTTCTTGTGCTGAGGGCACCACCACTGTACACAGTATTCCAGGTGGGGTCTGACTAGAGCAGAGTAGAGGGGCAGAATCCCTTCCCTGGCCCTGCTGGCCACGCTTCTTTGGATGCAGCCCAGGACACAATTGCCCCTCTAGGCTCCAGCACTCACTGGCAGCTCCTGTCCAGCTTCTCTTGTGAACCAGCAGTGGAACGTGCCATTAGTAAAACCAGGCATATGCCGCTGCTGGACTGTGGGCTGCAAAGAGAGCAAAGGCAGGGCAGCAGGGACACCCAGCCTGACTGCACCTGGCCAGCTGAGTGACACCAAACTCACAGTTCAACCATGGCTCAGCAAACTGAAGGCCCCCATCCGTGCCCAAATGAAGGCATTTTACAGAGCAGCCGAGTGCCCCAAACTCTCAAAGCACCAAACTCTGGGCAGAACCTGACCCACTGCTGTCCCTGCCCAGCACCCAGCCCTGAGCCCTGCAGGATGCACCAGCACCTGCTGCTGGGCCCCCTTCTGCAACCCACCCCCATGACCTGCTTCTCTGCACAGGAGGTTCCCTGGGGCTGTCCACAGGGCCTGTTCTTTCCATACCAGCTTTTTAAGGAACTCTCTCATATAAATTCAAGCTAACGTACATAGAAAACAAAAAACTATCAGAAGGTTTTATTATTTTGTGGCAAAGTAAGTTGCAAACTGCTAAACTTGAAAAACATCTAAATGAGGACCAGATTGTGCCCACCAGCTGGATGAAGAGTACAATCACAAAAGAAATCTCTAAAACAGTTCGAAGCAAGCAGCATGAAAATAACAATGGTTTTGAGTGTTGCTCAACATAATGTAGAATGAAGAAAGACTGCAAAACAAGCAGCATTTAATTAAAAATTGTTGCAAAAGAAACTTTTATAAGGATCTAATTTTTCCCCCTAAATCTTGCTACACATAGCCAAAAGCCATCTTCCACAGCCTTCTACCACCAGTGACTGCCATTAAGGCAAAACTGCTTTCCTAGCTTGGACTTGGATTCTTTCAGAGAACAATTTAGTCATTTAGGAGTCTGACCATTAGCTTTGGTGCACTGCACAACTGCCCTCTCCTTCCTCTCATTCACAGGACATCCACAGAGCTTGGTCTCCTAATTCAAGGACTCAGGTGAGATGCATAAAATAAGGGTGTACAAATACCCTCCTTCCACACACAGTCCTCGATTCCAGCACAACAATGGAGCTGCCTGGCAATATATACTTAATACTTTATCAATCAGCTGGAAAAGACTACGTTTCAGAATGGGCAGAAAACTGACATATGGGCAGATTCAGCACCAAAGTAAATGAGATTTTGAAGTACTTATGAAGATGCAAGAAATAGTGTTTTCTGGTTGTCTTCAGAGGCTGATCATTTTCCCTGATGCATTCCATCACCAAATATATAGTTAAAAGATTCCTGTTAATGTTGTCCTTTCCTTAGTATATCCCTCTACAAACGGTCTCAGAAGAAAACAAATGTAAAATACTTAGAAAAAGCAGAGTGAGCCAGTCTGAATATATGCTAACCTGCAAAAATATGCTTCAATCTCTGGGACAAATTTCCCTTTTCATTCCTGAAGCTTCATCGAATTTAGTGCTGGTGTGTGAATGAGCACAGAAACTTGCCTGGCAGGTATTACTTTTCTGTACCTGTAACAAGATGCATCAAAGGAAGGCAAATCTTCAGATGCCTTTGTTATATGACATGTAAAAAGCAGTGCTTCTTTAAATGCTTATCTAGTGAGAAAACTAACACTGCTGAAGGTATAAGGGAACCAGTATTTGTGGCTTATTAATAGGCAACATAAAACCACACTAAGAAAAAGGGCAGAAAAAACCAGCAGATTTTTTAAGGTATGTCTACTAGTTTCAGTCAAACACTTGTTTCTCTATGTCTCAAGCATAGCCACACTACGATTTGGTATCACTTAGACACACTCTGTGCTTTTGAGACTGTGTTTATAAGTGTTTTTGTACCCTTACAAACCAAAGCAACAAGCTGCACAGAACAGACCATATTTTCCATCTCTTCCTGAGAGGCACAGCAAGGAAAACATGTGTTAGTAATTGGAAGTGTAGACCAATATGCAGACCTGGAATACTTAAATGCTTTTCTTTTAAGTGGCACATCTTCAAAAGAAAAACTTCTTTTAATTCTTCCAGTACCAAAAAACACCGAGACAGATCCCATAGGCTTCATTTGCTAAAAAGTTACAAAATTATGGCCAGAAGAGTGGCTTAACTTGGTATCCAGTTTCCATTTCCCCTCTGATGTCTGTAAGATGTTGGCACAATCACTTCTGGCTTAGGGGACTGACTGCCAGAACAACAAACTGCTCACTTCAACATCTGAGCAGACCCAAGAAAGTAGGTTTAGCAGTAAGACTGTTAGTGTCACAAAAGAGCAGAAAGGCCCTTCCTTCTGGCCAAGATAATTTCAAAATAGAGACATTTTCCTTTAGAACTGGAAACTGCAGTCACATGTATTTTAAACTGTCACGTGAAGTATTGAGGGGCTATTGTATCCTGTTCAGATTGTTGCAATCTTGTAATTAATGTATTTGTGTCTGTATATACACACACAGTTTCTAGGTTCAATATTTTAAAATACAATTTTAAATACAGCAGTATCACACTTGGTGTGTTCAAACAGGGGATTTGGGAAACTGGGGACTGTGGTGCTGAACTTAGTATCCTAGTGCTGGAAGTGCCACTCAGGTGTGCAGAGGTTTGCTTGCTCCTGAACTGTCACTGCCTGCCTTTTGAAAGACACCAGAATGAGAAAAAATTCACCAAAACATATTAACCAAATATTTTCTCTATTAAATACATATGAAAACTGGAAATTTTCACATACCATTTCTAGAGGGCTGATGTTTAGGAAATTCAGTCACAGATCTGAATCACTATGTCAATACCTACCAAAGACTGGGACCTCATCTATACATGGGAAGGGCACTGCATGAAATCGCCTGTATTTGATGCAACAGATTTTGAGGTCTGTGGAAACGTCCCTGTTGGGCACCTGAAGTCCCTTCAAGAACAGACTCTTAATTAGGTGTAAACTTGTACTTCCAATCCTTTGTATCTTGAGACAGACCCTCCTCTGTAATTCAGTATACAAGTATTTCAGTACAGGATTTGATTTTGATTCACTTCCAGTGACGAACTGGGGGAAAAAGCTTCCTGCACATTGTCCTGATTTATGAAATCTCCTTTGTTTTTTAATTAGAGATAATGTAACAGAAGTCAACAGAAGCTGAGTTGGCATGACAGAAAACTTCATGGCCCTATTCTTACCTCTCAGCCATTTCAGAACTGCCATGAACAGACTGACCCAAGCACAGCTGAGGCTGCAGCAACACGTGCAGAGCAGTTGCTACTTCCCATGCAGCGGGACACACTGCAGCACACCCTGACCTTGCGGGTTTTACTGAGGTTTCCTCTTCAGACACCATTTGCTACTGTCCCCTAGATCACAGAACATAACCAACACCATTCACTGAATATATTAAAGCAGGACAGTTGTTGAGAGAAAGGTAGAAGAAGGAACTGAAGTTAGTTACCCCAGAGGACAACCTAGGTGTTTATAAATTTAAGACACAAGTAAATCTGTTTATGGCATTACTGCTATTGGTGACCACTGGCAGCCATATGTTTACCATTTGCTTATTACATGAAGAGATGGCCCTGATGAACCCAACTACAAATGAATCATCATGGAATTATGAGACCAACTCACTAAAAATTAACCTGGTCTGTGCTTTTAAGACCAGCTATTCGACAGTTTTGTGAGCTTATAAGCTGACTGATCTGTTCCTCATTTTGTTGAGTGGCAGAAAAGTTAACGCTGCACAAGTGAAAAATTAGGGATTACTTGTAATTCTCAATTATACATGAAAACATTATTTCATTGATGTATTTTCTTTAAAATTTCCAGAGCTTTCATGGCTCCATTTTCACTAAGGTTCATATCTGGCAAATGAGAGGAACAACAGTTGATGCTTAACTTCAAGCCTGAAGTGCTCACCAGGAGCAGCAACGAAGCCACACCATCTACAGAAATGTTTAGGTCATTCATATTGCAAAACAGGCTTCTTAGTATTTTTATCCCCACCACCATAAACAAACAAGCAAGCCAACTACAAACTCTGGTGTGCAGAGAGACTAACAGCCCTTTGCACAGTGAGCTTTCAATCACATGGCAGGCCTGAGAGGCTTTATACCACTTCTGAATGCAAAAGTGGAGGAAGGGCCTATTTTTGTAAGTTCAATGCTACATCAAAAATTTGTCAACAAGGCTCTAAAAGAAAATGCAAGAGATGTTATAACTTCATCTCAAAGGGTTCAGATTTGCTCATTGACAATTCTGCAGAGGGGAAAAAAAGGAGAATCAGAGCTGCCCTTCTTGAAGCAAAAATTACTTTGGCAAACAAATGAGCAAAAAGGTGGCTCTCCTCTCTTGTATTTTCACAGAGATGAAACCCAGACTCACCGAGATTTGGCTGAGACATGGCCATGGGCCTCTGTGGCACTGGTGTGGCAGCAGCTGCAGGGTGGTGGCTCATGTGGCTCAGAGGTTGGTTCATGGCTTTCCGAGGATCTTGCCAGGTTGTAATTTTTTCTATGTGACTAAGAAAGAAAAGATAAAACACAAGCTTAACACAAAAGACCCAAGAATATTTGATACACGGTTTGACATAATGTCATGAAAGTCCTATTTCTACCTTTCTCATCTCACCCTAACCCATCTGAAACGGTCCCTGGTGGTGGCCCACTCTGCAGTGGGGCAGGTGATGTGGCTGGGCCAGGATGGGTGTCTCTGGTCCACCAGAGAGACACGGGTTGGACAGCCTTGACATCAGGCTGGGAGAGCCCTGGGCAGGGAGGCAAGGGCTGCCCCGCAGCACGGAAGGGTAGCTGTTCTCTTCTGTGATGCTCCTGTCTTTGACAGCCACATCCTCAGACAGGGACATGACCAGACCATGGCATGCACCTGTCCCTCCTTCCTCTACCACTCAGCTGGAGAGTGTTGCAGCAAACAAGGACATTGACCTAAAGATAAGGAAACACACATGGCCCTAGTCTGTACCCTGTTAAGGTCCTATAGGCAGCTGGAAGCTCCCCACAGCTGTGGACAAAAGCAGCTCCACACCACCCGCTGTCTCTGTCATGGTCCTACAGGCAGCTGGAAGCTCTCCACAGCCACAGACAAAGGGAGCTCCATACCACCCATCCTCTCTGTACCCCCCACCATGGTCCTAGAGGCAGCTGGAAGCTCTCCATAGCCACAGACAAAGGGAACTCCACACCACCCACCATCTCTGTGTGAAACTTATCTCAAAATCAAGTTTGTATTCATGTTTTTTCTGCTGGAAAGGGCTGCAAGGCATGTCCTATGAGGAGCAGCTAAGGACTCTGGGTTTGTCTAGTCTGGAGACGAGGAGTCTGAGGGGCAACCCCATTGCTTTCTGTGCAGGGATGTGGAGGGGACAGTACTGATCTCCCTGGAATTCAGGGACAGGATCATAGAATCACAGAACAGTTTGGATTGGAAGGGACTTTAAAGATCATCTAGTCCCAACCTTCCTGCATGGGCAGGGACACTTCCCGTGGGCAGGGACATCTCCCCCAGGATGTGTTTGAATGACTCAAAGCTGCGTCAGGCGAAGTTCAGACTTGGCATCAGGAAACTTTTATTTCCCAAGAGGGTGGCCAAACACTCCCTGGGAGGTGGTTGGTGCCCCCAGCCTGTCAGTGTTTAAGGGGCATTTCGACAACACCCTTAGTAACAAGCTTTAACACTGGATGCAGGTCCCTTCCAACAAATTACTCTCTGCTCTGCGATGCCACTGCCCAAAGACAGCCAGTGCTAACGTGACAACATCTGTGCTTTGTTCCTGCACTGCCTCCTGCTGAATAAATGGACTGCCACAAGCTCAGCAAAGAGCTCCACTTGTCTAGCCATCTTCAAGAGGTTCTGAAATACCATGTTCAGGGGTGCGTTCAAGAGAAAAAGCCTTTATCTCCTGGGAAAAATGGAATTAAGAAACCTGCTCAAGAAACTCAGTTGATCAAAACCTCCTAAAACTGAAGTCTGCAAACCACTGGAACACATACTGGTTGTTGCAGTGTTTCTTCCTTGTTCCCTTCTTTTTTTGCATTTGATATTTAGTTATGTGTGAACACTGAAAGGCATTCGTTTTTAAGTAAAAATATTTTTTACCTAACCAACTCAATGTTATTACAACATGCAAAACGTGGTGTAGAGAAAACCAAAAATAATCTGCAAAATAGGTCAGCAAACACTGGAAGTACACATTGATCAAAATACAGAATTTGTCATTTAGGCCTTGATCTGAAACACTGAATTCACCAGAAGTCTTGCTGCTGATGCCAATGGAAAGTGGGTCATCCCTTTTTATTTTTGCACAGACTCTCAGCACTGCAGATATTTAGGAAAGAGCATGGCAGCAGGAATGCTCAGCTGCAGTTGGCAGGCTGCTGCAATAATTGCCTTTTTTTTTTGTCCTGCACTTTTAATACAGGGTCATTTGGTTTACTCTATAGAAACTGTAACAAAAATCAAAGCATACAGGGTTGAGGTAACAGAAGTGATTAAAATATTCTTCAGCAATACAATTTATATATTGCTGGTAGAAAACACTACCATCAGCTCAGCAAAATTTTGTTCAAATAATGACTGAAAAAACTTTTTAAGAACAGTACTAGGTTAGTTGTATCCTCAATACACTTTTAAAAGCCAGAAAGTCAAGCAATAGTTATTCTTTAGAAACACATTTGGTGTAACACCCCCGGCTGAAACACTTGGTTTCTGATCACCAAATTAGGATTATATTAGATGTAGTTCCATAAAGGAGCTTTTATCTACATTGTACCATGAGACAATTTTCCATCCCTTTCTTGTTTGTTTGGTTTTTTTATGTGCCCACTTAAAATGTCCTGCCTACAAAGGATTACAAGGAGAGCTCTGCCATTTGCTTCCCCTGAAGTCTGTCTCTTCTTAGTTATAGTGAGGCAGCCAGCATTCATCCAAGGCAGTCAGCACAAAGCATGAAGAAACACAATCTAGAATCAATAAATAAGGATGTATTTTCTAAGTTAGTATCTTTCCAGGATGTATCTTTATTGCCTGTAGATTTTTCATTTGAAGTAAGAGTTGCAAATTAAAAATAATTCAATTCATAAAGTCTCTTCTCACCTAGAGTCCTCATAAAACAGACAAAAATGTTCTGCTAATTGCTATGCAAACAACCAGTCAGGAAAATGTAGCTGAAAATTAATACTGCTTTTGTTCAAAATCTTTGCTATCCTTTTTATGGAGAAAACAATCTGTGATGTAATTACATGTGTGAGAAGCAGAGCAATTAGCAATGCTTCTTAACTTATAGAAGATCTGGAAAAATTTAAGGATCATAGATCTTAAAGAATCCAACTTCATTTAAAACAAAACAAGCCACAGGAATGTTCTGTGTAAACATGATAACTTCTGGTAGCCAGGATCCACAAGTGACCTTACTTACCCTTCTTGCTGCCACCCTGGCAGTGTACAAACATATCTTCTTCATTAAAAAACATGCAGACAGAGTGTCTGAAACAGAACCTTCAAATATGGCATTGATACTAGGATTCAAGATCAAGTAGGAGCTGGTTTTTACTAGAATTTATTACTTTGACCACTAAACCGACTTGGGTTTAACCAGTTATTAAAGAAAAGGCTGTTAGACAATGCTTATTTAACAACTTAAGATAGTAGAATTGAAAACCCAATGCTTCCCTAAAATCAGCACTAAGATTCTAAAATAAAGGGCTTGGTTTCAGGCCAGAGAAGCCTTGCCCCACCTCAAATTCCACTGTTCATGTAAATCCACCTGCCCCTTTTCAATACCTATGTAGATCTGTGCAGAAACAAGTCCATTCCACTTGAAGTGCATTGGATTTATACTAGGATAACAGATTTTGTATATATACAGAAGAATAAAAGAACATGTAGCAGTGATAGAAATTTTCAGCTCTTTACAGCGTCTTGGGTATCAGAACTGGCCACATTCAATTCAGAACTGCTTCTTTTTTTTCTTAAAGGCCAGTGGGTAAAGTATCAGACATTACACATGGATTTCAAACACTAAAATGCAGAAGTGTGCCCTAAAATTCGGGGCCTTCATCCTTAACATCAATTCACAGGCAGTTCCAGTCTACAATCCCCTCAGGACAGGTGGCTCCCCCAGCCCTGGCACCCGTGCTCCCCGTCGAGCAGCCAGATCAGACTCGGTCTCTGCGAGCAGACAGAAGAGTGGTGCAGCAGCACCTATGCAGAAAGACAGCCTGTTGCACTACATCTGTCTACACTAACGCTTCATAAGTAACTTTCTGCAAATAATAGTATTTCCACTTTCAAAATTTTTTTCATAAAATAGCTCCCAAGTTATGCAAATAATATTTTTAACTTCCTTTTTAAGTTTTACTTTCCTTTTTTCCCCTAAAAGGCAGGAGGAGAGAAAAATGAGATGGAACAATAACATGATTTTTGTTTAAAAATGTACATGAATAAATAGTGTTGATCACATTCAAATACACTTTCAGTACTGATTGTTCAACCAAAGATGAAGCTGAAACTCCATGTCAGAAGAATTCTGAAAAAGACTAATTTAATGCATACTCTAATTATTTAATTATTTGCTATTTTATTATGATTATGTTCTACCATTACTATATATCTATTATTACCTCTTTTATTGCCTGCCATTTTTTTGTTCATCATCTACACACACTGTCCAAAGAGACAACCTAAAAGTTTGGGAGAAAATTAGTGAAGCAGTTCTTTGCTATAACTTTTGAAGATAAATGTTTCCATTAGATATGTATGAATCCAAAGCGGAGGAACCCCAAACTTTAAAGATACCTTGCCTCATCTATAATGTTGAAGTTGACTATGAAGTAGAGAGAGCTACAAGGTAGAAATGTAACAAACTTTTAGAACATGCTTTCATAAAATTCTTGAGGAATATGCAAACATATGGCAAAGTAGCCCCAAAATACATCTTCAAATTCTCACTTCCAAGTTTTTCAGAAGCAATCTTTGCATTTCTTATTATTATAAACCCTAGTATCAGATCAGGCTGTTTCTCCACAAGGCCTTTGTTTGTAAGTAAGCAGGGTAGGAACGAAGAGACATTCATTTTAACTCCTACTTCTGCATCACAAAGACATCATGGCCTGAGAGGGAATCTTCACAGGCAAACAAGAAGTTTGAAAATAAGATTTCCAAGAATACTTCGCTGGAGGTAATACTGCTCCTACTGAAAGCTGAACATTACAACTCCAATGAGATACGTTAAGTATCTGTCAAATACGACACAGAACACGCTATTTATTACAAATCCCACCCTGAGCTGCCCAAACCACAGCATTCAAACCCAGACAGTCCTATGATGCCCCAGCTCAGTATGTGGTAAATTGTATCCTAATGGTGGCCCCTCATGAGAAAAAAAACCTGAAACAGAACTCAAATCTCAACAACTCCGTATTTTATTGGGACTTTTTGATTCTGTGGTACCTGTTGAACACTTCCCGTTGGGGTGTCTGCTTCCCACTTTGGAATGTCAAGTTCTTCAGAATCTGAGCTCTGCTGAGTGCTGCATTTTTCACTGCAAGGCTCTAATCCCCGACTTCCACCACAGCCTTGCCAAGACAGCCCAGTTAGCTTGAATCAGCAACCAGCAGCACGAAGTGCTCTCATTCTCTTTCTGCTTGTACTAACTCCAACAACAATCATGTATCAGAGGGTTCTATTTTCAGACCAGATTTTTTTTTTTCTAATATTAGGAAATTCAGATCTACTGATCCAAAAAGGCTGAAGGGGAGCTGAGGAGGAGCTGGTCTGACACCACAAGACTGGGCTTCTCACAAGGGCTGGGAGAGGGGATTTGGCCACTGAGCCGCATCAAAGCGGAGCTGCCTCGGGCAAGCGGGAAGCTGGCGGGTCAGCAGCTGAACAGCCCTCATGCCGTGGCCCAGGAGCTGCTCCCAGCTCAGCCCTGCGGGAGAGGGGCCCAGGCACGGCCCAAGCTCTGCCCTCTGCACCTCAGAAACCAGGAGGGCACAAAGAGGAAGCCTGTCCCAAGCAAGAGTCACGGCGCTGATGCTGCACGGTGTGGCAGGTACACTTTTACACAGGTGGGAAGCTTTCTAAATCAAGAAATCCCCTCAGGGGCACAGCACCCGGCCACGGGGCCGCTGCTGGTGCAGCTCCAGCCACACAGCACTACAGTAACCATCACCACGAGGGATCCAGCAGCAAGAGAGAGACTGTGCATCAGCCTCCAGAGCCTCAGAAACTTTAGAAGGATCGATGGACACAAAGCAGATGCTCCCGTAACCACAGGAGCGCTTCCCCCTTGGCCCTGCCAGCCGCCCAGCTGTGCTCCCAAGCCGGGCTGCCTCTCTCAAGGCAAGGTGGATTTTCTCTGCTGAGCAGGAGCTAGTAATTTTATCCCTCTGATCCTGATGAAAGCAACCACTAGTGTCACAAGTCAGCTGGCCCAGAATTCTTGAGACCACGACCCACAGGAGCAGCCCCACCTGCACTCTTGCCACCAGCTTGGCACAGCCCAGAGCAGCCCCAAGACAGCTGGCAGAAATAACTAATCAATTCAGCTCAACTTCAGAGTTGGTACAAAAGCCAGGGTGAGAGGTTGTGTCTTACCAAGGTCACCTTATATCAACACCTGCTGGTTCTGCAGACTTGGGGATGCACTCCAGTTATTGCTGTCACCTTTCTAATCCTGAAAGGGGGAGAAATTTAGCATCCATTTAAAAAGTGAGAGAAACATTTTAATTGTCTCTAGTAAGAAAATTCTACATGTGTTATGTGCTTCCTTAGCTATTAAAAGAGAATTTGTGAATGCTTCTTTGTAAGAATCCTCCATTAAACATTCTTCCTAATTATTAACAAAATACCAATGGGTTAATTAATTCTCAACTTCAGGTAGCTTTAGTTTCAACATATGAACCTTTAGTATTGGATATATTGTAATGTATGTATACAAATATATTTCTTTGCAGATATTCTGTCTTCTCCACGCCCATTACATGCACAAGAGAAGGGTATGACATGGCTCAGTAACTGCATGAGAACACATGGTTCTGTCTGTAGCATGCAGTTGGATTCCTCTTCTTTTGCCAGGCTGCTTCTCCCTGTCTCTCACCACAGGCTGGAAAACGTCAAGAACCAGGATCTGCCTCTCCTCACAACACGAAAAAGCTTTCCAGAAACCACAGTGCCATGTCCTAACACTATGCACCTGCCTGTGCGTTTGGTAACTGTAACTCATTAAGGAGACTGCAACAGTCCTTGCAAGGTGGGAACCACCTTCCAAACACGGAAGAGACAGTCACTTCTCTTAAAAATGTAAAGCTTGAAGATCATGCAATAATCTCAGTAGGACAGCCCAATTTTTACGGTTTACAGCTTGTTTACAGCTCTGTTAAATGCAAACTTCAGTGGAAATGGAACTGAGCTAAATGATGATCTGAATCATTAAAGACAATGAGCTTTATTCTGGCATAAGCCCACACAGAACATGTTTGGAGAAAAACCTTTACTGGCATAGACAGTTTAGGTGCCAGACTGTACAGACAAAGCATCCACTTCACAAGGTTTGCAGTTGCCTTAGTCTTTTCTTTTAGCTTATGTTTACATTACACACACCAAAAAAGGAATGTGAAAAGTTTAACACAATGAACCAAAATAACATACTCAGTGTTAGCTCCTCTTAGTCCTCTCATGGTTGTGCATTGTGATACCATTGTTACTTAAATAAACACACACTATTTTTCCAGAGTGCCTGCTTGACTTATTGTGTTTGACTGTTCAGAGGCTCAGCTGCTGACGTGCTATTAAGTATTTTCTTTACCTAGCATGCAGCTTCATCCCATATTAACGGCAAAATTCCCAAACTCTGTTCTAGTCATAGAGTAAACTGTCTCTTTTAGAGACAAGTAAATCACCACAGTGTGACTTCAGGGATTTCCGCTCAGTTTTGCAAGGCAGCCCTCATTTCACAGACCACAAGTACACCGTATTAGGAAGCAGCCAGTTGTTTCAGGGAGCACTTTCAAACACGTAGGCCCTGATCTTACAAAACATATTGCTCGTGTTCCAAAAGCAGCACCCAGGGAGTTCAGCTCTTGCCACCAGTGCCTAGCATATTTAGAAATCACAGCAGGGAACAGGGGGTTAGTGGACCTCCAGGAGTTTTCTCTCTCTCAAACACATACACCCTTTCATGAGTTCAGTGGAGACAAATTAATTTTCATACAGAGACATTAAAACAAACGGACAGAAGATGGAGGAGTAGAGCCCTTCTTGATGCTATCTTGTGAAAACACAGCAATTCACACAAGTATTTTTAGCAAATCATGGGGAAAAATGGCATTCCCCACAGACAACATCCTTCTCTTGCATCAGCCACATCAAAAATTGGTACTATCTGCAGAACAAGTACTTCTGCATTAGTCTGACAATTTCCAACATTGTATAAAGAAAAGTTGATAGGTCTGGTTCTCTCCCAGGTACTCAAATAAGAATGCTCTTGCCTTCATTCTTGTACACACAAGCAGAATGTACTTTTGCTCTTAGATGGGGCCCTTCTCCTCTAAGAAGGTATGTGAGAAGTAAGGAACTACACAGGAACCCAGACAGGATGAGTTGGACTGTAGGTGTACATCTGGTTGGCTAAGTACAGACACAGAGTATTTGCCTGGCACTGGCCTATGTCCAGGGCTACCTGCAGGTGTGTGGTACAGAGAGCTGGGCAAGGCCACACACATTTAAGATTCTGATTTAATGGGACAATACTTTGAAGCAGGACAATCAGACATTTGCAGTGTGCTTCCAGCTACTTAGCAGAGGTGACTTGACTAACATTACTGATGCTTCTTGAGGTTTCCAAGCCTTTAGGGCAGACCATGGCACACTGCAAATAAAACCAACACTAGATCTAAACTGTTTGACTTTTCTGTGGTTCTAAATCACAAACAATACACAAGGCAGTCTAAGGCCACAATTCCATCCTGGCAGATTGCGCTAAAAAACTGCCATCAGGCATCTTACACATGGCTACCAGAACAGCCTGGTGGCCCCAGCAGTGTCCTGCTGGAAGCAGTGTCCTGCTGGGGCAGGAACAGCCTGCTCCCACCTCCTGGTGTCAGTCCCGACAGCCAGGCGGTGCCAGGGGGATGTCAGTGAACACCCGGGTCAGTCTGTTGAACCTAGGGGAACACACCATGCTGGTTATTTCAGATAGATCAACAAGTTGATCTGACCAACCCTGCAGCCCCATGGCTGCTAGTTGAAACAAAAAAGGTTTGGAACTCCAAGGGCAGGATCAGGGCACTCCCTTCAGGAGTCTCCTGCAGCCAGAGGCTCTGATGGGGAGATGCCTCAGCTCCAGCCTGCTTCCCATCCACTGTGGTTGAGTCCTTTCTAACAGAGGAGGGAAGAATGGCAAAGAGGAATGGAAATCTAGAACAGTATTGCATTTTCTACCAAAACCAGACACCAATTAACACATGCTTTGCTCGACTTTAAGCACAAAGAACTCCTACGGCTTCCCTCTGGGAAATGGAGCTCTTTGTCTGGTCTCAGGGCACTCCCCATGGAGCTGCTCCACATTACAGCTGCTGCAGAGATATCCCTGGAACAACTGCTGGTAGGTAGCCAGAACAGCTGTGGAGTATTATTTACTAACTTCAGTATTTTAATTACCTGCTGATATTATGCACTATTAATCGGGAAAGCAAGGAAGTTTGCTGTACTCAAAGCCAAAGTGCTAACAGCATTTTGCAAGAGATGATGCACACAGCATATATGCTTGACAATACCTACATGAAGAGCTTAAAGCTTCCTGCTATTGATTTCATTCGTATTGTTCATTTCAACACTTGGAAAGAAAAAGATTTTATCTTTCATTATAGCCCTAAAAGCACCATAAAAACTCCTTTGAGAATGCAGAAATTAATAAACATTCAATAGTTCAACTATTAATTACTGCAGTAGGCTGAAGTGACTGTCCACAGCATTTTAGCCTGCAGGTTTAGCTAATGAAATTCATGGCACTTGCTTTTTCAGACTCTGATAACATTTCATGAAAATTTCATGAAGCTTTAACAAGGAGACCCAATGTAATTATTAAACTGATTGAACCATGGACTTTATTCTCCTACTGCATGTTCATCATAATTTCTAATCTTGAAGCTGGGACATTACATAAGTATTTGAATATTTATTATCCTATGCTAAGTACTAATTAAAATAACTTCTTCAGTGAAAGGAGTTGCTCTTTTCTTGAATTAGTTCAGCATTATTTGCTACTGTGAAGAGAACTTCAAGAATGTCCTGCTAAGCTTCCCTGTAACTGACTGATGCCATTGTTAGTGTATGCTGGGGACTTAAAAAATATTAAACTAGTTATTCAAATGGAAACAAACACCCTTTGAGTTCGATTGACAACTTAACCTTTAGAATTTGGATGAAATCCCAATTCTTGAGAGGAGGAAAAAAAAGGTCCTGAATGAAACTATTATGCAGACCATTGTTTTGGGATTTTTTAATGTATACAATATATAACAGCATTAACACATTTGTTTACTTCATGAGTGTTCGAAGCACGCATATTTCAAGAGACGTATTAATGATCCTTTTAAAAGCACGTCTATTTTGCTTTTGGGAAAAATTTAATCATCTGAAGACAAAATATTCCTTTGTGAGAGATACATGACATTTTCAGACTCATGAAATAGGTTACAGAATGAAGAATAATTAACTGTCCTCCACTTGAGCTAGAGGGCTGTAATCAGCTTTTGCTGTGAATGCCTCTATTTACCAAGAGAAAAGCCATGTCAAAGCAACCATAACTATGAACAATCAGGGTTTACATACATGAAAGATAAAATGCTGCTTTCTTGTAACAAGAAAAAGAGAAGCAGCCCAATATAATACATATTCTTCTACTACCAAGCTGGCATTTCTAGACAAGCTGTTATTATTTCAACATATT
Source organism: Apus apus (assembly GCF_020740795.1). Lineage (NCBI taxonomy): Eukaryota > Metazoa > Chordata > Aves > Apodiformes > Apodidae > Apus > Apus apus. The sequence continues at coordinate 26,674,245 of NC_067289.1, read as the reverse complement.
CTGCATTCCAGTAAGAATAAGTAAACAAACAAACAAGAAGCCCCCCTTCAACTATGCAGAATCCCCTTATAAGGAAATAATAAAAATCTTCCCTGGGCAAGGACAGTAGGACAAACAACCTAGAACAAAACAGGACACAAAATCCCTATGAAGAACAGAAATACTCTCTTTTAAAGTTGTATCCCCCTGCACTGGCCAGAGGCAAAGAAATGTATGACAATGCAGAATTCCATCCCAGAGTTCTCCTCTGCACTCTATTTCTATCTCATGTTTTGCTTCCCAAGTCTGTCAGAAAATCACCATTGTTTCCAGTGCAGTTTAAATTTTGCATGTGCATTAAAAAGGGGATTTTTTTCCTAGCACCAGTGCCTTTCTCAGATAATTAATAGGGTTGAACTCATTATCATAATACAAATAAAACTCCGCTACTTGTACTATTTAACTAACCATCATGTACGCTTTTCTCTTTGCAATTTGAAAATTAACTGTCAAGACCTTCAGATCATCGCAACATATTTAAGCACACTTTTATCAAAGGTTTTTGTTGCAGAAATGAATTATTTTCTACTCCAAAAGTAGGCTCATCCACAAGCCTGTCTACCTTCTGGTTTTGGTATCATACAGAGCCCAGCATTTCTTAAAAAGACACCAAAGTAGTGTTACCACAGTCTCTAGAATTTCTTTCCACAAATGCACCACAGTTGCTCTAACTTTTTCCTATGATGAGCTCTCTTTTTCCAGTTCTGCTGGGTCAGAGTTTCCAAACGATAACATGAGTTGGCTTGAGGAATATATTTCCCAAACAGACAATTCTCCTTCACTGGAAACTGAGCACTCTGGCTCAAAATACACATATTGTGCAAAGCAGTTCCTGGTACTGCAACTCTCATTCAGAGACCATTCTCACAACCTCAACTTTCAGGTCAGTACATTTATTCAGCTGGAAAAAAAAAAGTCAAAATAGCTCCTGCTCTCTGAACTTTACACACAGTAATCTTTATTTTTTTAATAAAGCAGCACATTTTAGCAAAACCAAACTAGTTCCTAAAATATATTTTTTGTTTTTCCTTAAAGCCCCAAATTCCTAATTCTTCAGACCAAGATTTACATCTTGTCAGTAAGACTTCCAATATTTTGCCAAAATTACTTCGGCAAAAGAATCTTCTCCTATGATTTAGTTACAATGTAAGAAATAAAAAATAATGTTTAGGCTACAAGCTTCATATGTCACAGATATAACTATCAGGTGAATAAAATTCCTTTGGATGTGTATTTTTCTACCACAATAGTGGCTTTGAAGTTGCTAGAGTAATTTTAAAATTTCAAGCACCTCAAGTATCTCAACATTTTTAGAAAATAATTTTTTTGTTGTTGAAGAATTGTCAGGAACAACTTTGTGACTGTGAACTCTTCTATCAATGTGCCAGTGATGCAAAGCATCACACTTTGATCTTGCAGACTCCTCAAAGGAGAGCAGCACACCCTGACAAAAGGGCAGCTCCCAGTTGTGTTACAAGGTTCCCTGCTGCTCGGGGAAGCAAATCACAGAATATTAGGGGTTGGATCTTCTACTGATGCCCCTGGGAGTGATGCTTGTGCAAGAAGCAGGGAATCGCTCAGCAGGATAACGGAAGAATCTGTGCTTCCTCTGCTTATCTAACCACCAAGTTGTGGTTTTCAGTCCCTGCTCTCCTTTCAGTGTTACACAGTGTAGAGTAAGAAGCATTCTTTAAGACCTATGGGTCCGAAGTTGAACAAACGCTTCTCAGTTCCTTTTATCATGTCCAATATGTATATAAGGATGTGAAGAGGTGGGTACTTGGGAGACTGGTTCTGCCCAAGCACTCTGGCAGGGCTGAAGAGCCTGCAGCAGGGTCTGCACTAACCAGCAGCTACTTCGTGGGACCTGCACATGAGGACATTCTGGCAGACAATCACAGCCAGAGGGGTGGAGGATCGATCTATATAGGTTTTAAAAAAACCAAACAACCAACTAACCAGCTTGTCTCCTAGCCCTACAAACACAAAACTTTCAGGTCTCACTCATACAGTGGAAAAAAGTTAGATTCTGGATAAAATGGGTGGAGAAGGAGGATATCAGGATGCCTTTGGTATTTCCTCCGTGAAATAAATTCAGTGGGAGAAAATCTGCTTTATTTAAACTGAGACACCCATGAATTTGAATGGATCATCCCTTCATCTTCCTTCCTCTGGACCATTTTTACCCCTACTGAGAATACAGTCAAGACTAAAGACTATTCACAAGAAACAATTTTTAACTAACAGAAGGTAGAACAGAATGCTGCCCTCTCCCTAAATCCTCATAAGGTGAGGAAAAGAAAACCAATCAATCAAAATCGACTGATGTGTGCTAAGGAACATGGGGCACAGCTCTTTCTATCCCCCATCAGGTTAAGAAGAAACCATTAGGACTCCTGATACTCAACAAACACCCTCACTTCTAGGACCAGAGGAAATGTCTGATGGACTCTGTGGAAATGATGACAAAAAAACCTGTCTCTCAACATCTTCTCTGCTATTCCCCATTACCCATTTATGGGAGTCCCTCAGAACATGGACAATTTCAAAGGGTTCAGTCTCTTACATGGCATATGCACATGAGAGAAATCCCACCACTTCTTTCAGCGAACTGACTCACAGGAAACAAATTAAAATGGGTCAAATTTCTCACAGGATCTGTGGGTGTACTTGTTTTTATTACTCACTTGCTTTTAATATTGAAGGTCAGCTTAGAATATAAAAAAGGTAACAAAGACATGGTTCTTTTCACAGTCAGCACTTGTTAACTGCTGCCTTCTGCTCCCACAACTTTAACCCATGGGTTGTGCTCTGCAAGGCCCTCAGTACCTCACTCTGCTAGACAAAAATGGGATCAGGCTATAAATAACTTTTTCAGGCGTTTCTTAGAAAACTTTTGACTCCCAAAATATTGGTTCCACTGCTTCAGAAAGTTTTAGTACACAAAGGTCAGAAGGTGTCCTATTTCTATGATTTGTATTTCTTGGAGCCTGTTGCTACCTTCCATATGATGAGCTGATTAATTCCCATGGAAGAAAAGGCAGAACAAATAACTGCACTAATCGCTGGAGTTCAGAAAGTTGGCCTTTTACAATCTCAAACTACTGTGTATCCAGGAAATCCTGCCAGACAGTCACTGTTTGCAAATGGTTGGGAAATGTGATCATTTGCCATGAAAAACAGATGAAAAGCAGGATCTGGTTAAAAGACCAAGTCTTTGCCCAAACAAAGCCTTTCCAAAATAAAGAAACAATGTCTGGTAGCTGACAGTTGACCTCAGTTGAGGAAGGGTGACAGTTCTGCATTTGTGCTCTGTATGCAATTTGAGAATTCTAAAATGAGGCCAGAATTTCAAGTAAGATTTAGCTGAACATCAGGAATTGCTGTCAGTTCTGGCACTGTAGTAGTATTCTGACAAAATGTAGTCTACGTGAAAGGAAATGTCTTTTTAAAATTTAAGTACCAACGTGGACAAGCAGGATTTCCCCCAGGCTGAGAATAATGTACAAAAATATCAGACATTCAGCAGTATTGATGCAGTATTGATGCATCTCACCTATTTACAGTGGGGTTCACTGTTCAATTAGAAGTGCAAGTCCACAGTTTTTTGAGCACTATTGGTACAAGAACGAGAAGCTGTGGACATTTCAAAAGAACACTCTGCACTACGTTTCAAAGGAATACTGCTGTGACACTGGAGCAGCACATACTAACTACATTATTAGCAGGTTGGGTGCAGGCCCTAAGCCCGTGTATCTAGTCATGCAAAAGAGAGTGACTGATCAGGTAATGTTTAACCTACACATTAAACCTGACTAGCAAGTACAGTTTTAGGGTGGGTGAAAGAGAAGGAGGCTTGCTATCCTCACAAAAGGCATGGGTACTTTTTTAATATTAAAATGTTATCCATAGCTATGAAAAATGTTGATACTGACTGACAGAACACTGAAAAGGCAGTGCCAGAGAAGGCTGTGAGTTTTCCTAATAAACCTAGTATCTAAAATATGATCTTTAAAATCTAGCTGGAATGTCAATATTTTAGACCAGCTTCTTACCTGGAAAACAGTCTCCCTGTATTTCAATTGGAATTCTTACTCAATAAATGCAGAGTTACTCCACAGAATCACAGAATATCCTGAGCTGGAAGGGACCCATCAGAATTCTCAAGTCCAACTCCTGACTCCACACAGGGCAACCTAAAAATTAAACCAGAGATCTGAGACTTGTCCAAACGCCTCTTGGGGCCGTGACCACTTCCCTGGGGAGCTTGTTCCAGCATTTGACCACCCCCCAGTGAAGAACTTTCTCTTAGTATCCAACCTGAACTTCCCCTGACAGAGCTTTAGGCCATCCCCTTGAACTCCACCACCAGACACCAGAGACACGTGTTCCAAACACATGAATTAAACACAAAACTCTTTACATCAAATAGTGAAAAATGGTACCTCAGTTGCCTACATTATGCATGCAGATTGCATTAAAACACAGAGTCCTCTTTTGGAATAAAATTCAAGCATATGGTCTTCCTTTCAAAGCAACTCACCGTATAATTTAGCAAACCTGCATATAGTTGTGTATTTCTTCTTTAAGATTCCTGAAAGCAAAACTTTGCACTGAAAAATTCTAATTGTCTTAGAATTAAATTGATACTTTTTTCTATCTTTAAAAATCTGTATTTAAATGCTTTATACTGAGTTGATCTTAACATGATTTTAAGGTGAAATATAATAAGTGTTTTTAAAAATGATAATTCAGTGTAAAGGAAGACTCTGCATTATTTATTTAGGCCTAGCAAAGATGATCTGGCAGGTCAAGACTCTTCTGTATCACATCTGGAATTACATTATCAAAGGAACACTCTGAGTCATTTGTAACCTGCAATCTCTCAGCAGTTAACTACTTTTTTTTTTTTTAAAGCTGCAGCTTATGTAAAATCTCATGTACTGATGAAAACTTTGAAGACTGGTATAACTTTATGTCAAAGGCTCTGAGGCAAAGCACCAAAAGCAGCCTTTGCAAAAGGCTGGACGTTGACTGATCAGAGGACACTTCCTCTGCCGGTGTCTAAAGCACCATCTGAAGAGGCAACCTGCAACACTGACATGCACGACACCAGGACAGATGTCACGTCTGTACAGGGGGAATTCCTGCAGGGATATGCTCTTTTTGTATGGCACCAAGAGGAATTTTAGTAAGGTCTTTTTTCTTCTTCTCCGCTGTTCCTAGTATAGTCATAAATTTAAAATTCCACTCCAAAATAGCCAAATTTGTTTATTATGAGAAAATCTGTGTTCTGCAATCAAAAGCTTAAAAGCAATTTTGGAGCTTGGGATCAAAAAGCCTGAGAGAGTTGAGCTGGTACCAGCAGAACAGGTTGTTGGCAGTTACAAACTATCAAATATATTTGAAGTGTTCTGTGCAAGGAATCAGCAAAGCCTGCAAACCAAGTGGCACCACTGCTTGTTTGGATGGGAATCTGGCTTCTCCCAGCACTGCCTTCAAGGCAGAGAATTCAACTACACAGGGTCAGATTCCTTTCTGATGGTTCTGCACTTTGCAAGCACTCTAAATACAGTCAAGGTAATCTTTCCACAGAGCATTTATTTTATTTCTCTACAGAGACAAAAAATGAACTTAATCCATTTTCAGCACAGCTTTTTCATTGCAGTTTTTAGGGAGTTCATTTCAGACCTGTCAGAGAGCAAAAAGATCAGAATAACAAGGTTTTTACCTTGACTTTTTTTAAATGCATTTGTTGGGATTTCTAAGCTTCCTCCAGCTGTTATGGGTATTAAAACACAAAGGCCTAATCTTTACATTTGAACAATGCTTGTGGGAAAGGAATGATTCTTCACCTGCACACACTGCAACAAGGAAGACTGGAGCCCCAGGGGAAAGAACAGTCACAGGTCTGGAGTGGAGCACCTGGTTCTGCACAGCCAGACTGGTACCTGTGGCACAGCACTGCACCAACACCTCCTCAGGTGGGGACTGCATGTGCTCAGAATCACCATCCCTCTGTAGGGAGATGTGATTTGTGTGTGTGCTTGTTTCACTCCAGCTTTCCTCCCAGGGAGCCACCTTGGTAAAAGGTGTTTCCAGCAGACAGGAAGGCCAGAATTACAGATCTGAGAGGAGTCTGCTTTTAGGATTAATCATTGCTACAGCAAAAAGAGCCATGCTTAACAGCGTGATTATCAAAATGTTGGGTTTTTTCAGTCTACTAGAACAAATTGGAACATTTTCTCTGTGGGGTGTTTCAGCCTGGAGAAGAGAAGGCCCTTCCAACCCAAACCTTTGATTCTATGATTAATTATATTATTCCATTTAAAAAAATAAATCTCAAACTCATACAGGCCAGAAAGACCTTCCAACTCAAATGTCCCCATTTGTTGTTTCCTCTTACTTTGACAAGCACTTGGTTACAGTCAGAATCTGTACCAGCCATCGTGCAACAGCAGCACTGAACACTGACAGGTGACACAGAGGGGCACAGACTGGATGTTTTCAAAATGCACACTGCTGCACTGAAGCTGCTTTGAGGTTTTAATGTGGGGGGGGGGGGTTGGCAGTTTTTTTGTTTGTTTGTTTGAACAGGCTCATCTTAAACTGTTCTTCACATGAGATTCAGATAACATGACAAAAACAGTATAACTGCAATATCCCCTCAGTATCTAACAGTTACTTTGAGCTTTCTTTACACCTTTATAAATTAAAAGGCAATTAAGAGTACGCCTTTTTTCAGTCTCTCTTCTTTACAGCTTCCTGTGTTTTCAAGAAAAATGAATCAAGACATTTGTTTCTCCAAGATAAAAAAGACTACTGAAAACACCGTTCTAGTAGAGGCCATCCTGACAGAAAAAGGAAACGCTCCTGAGACAATACCCTCAGCAGAAGGCCTACTTTCAGTAAAACAAACCACCCAGTATCCCAAAACTACTCAAATAAATGCAAACAAAAATGTCTGCATCTACAGAAAAAGTAGCACAACATGGAAACGGGGCACTCCTGTATCTTAACTGAACCCCCATTTGTTTCACACACAAGCTTCTGCTTCTCTTTCACCTTTTAATGCACTTCTGTTACAAGAGAGACCTACAGCAACTGCTAAAAAACAGCATGTCAAAACCTCAAAATTCAGTGGATGTTTTGAGTAATACAGCACCCAATATTTTTAGAATTTTGGTTTTCTTCACCCAAAAGCAGCATGATGATTGGCCCCATAACCTGCAGGTGCACCTTTGACATGTCTCAAGCCCGTGGTCACCGACCAGCCCCTCGACATTCCTGCCCTGCTGTTTCAAGATGCTGCTGGCAGGGCTCCACACTTCATTCTCTATTTCTGTCATGACTAGGTTGGTTTTTGGTCTGGAATCTGAAAAGTACAACTTCTACACATATTCTAGTTCCTTTCCCTTTTATTTGTATTCTTCATTTTGTTCATAGAGAAGTCCAAAATATTTCATTATGTTCAAAGCAAAACAAGTTTAGTAAATTAGAGTACATTTCCCAATAGTGTACCTCTTAATGTGCTACTTATTTACTTCCCTTTGGGAAGAGGCAATCCCAGCCACTGCCCTGAGCTGCAGCTTCTCCAACTACATCCCTGCCACAGATACACCCCTGCCACGAAACGCCAGCCAGCAGGGAGGTCTTCAAAGTGCTTAATTAAATAATTCCGACTCACAAGAGTAATCTAGCTCAAGTACAGATTTGTGAGATCAAACTTGAGATTTGCAACAATCAGTGTAACAATCACCAGTTTCATTTTGCAAAGCATCTTTGCCGAAAGATGTTTCATTGTACCAGTAAATTATCTAGTTACAGGTTTTGCAATGCTTTTTTTAGATTGTAGAGGTGACAAACACTTTAAAAGCCTACCAGAACAGCTAAGCTTCTGCCTTTCCGTTACATCAACTTGTTTTTTTCTGCTGTCTTATAAAACAGTCATAGAAGAACAAGTCCAACAGCACCTTTCAAACAAAATGAAAGCCCTCTGAAATTGCCTCTAAAAAAATACATTAAAAACCCAAATCCTGAAGTGAAATAGTAATTAAAAATTCAAATATTGGTCCAATTATCTGTGGCTGCGTGGGACAGTGAAAAAAACTGACCTGTTGCCTAATGCCTCAGACTTCCCAGAGAACCTTATTTTCCCTTTCCAGATATAAATTAAAAGGAAGACAAAAAGAACAACAACAAGCATTCCCAAGGCTGGAAAACTTACAGAACTTTGGCTGGGTGACCTTCAGCTGAGGGCCCACTACAGGTGATCACATCCACAATCTCTGTACCAACAATTATCTACAGAGGCCTTTACAAGGCTGTCAGAATAACTTTGAAACTGAGCTTTCTATATCTTTAATCTATTTTGGAGGGAACTTAAAGCAAATAATATTAAATAAAATCAAAGAAGTCTAAAAAGAACAAAGTAAAATTATAGGAGATCAGTAGCTTCAAAAATTTTCAGAAATAGCTGTTTTTTAAATATAAATTGGAATCATGCCCCTCTTTTTTTTCCTTTTAATATTATGGCTGATTCAACATGTTTTTCCTGCTTTCAAGTTTGGCAGAATTTAAAAAGGATGCCCTTTTTAATCCTGGGAATGTCACAAGTCTCAAACTAGGATCTTTCCTAGCTTTGATAAGACACCTTTTACAAAACACTTTACTGACCACTCCCAGCTGAATCTTTAGCAAAACCTTCATTTATCTTCAATATCAATAATTTAGTATTCCACTTTCAATAAACTGTAAATAGTCTCACTAGAAATCTTTTACTCTAGTTATTCAATTGTACCTTGTCCACCCTCTTGCAGTGGCAGTTTCATATAGGTTCTCCACTGTTATAAAGTCTTTCAGCAGCAGATAAAACTGAAAATGACAAATATCAAAGAAGAATAAAGAAGCAGAACCCTCTGCCACCTCTAAGAAAAATCAGTTTTGTCTAAAATTATAATCTACCATTTGATGTCAGGGCTGAGAAGCAGTGATGGCAGCATCTGAGAGAAGTTCATGCCCTGGCTGGAAGAGCCTTCACTGAAGTGGTGGCTGCCACGGGAGCGGCCGTCCCCGCTGCCCTCCTGCCCCAGGGCTGCCCTGCCCCTGCAGGCCACACATGCACACTTTTGTTCACCACCAAATCTGGTCCAGTTTTCACACTACCCTCACATCACATCCAATCCTCATTTTCAACACATGCCAATGCAACTAAGCCACATCCACTTGCAAAAAAAAAAATACTTCTCCCTAACCTCTCCAGGCAAAAGCAGTCACGTTTCTGTCTAAACTCATGCAGTAGGATGAGTGGAGCGACAAACGTGGCTGGGAAAATGCAGTGTCAAAAACGTGGAACAACACAGCCTGTTGTGAAAAACCCCCACACTAAATCCTGCTCTTGTCAGGTAAATGACCTTTTCCTGCTCCCCAGCAAGCTGAGCAGTGCTGGCCTCCCCGAGCAGACCGTGCCCCATCCTGACGTGCAGCCGTTCTCCAGCATCCCCAGACACCCCGGTGAGGACAGACTGCCCGAGGCTGCAGGGGCACCAGCCCTCCTCTGGGACTCCAGGAATCATACCAGCTGCACCTGGACATGTGAAACGCTGCTTCTGTCCAAACTCTCCAGCTAAGCACCCAATCCAAATGCTTTCTAGAGTGGCAGTTACTTTTATTCCTGAAACTTTTGAAAATACCGTATTTTGAGAAAATTCTGGAAACTACATTTGCATTTGCACCTTAATGTGTACAAAAGGCTGCTTAGGCAAACAGACACAAAACAGCCAAGTATTGTTATTTTTCTTTCCTCCTTTTCAAAGAACAGGAGACTTGAAACCCAGATTCCCCAACGGATTAATCAGGTAAGGAAGCCTGTGAAAACCGGGTCTGTAGATCCAACAAGCTGCCTTACTCTTCCATCTTTGCAGTCTGCTCCTGTGAAAAACTCTGTTTGACCTCCAAACACGTTTGGGGTGTTGCTGTTGTTTGCACAAACTATCACTGGATTCTGCAAGCAAGGCCACAGGAGAAGGACACCACAGGGCCAGCAGTCTTCTCCAAGGATTCTGAACTCCTGGTGCTGGCAGGAAGGCCAGGAATGTCCCAGGACTGCACCCCAGTATTTGGTGGTTCAGGCCCAAGTCGCCCTATGGAAACACCAGCTTTGTGGCCACGTCGAACAGTAACACTGCAGAAGGAGATAAGCCCACATTTCAAGACAGCTTCCACAGGGCAGAAACCTGGCGTTCATTCCGGGACACAATCTGATTCAACACAAAGTTTCCATGGCCAAATGCACAGGCCCGGCATTATCAGCACCACTACAGATACTTCTGATCTTCCTGCTACAGCCTCAATCTTTAACATGCCATTTCACTACTAGAAAGTGGGAAAGCATATACTCCTAGTTCTGCACGCCTGAGATGAAGAGAGATGATGTGATTTCCTAAGAGTCACCCACTGCAGCACAACAGGAACTGCTCGGCTGTTTCCTGCAGCCCAGGTCAGCTTCCCTGTGACTCCTGCTTCCTTCTTCTCTGATGGAGCTGTACCTAGGGCTTCACAGGGAAGGTGAAGCCTAAGAAAACATGTCAATCAAGAAGCTCTCAAAATTCTTTGAAAAAAACCCACCACTCAGAATTTAAATCTGCTAGTGGCCTTTAAGAATCTCTCAGCTCAAATACAGGTTTTGATTTTGGAAACAAAATACACTTCAGAACAACCTTGAAGAATTTATTGACAGACTACTACTTCATTTTGTGATGCTTACACCATTGCTTACAAATCAATCACTGAAAAATAGGAACACAGAACATTTAATGAAAACACCAGCAGTGGATAAACTAAGCAGATTGATCACAGGTAGAAAAAAAGGATTATTTACAGCATGGGGAAAAAATCAAGTGTACCCTGGAAGTGCCCTTCTACTCATAAACCTGAAAGACTGTCAGAATATTGAACCCAAGAAGAATTAGGGACAGATCAATACCCTCCACTGTGGCCAGGAGGAGATGCAAGACAGCTCAGTCCTCCTTCACACCTCCCCTGACACTACAGTAAGTTGTGGTGACACTCTAAGCAATTATTTGTTTTAACACAAGACATTCTGTTCAGTTCTCTATGCAAGCCTGTATCTGTCTTTTCACTGTAGCTTCTGTCACATCTGCCTTAAAAATAGTCACAGGTAGGGAATACTGCAGTACCATGCACTGTTCCCAAGTTCCACATCCCGGAAGAGTTGATGCAGCAGCCACAGGCACTGGCATTCACACCAGGTCTGGACTTTGATTTAATCGATGTAAAGAAATCCCCAGACCACAGAAAAGCCCACCTCCACCTGACATAATGCCCACCTCTCTCTTTAAAATAAAAGGGGAAAATGCCACAAGTCTGTATGCGGAAGTTCAGCCCACATGACATTTCCTTTGGGTTTAATTGCCTCCATACAGTCGGTATCGGCGAGTCACGCCAGGCCCAGAGCACTGAACGTGCAGTTACAAAGAAGCTCTTGTCCTGTAATAACCTCCTTAATCAAAGAGGCGGAATTATGGGTAAAACCAATTTTCAGCTTCACCCAAAGCATCCAAACAGGAAACAAGTCAAAGCTTAACAACCAGCTCTTCCAACATGATTTGAAGGAGTGAACAGCAAAAAGGAAAGGACAGAGACCTCACAGACACTACGTTGTCAACCCTGTCCAAAGTTGGACACACTCATCAGCTTCGGAAGCTGACAGCTCCGCTTACTGTCAGTAGCTTCCCAACCATGGGGTGAAGCTGGCTGGGCAGGTCACTCCTCAGACGGTCAGTGTAACACCTCACAAAAATTCTAAAACTGCTGCTCATTTTTCTTTGAGCAACCCCAAACCATCAGTAAAGCAAACACCCTTTCAGGTGGCTCCAGAAAAACGTTTCCATGGAAGGATTCTTAATTAACACCTGTATCTATTCTACACACATCTGTCTAAAAATACACTGATTGATATCATTTTCCAATGATTAATGCATAGAGCAATTGTATTTTCAGCTCATGTCATGACAGATGCATGACACTGGCATCCATTACTGCAGAAACACTGCTGGACGGAAGCACAAGGAAATGACATTACTATAGTCAAACTTATTTTTTTCCTGTGGAGACCACTGCAGGTCTGGCTTCAGTTCAATTCATTACTTCTAATGTAGCTCTGGGTATGGAAGTTAATCTATTAAACCTTAAAAAAACACAAAATAAAAAAAAATAAATAGATGAAAAATTCCATGTTGGTGACAGTGTACTTAAGAGCTAATCATATAGAATCTTCTTAGGCAGTACAGATACTCTGTTTAAATGCACTTGTAAAAGAACTATCTAAAATATAACATTAGCAAACATCTTCAAAAACAAAAAACTCAGTGTAGACTTTCAAGTGATCACATGAACTCCACTGTTTGCTCTGTCTGAACATTCCTATCAAGTTACATGTTTTTTTACAAGCAGAATTCAATCATGAGAACCTACTCGTTATTTGGTGGAACACATTGATAAGGAAACATTATTATAAATCAAAAAAGTACCTAAATACTACCAGGAAACTGTATTTCTTCCATGTAATTAAAAAAAACAAACTTTGTATACTGATTATTATTAAATATTTGCAGTTACAGGTTGTCAGTGTTTATTATCGAATATATTTGCCAAGCACAGCAGTTAAAGCTCACACAGTTGTATCTGAAATATGGTTGCATTCTGCGCATGCATATTAGACTGAGAAACTTTTAAAGCTGTGATGACTTTCATTTGTAGGAATTAAATTACCAAACTGCATTTGTCTGCAGAGTTCATGTGCTGACTTGATGACACTAGAGGCCTCTTTCAACACAGACCAACCACTCAAATTTTGCCAGAAGGAGATCTGGCCGAATTCAGAATCAAGAGGCTGAAACGTCTCCATACATCATGCTAATCCCAGGAAGATAAAAAACCACCTCTCCTTTGCTCCGAGGCTAAGGAAGTTGTCTGGCTTGACACCACCACTAAGCCAGCGTTTGAACTGCAGGCCCCAGCCAAAGCAGCAGCTGGACAGACCTTGGACGCCGTCAGACGCCCCTGGCAGCTTCAGTTCTGATGTGCACATCCCATCTCAGAACTTCCTAAGCTCTTCTAAACTGAGTTACAAAGGTGAGCTACACTTGGGTTTCCATCAAGCAAACTCTGGCATCGTATCACAGCTCTCCTGTCTGTGAGAAACTCTTCAGCAGATCCAAGCACTGCAGGTAAGTCACTAGTACTAATTACACATCTCCACTCTGGGTGCACATGATAACATTTCTAACAAAGGGATGCTGGCAGGAGGAACAGCTGGGGCACCGAGTGCCACACAAATAACCACTGGAGATGGGGAACAAAACACATCCCTTGAAGTGTGGATTAAACGCTCCAAAAGCCACACACTTCAGTAAGTGTCACTTCCTAACACGGGACACCACGAGCAGCGGGGACACAAGGCCTCTTGCTTCACACCGTTTTTGTGCGAGGACCAAAGAAAGCTGCCTGGACCTTGCAGGGCATGGATTGTGTCGGTCAGTTACTGTGCTGGAATCATGGGGCAGAAGTGGTGGCCAGAGGTGACAGTGTTTTCCACATTCTTCTCAGAACTCAGCAGAGTAACTGGCTCACACATTGTCCATCTCCTCACCCATTTCTGGCTGTGGCGCATTTCTGAGGCAGAAAAGTATCTCAGTGACAAATGCTGTACAGCACCAAGCACAACATCAATATAAAATAGTCACATTCTCCACAGAATTAACACAAATGGCTTCCAGGGAAAGCCTATATATGGAAAACATCTGAGCATTTAGACTATCTTAATATTATTTGTTTTGTAATTTAAAAACAAGTATTTTCATAGTATTTACATTACTTTCCTTCTCTTGCTGCCCTGCTGAACATGTTCAGTATATAAAACTGATCATGAATGCATTACACAGAGCTTCTCCACTAACAGAAACCAGGCAAATATGTTCCGGTATGGCAAATGTTCAGTGTAACACTTTAAAAACCACACTGTGACAAAGATACAGCAGGAACAGTTTCAGCAATCTGTACAGCTCAAACACCATAGTCCCTATATCCTGTTTACCTTCTAGACTGAAACCAGAGGCTGCCCTAAAAGCACTGCACACACACTGAGAAAACATCAAAACCTTAGTCTTCATGTGAAATACGAGGCTGAACCACCTAAAAACAAATCAGTGGACAGTAATACTTGAAAAATTCTTTTTAGAGACCATGTGTACACACCTCAGCATGTGGATCGATATGCAGCTGATATCCCCACTTACTCACACGAGAGCTGCGCAAGGCAGTTTATCTGTCTTTCCAGAAACCCTTTTTATCAGAAATAAATCACACTTACATTTTTTTCCACACTTGCCCACACAGAAAAAATGCCTCAGATAACATTGCCCTAAGTGTGTGTTCATTAGTCTGCTTTCCAACCCCCACTGCTGCGGTGTTTAATTACAGGGTGGAGTGGTCCCCAGGCTACTTATGTTTCTTCCAGCCACAGCCAGAAAATTTCTGCAGGAACTGACATGCAGGGGAGCAACTGCTTCAAGTTGAAGCTGACTGCTGGTCAGCAGGGGTAGTTCCCTGCTCATTCAAAGTCCCATCACTACTTTGCTTTCATAATTCTTGAAAATACGTTTAAATACAACAAATTACATTTTTAACGTCAACAGATCATAAAGGCTTTAACAGGATGGTCCTAATTTGACTATGTGCTTTTAATTGCCTGAATTTTCTTTTGCTAATGACTACAAATAAATCTTTATCATTCAGCTAGAAAGAAATGTCAGGTTGTTTTTTTTTTTTTTACAGACAGGCCTTGAGTATGGGAAAATGTAACCTTGTATGTCTAATTTGACAAAACAGAATCATCAACCCTAGATATTACTGCACATAGTTTTTAATTCTGCTTTCCATAAACAACCTTAAACTTCTGCAGAATACTCTGTTTTCATCTGAAAAAGACTACACTGCTTGCAAGACACTGTAACTCACTGTAACTCGTATCTGATTATTTTATAGCTAAGTATTACTCCCAAAAGCACTGAGGTATAAAGAAATACACTGTAAGCACAAACACATTACTCCAATTATTTTTTACCAAAATGAGAAAAATTGTTGGATAAAATAAAACTGGGGAAAGAAATCAGAGACTAACAAGTAAAAAAAAAAAATCACATACACAACTGACACTTCATTTTATATTAAAAAATGACGTTGTTCATCAGAATATTACTGTTGATAGGATTTGGGGAAAAAAAAAATTAAAAGACACTGAGGGTTCATCCATAGCTTTTTTTAGTAAAGGACTTGCATTTTTGGCCTACGCAACAAGAACCCACCAGCTTGGAAAACTGTGTCAGAAATGTGTGGCAGGAAGGTGAAACCACAGGAGCTCATTTTGATATTCGTCAAAAACCAAAGAGCAGAAAAATACTACATTATGTAAGTTTCAGCCGAGGTATCTGAAAGCACCTGCTGGCCTGGGCCAAGCAGGAATTTACATAAAACACATCTTCAGGAATGCTCTGTCCCAGTGCTCCTGTCAGCCAGCTGCTGCTTCCCTGCACTGGTGAGAAAAATACATGCAGAGCAAACGAGATCTTCCCATTCAGGTCATAAACCAGATGAATAGAAGCCTCCTAAGTCTGGATCCTGGCACGTGTCCACCCACTATTATAAACCATACCCAGAAACACACAGAAGGGCAGAAAGAAACAAAATGTGTTCTTCTGCTTTGCTAGTAACTCAGACTGTGACAAGAGGCAAAAAATCTAAACTCTGTGCAGGATAATTTCATCATTGGGTTCCTGAGTAAAGCTGTGGAGATTCCACAGCCACGAGGCGAAGAAATCACTGCAGAATCACGTACGTTATGCGTGTATTCATTCTCCTGAACAGGAAGCGTTCTCTCCCTTGCCCCGGAGCCCCACCACGCTCCACGAATTGCGGCTGAACACACAGAGGGTCCAAGACGAGCTGCAGACACTGCGCTCCTGGCCGAGCGGCTGCAGCAAACCAGAGATCACCCGAGCCCGGCACTTCAGCCCCCGCAACGCGCCCGGCGGGCGCTTCACCTCGTTAGCAAACCTGTGGTCGCTGCCTTTACCTGCTAGTACAGGGCTGCTTAACCCGCCAGGAATCTGGGGCAGAGATAACAGACTCCACCAAAATAAGGCACTGTTGCCTTACCACAGGTTACGTTTATGACATGTTTTCAGGCCGCTTTGAACGAAATTCCAAGTACCAAATGAAACGCTCCGGCCCAGGACCGGCCGAAGGGGCAGCAGGCAGCTGTGCCCCGGCTGCCCAGAGCCCGGCACGGGGGCCCCCGGGCCCCGAGGTGCGGACGCGGCAGGTCCCGCAGGCAGGTCCCGGCACAGCCTGCCGCTCCCACCTTCTGGAAGACTCCCCGGAACAACCGCTTTTACGCTTGTTTTTTAAAAAACTAGTTTCTGAACCTTGGACGTGTGGCCAAGCAGGAAAGCAGCACGGGCCAGGCAGGCCCGGGCCGGCTCTGCAAGCAGCGCTGCGGCCCGTCCCCCGCGCCGCCCCCCGCACCGCGGCAGCGGGACCGAGCTCCCCGCACGGGCTTTCGCCTCCATCTGGCACTTGCAGGACCCCGGGCGCCCCGCGGAGCCCCCGCCGCCCGGCCCGCAACCCTCCCGCGCCCGGCGCGGCCCCGCCGCACTCACTTGAGGAAGTACCGCTGTCCCGTGTGCGTGAGCGCCATCTCCCAGCCGGGCGGCAGCGGCAGCTCGTCCGTCACGTCGTAGGAGCGCTGCCGGAGGTGGCCGTGCTGCGGGGCCGCGGCCGAGCCCGCCAGCGAGGCGGGTGAGGAGTGGGAGCGGACGTGCTGGGCGGCGGCGGGACGCGGCGGGGGCCCGCCCGAGTCCGTGCTGGACTGCCGCGAGTGCGAGCCCGAGTCCGGCTCCTTGAAGAAGGACTCGGGCAGGATCTTCTTCCTCCAGGAGCTGGGCTTGGGGTTCATCACCGCGTTGAAAAGCGCCTCCAGCTCCGTGTCCAGGTCCTGCGTGACGTGGATCACCTGCTGCCCCGGCGGCGGGGCCGCCGCAGCGGGGTTCATCGTCCCCCCGACGGCGGGCGCAGACGTCCCGGCGGGCAGGCAGCGGCCGGGCCCGGCGCCGCCGAGGACGTGCCCTTCGGAGCCGGGGGGCGGGGGCGAATCACCGCCGCGCTGCCGGAGCGGGCAGAGAGCCTCTGTGCCCCCGCCCGCAGCCTCGGTGTCCCGGGCGGGCCCTCCCCCGGGCCGGGCAGCGGCGGGACCCGGGCAGCGCCGGCCCCTCTCGCCCGCCCCCGCAGCCCGGGCCCGGCCCCGCCCGCACTTGCGCAACAGCCGCCGAAAGTTGGGGCGTCCCCCGGAGCCCGCCGGGATCGGGGCCGGGCCCGCCGGGCCTGTCCTCACGTCCTGCCGCCCCGCCGTCCGCCCGAGTCCCGCACGAAGGTGGCGGGCCGGGCGCTGCGGTGGGCGCTGCGGTGGGCGCTGCGGTGGCCGCCCGGGGCCCTGCCCGCCGCGGGGGCCACGAGCCCCGCCGCTCCAGGCGTTGTTTCTGTGTTCGCGGAAACTCGGGGCGTTTCCTCTCCCGATGCAATTTAACTTGTCAACCTAATTAGCTTTGCTTTAAAACCCTTTTTAGCAAGTTCACAGATGCTACTAATTTCCGGAAGCAAAATGATGCTTAAATTAGTTAAATTAGCCTCATAGGCTAATGCGGTGATGCTGTGGCGGTGGGGAAGGCACGGTGACTTGGACTTCAGCCACTTGGTGGCAGTTTAGGTGAGGGCCAGGCAGGAGTGCAGTGCAGTTATTCCATCAAGCTTTCCAGCTCGCTGTCCGGGGCAGCGTTTCAAATCACTGCTGTGGGGCTTCATACACCTCCCCTGACCTGTTCCCAGTCACTTGTCCTCTGTTTAGTCTATACTAGAAGGCAGAGCTGTCATCAGAACATATTGCTGAGGTTTTCTGTAAAGTAAATGTAATATATACTTCTTCTTTTTTTTTTTAATCTCGTACCATTTTTTCTACCCTTGGAACAACTTTTGAATCGTGACGTAACCAGGACTTGCTTACATTCAGTAGCTGCATCTGTCAAGAGTAATAGTGTTCACGTTACAACTTCAGTGTTGGCCTTTACAACAGGAAGCACACTGTTTATGACTACACACACACAGCTATCACACACTGACGATATAATCACACAACTTTATTTTAGTCATACATTTCTTCGCTTTATTGGTGCATTTTGGACAGTATCCAGGCCATGCTGCTCGATAAGAATACGTCCTTCTCAGTAATCAGAATCTACATTAGAAGAGTCTTTAATATTTTTCTGAACTTACTTTTTTCTTATGCACGACCTAGTCTGAACTTCATTTGGCTTCTCCAGTGTGGAACTTGGACGTGGCTCTTGAACAGCCTTTGTCCCTTGATCAGTGTAACATTTAATAATGGTCATGCAGATTCTGAGAGCCTCAGTTTAAGCCTGTCATGAACTCTGGGCTGGGATCAGCACGCTCTATGGAGCAGGTCTTGCTTGTGCATTTCCTAATTTCCTTGCTTCAACAAACATTCCCTGCCATTTATTTTTCCTTGTATTTCCTGTTCATGTTTCCATTGGCTAGGCAGATCTCCTCCTTGACTGGCTTTTTTTGTCACATCTGCTGTATTTCTGTTCAGGAAACCCAGCACTCCTGGACTTGTTTATGCTTCACTTCCCTTCCCTAAGAATTTTCCATGCTATCTTTTGTACCATTCTTCTGCTGCTTCCTTACTGGGAAACTTGCTCACATTTTTACTAGCTCAGGCAGCTGTGCTAATGGCAGCAGCTGTTCCAAGGTTATGCAGATATTACATATCATTTTTTTCAGGGACTTCCTTGTGTAAAACCTTTGGATAGGAGATGATTGTGTGTGTGTGCATGTGGTTATAGCACAGATAATGATCTGAACGTGAGTGATTTTCCACACAGCCTTTACAAGGGCTTTTTTGCTTCCTCCAGGCCTCTGTATCCTTGAGTGAAGGCACACCCATCTGCCTGTTGCATTCCTTTCCAGATGACATGCCTGTCAAGGAAAGCTCTGAGCATCATTCATGGTGCCATCTCATCTACGTTGACGAGACCAATTCCATAGGACAGTGTGGCACCTTGTAACTACAGGCACATATGTCCTAAATTTAAGCCGTATTACAGCTAGAACTGTCTTCTTCAGCAAGATGTTAGTATTTCAGCTGTGTTTTTTACTGAATAATATAATTGGCTGCTGTTGTGCCACTTGGTGTAGGCTAAAGCATCTCTCTCCACTAATCTGAAAGTGATTAAAACTGTAAAAATGAATTTTCATGGTATTATTATTCTTTGTTTAGCAAATAGTAACTTCCTTCTTTGGACACAAAAATAGGATATGACCACCAGCTTTTATAGAAAATCATTCAATATGTTCAAATCCAGGGAAGGCTTCCAATTACAATGGGACTGGATTAAACAATAAAGGAACCCAACCACAAATGGGGAGTAGGTGGCCTCTTTATCATTACTTCTTTCTTCTAATTACAAGATCATACACTATAGAAAACAGGACAAGAACTTTTTTTTCTCTCAATTTCATGTACTGTTCAAATGTTTTTGGACAGTGCAGACTTTTTTGTGTTCAAATAAAGGATTTATAAAAGTATGTAACTTTGAGTATACCCTATTTATCATGTGTGTCATACACACACATTTACACTGTAAAAACATCAGTTTGTCACGTGAACTAGTAATTTTTATTTGCACTTTTGGCAACTGGGTATTGTTTGATGGACAATTTTGTACATTATGCTCTTGCCAGAAGTTCTATATTAATCTAATTTCCATGAGACTTCTTCTGGAAAGTTATACTTCCATAAAAATATGGTGTTTTCTAACAAAGGGGCTAATGCTGAAGATTCTGGGTTTTATCTGTGTGCATTTCATGGCTGCTTGTTTCTCAGGTAGCTAGCAGCTCGTGGACCTTGGCTGGCACCTCAGAATGCATGCAAAGCACATCCTATGTAGACAGCTGTGATGTGGTTTATTTAATACAAAGACCTGGTGTGTATTACCAAGTTTCACTAAAATAGCTATGTAAGCATAACTCCCCAGCCAACATCTCTGAGCCAGCAAAACCTCCAATGTGGACACAGCCTGCTAGCCAAAAAACAAACAAAAATAACTTCTGTCAGCTTAGTTCATGTTGTTTTATAAGTTGAAGTAATTTTACTGGCAAGAAAGCTATGTGAACATCTATAGTAGATGACTGCTCAGACATTCATTTCAGAAACAGCTGTGCTAACCAAGAAATGGCACCCATGTGTGTCTCAGAGGTTATTCCCCTTGCAGCAAAGCCAGTGGAATGGCACAGACAAACACTGCTCACCCACATCAGTATGAAGGCAGATTACATTTGAGCAGTTCACAACAGGGATCTGGGGGAAGCTGCAGGGTCGTTTGCCAACAGCTGAAGGCGTGTCAGCAGTGTCCCTGCAGCTGCTCCTTTCTGCTGCTCCACTGAGGTCAGCTTGCCCCCTCCCAGGGAGGCCACATAACACAACCCAGAACTCTAACTCAAATAATGGTGTTTCCTATTACTACAAATAATCTGGTGGGTGAGAGAATTTTCAAATTTCAAGACACAAGTTTAATTTATACTTACCTTGAAAATCAAATCGGTGGGAGTATTTTAAGAAAGAGGTTGTGCTACAATAGACCTGACCCTGACCACAAGCACAGTGACAGGAGACTTCCTTCCCTTTATTTAGGGAAGCAAGAAACAGCAGAGCTTTACTCATGGAATTTTGCCAGGTTATTCCTAACCTTGGACTTCCTTTCCTACACACTGTCTATTGTTAATATTACAATGTCACAGTATAGGAAACGGGCATTCTTGAACAAAAACTGGAACAGAAACAAAATTGCCATTCATGTCCCTGAGCCTCTACATGGACACTATCATAAACTGCATGAAATTTAAAACAGGTCTAATACATTCAACATTAAATTCAAAATATAGTGTTAAGACAATATCTTAGTTAGGTTGGTTTTCTGTTCAATGGGAATTGTAGGCCTAATCCAAAGTTCAGGGACTGATTCTATTTGTGTGTGTACACATAAACTAACTCCATAGCTGTTTAAATGAGAACAGTTTTCCCCATCTAGTCAATTAGCCAATTAAAAGGTGAAAATGCTTTTAGTATATTAAAAGCTTGCAAGGAAGTGTGGCAGGGACAAGCCAAAGTACAAGAAAATAAAGCCTGTAGGAGAGTCTAAATGCTTCAGTGATGGGGAGTTGATTAAAATTTGGATTAGAAACTTAATGGATTTTACAAAATCCACGGTGATCATAGAGAGTTCATTCAAAGGGATTAAAAAAAAAGGGGGGGGAGGCAGGGAAGAAAAGAATTGCTTCTTGAGTTTACTCAGTATTTAAAAGAACACAAACATTTTACACCACCAAACAAATTATGTCAACCTGAGTTTTAAGAATTGGGTTATATATATTTATATATGCCAAATAGCTTAGCAAATTAATGAGCAGGTTCAAGAAACAATGTTCTCAGTGATTGAAAACTGGACATTTTACTGTCTGCAGTTTAAAACTGATCCTGAATTTGGAAAATATAAGGCGAGATACATTTTAAGATAAGTCTTGAGGCTATGAACAATTCTCATGGGAACACAAACACTGGAAATAATTGTATAGTGAAACTTCTCCTCGATAGATTATACAAAACATTCTGCCCTCTGCTGTTTACACCAGGAAAAAATACACTGGGATACAAATCTGTTGAGAAGCAAATAGCTAAGGGCTGAGGCTAACTCTGCTTTTAAGAAAATAACCTAGGTGATGCTTAAACGAGTTGGATTTTCAGTTGTTCCATACACTTGGCATGAAGTTCACCTGAGTTTAATGATCTGTCCAAAAGGTACTGAGAAGCCAGTCGCAGGCTGCTGACTTCATACCACCAAAAGCTGCTGGACATACAGGAAGGGCTGTTCTGCAAAACAAAGTTAGATTTGCAATAAAACATACAGAAGTTCCACTCTAAGGGTAACAGATTATGTTTCATATTGAGTATATTTCTAAAGATTAAATAGTAATACACTCTATTCCTCACAGATTATTCAGAACTCGATGTTTGTCAATTGTTTCAAGATTAAGATCCTGCACTGCCTGCAAATTACATTTGGTTAGGCACTTTGAAAAAAAACAAACTTAAGTAACTTTTTAAGAGGTAACTTGAAAGTCACCTTTTTTTCTGTTATAAAATAAACATTCAGTTCTTCCAAACTTGCAAAGAAATAGTAGCAAAATGGCCTCAAATTTAACTTTCCTTTTAGCGGGTAGATACCAGAGGAAATTTTTAAAAGTCTGTTAAAAATAAAATAGGTTAAAAGTAGCAACATTACCTTTTTTTTTTTAATAGCTTGTGGTTAATGCTTTGTACTCCCCATGTCTTGTTCAAAGGTTTCTATAACGCGATTGCAAAATCATAAGAAACAGATTATATTAAATACAGCTTTGCATGTCACTTTTAATTTTGGGTAGAGTTTGCATTAGAAAAATCCAGATCCATGAGTGAATTCTTGTTTACCACTCTCTGTGGGTTACTGAAGTAGATGCTTTTTCAGCCTCCAGCCCCAGGTGCCCTCCAGAGCAGCAGCCCCACAAGCACTGCAGTTCCAGCCCGGTAAGTTGGGTGGCTCTGGTGACACCAGCAGCAGTGCCACTCTGTGTCTGCACAGATCATGGTGGCTCAGACAGAACCTGCACATCAGCACCTCTGTCCTTGCAGCTGCAGGCCCTCAGTGGCTGCTGAGTGTGCTACAGAGACAAGGAGGGGGGAATTTGCAGAGCTGTGGGAGGACCTGTTCCAACCTCCCACAAAGGCCAATCTTCCTCTCTGAGAGCTGAGCTGAAATCCCTAAGTGCTGAGAAGCTGCTTTTCCAGGCTCAGCACTTCTGCTCAGAACAAACTGAAAGGTACAACTCAACAGCAACACACTTGGGCAAAGGCTCTTTCTCCTTTTCTTTTTGACCTTGTTCATGGATCACTGCCACACTGACTTTCTTCAAATTTCACCCAGCTTTTAAATTTCACCTTGACCACCCTCAGCTCAGGTCTTTTTTTGTTAGAGGAAGCAAGGCTGTTCAGTGCCACAGTTTTTACTGGTAAGCAGCTTCCAAAAAGGGAATTATGCGGGCTTTCCAGTGACATCCTGTATTGACAAAATCCGCTTGAAGTCTCCATTTTACTCATGATCACCAAGTGAAACCCTCCCCTTCTCTTCTCACATGTGCTTCCAGACATGACACGTGTAAACTGCCAACACTTAGTAGGATGCAACTACCTCTGCAGCAGCTAGTTTTCTTTTTGAAAAAAACATAATCAAGAGACAGAAAGGTAAGTATGTTCAGATTCATAGGGCAGTAATGAGAGACAAGAAAAGCTTCTAGGACTTGTATCTACAAGTTCTGTTTTGCTGCCATCAATTCTAGACTATGGCTACAGTAAGCAGAAATGGAGCAAAGAGAAACCACTGACTCACATCTAGGCTGTTCCTGTATTTCACCTGAAAATGTAGGCCAATTACAGAAAAAATACTAATTGGAAATCCAAAGTATTAACATTTGATCACGTTTAATTACCACATACTATATGTGAAAAAAAATGCTATGAAAAAGTCACCACATACGGGCAGTAATGAGACACAGTGATCCATGGGAGAGGAAACCATCCTCATGCTGCAGGAAGCTACTGGAGAATCAGCAACTCCATGTGCCAGGAAACTGAGGGGCTTTAAGTGCAGGAAGTGTGCATGATTAAAGCACTTCTGCCATGCAGGTTTCATTGGAAATAGTACCTCTCAAAGGTTCAAAAATTCAGAACAACAAAACAATGCATTAGTGACTGCAGGAGCCCAACTGAAACAGAAACATGTGGTGTTGCTATGGAAGACAGTAAACACACAGTTATTGCCAGAGTCTGTATGTTAATGTTCTCTCTGGCCTGTTTGTCCTTCCAGATAAATTTCAGGGGCTTTGAGGCACCCTCACTAGTGATGTTACAACATCAATTAGGAAAACTATTAAATCTGAGTCACAAAAGCTAAAATATATTGCATTGGAATACAATTGAAAAGTGACTTTTGACCCAACTTTCGTGAGGCATTTTTCTTAAAAAGGGAAAAGCATCCTTTATGCTGCAATACGTAGCTAGTCTTTCCCTTCTGAGCACAGTATGCAATCGGGGAACAAAAATTGTTGCATGACAACATGAAGATCAGACTTAACACTATTAACACAATTATAGTTAACACTATTCTTAATCTCCCCCTAGCCCACAGTTTTACTCCTGTGGTGTTTCAGATCAGCTTTACATACAGAAATAACCGGACTGATAACTCACATTTAGGCCACTGGGTTTCCTGCAGGAACTGCTCCCTGCAGAAAGCATGACACTGCCTGGCAGGGGTTGTAGCTAGTCTTGTTGCAATGAGGTATTAGCGTGGTGGTATTTTATCTCATTATAAAAGCAGTGTCACACTCAGCCTCTGTGCCAGCTGAATCCAAAACTACGTGAAAAACCTACTTGATAAATGTAAAAAAGAATGTGCAGCTTCATAAAATATTGAGACAGCTCTACTTACTGTAGGAAAGCTCAAGTAGAAATACACTAATTTAGAGCTAGGGGAATTCTCAGCATAGCATGCTGAATCTCTGAATGTGCACTAAAGCCAAACCAGCTACCCAGCTCGTATCAGGCAGGTGTGTAAAGTTCACAGCAGAGAACATGCAGCCTGTAATTACTGCTGAAGAGCCCGGCACAGGAAAGCATCTCATCTGATCCAGATGTTTATTTTTCTTCAAAACATATCTGTGAACATAGTTTTTAGTTGCTTCACAAAGTGCTCAGTAAGACAACAGCCACCAACCGACACTACTTCATGTTGCGCACGATTCTCCTGCAATGGTTTGTCTTCATCTCCCCCAGGGCTTGTTCCAGCTGCTGAATGAGGTGGAGGAGGGTGGCAGGGTCGGTTTGCAACACCTGGGCAGTTTCATCTTCGTTCTCAGTAAGGTGGAGCTTTATGGTCACAGCAGGCTTGATCTGTTGTCTCAAACTTCGGCTTGCAAGCTGCACAGGGAGATTGGATGAAGTGGAATAAGGAAGCAAAGGGTGGTTTCCCACTGTCCTGCCTACAATTCACAACAGGTTTGCAGGATCGGCCTGCAAGTTTTAAAATCCTTCCCATCCACATTAAAAATAAACACAATCTGTTACTTAGTTTTACTGCGAGGCAGTACTAATACACTTAAATTAATGCTTTCATAGTAATCCTGAAAATTAAGTGTTAAGTAAGACCAGGTATATTTATTACATGCTAACATTTTTAAATGAACCTACCAATTCCAATTTCATAAAGCAACAAAGACTACGTATCCTGTTTGACTCATAACTATCTTTGTTGGAATAACAAAACTATGCCAGTTTTAAAGAAATTTAAAACTTCTGCCTCCATTGCTTTGAAGTAAGATAAATTCATGGTTTAATAATTGTTTATCATGTTAAAAATGCAAATTAAAATACAGAATACTGAAACATAAATTACCTGCACATCCAGTCTCCACTCAAGATTGTGATAGCTAGGAAGCTTTGGTGCCAGCTCACTAAGAATGCTCCTGATCTCCTTCCTGTTATCGAGGTAGAGCTGGAGCAGTAATTTGTTCAATTCATCTGAGAATCCCAGAACATTAATGGAATCTTGGAAGTCAATCTCTGAAATCTAGGAACAACAATTTAGGCCTTAATACGGGACTGTGTAATAATCATTACTTGCTGGAAAACAAATAAAACTGTAAGGAAACACTCCATGTGGTATGGTGCAGTTACTTCCCTGCAGGAGTATGTGAGTACAATTCTACAGCTAGGACAAAACAAATCATCCAGGTTTTAAGGGATTTTCTCATGTTTATCTATTACTGCTGATTTGCATGAGCTTCAGGAACGGTTTCAGAATAGTTGGTTTTTTTTAAGGAAAACATTCAACATCCTCACTTTTAAGCCTTCATATCAGAGAACAAAATGCAACATAAAACATCTGAGTTTGTCACGGGGAAATACATATTTTAATCATCAATTTAACAAGAGTAAGTTAACATAACATTTATACTCGCACTATAAACATTCTGAAGTGATCTGAATGTCTACACCTGTAAGTGAGCACCAGATATGACTTTAAGGCTCCTGCTACATAACTCAGAGTAGCCTCTTTGTCCTGAGCTGGGGGAGCCTGGTTCATCACTGTGGATGCAGTTATTTGTTCACCTCAAAAGGTGGTGTCCTTACAGTGCACTCACACCCTAAACACATTCTGTGATCAACTGTATTCTACCACAATACCTATCACTTATCTGTCAGTCGAGTCACATTACTTCAAGGGAAGATTCTGCAAAATTTAATCCCTTCCCCACACACTCTCCAGAACCACGCCTGCATGAGTCTAACTTGGAATGACTCTTCTCTGAACCCCTTCTCCATGTCTTCATCGTACAAATGTTCTACTGTATCAATAGTAAAAAGTCTTTCCAATGGAAACTGTAATTACCCAGCTATTGTTCTTTCAATGCTTACACCCACCCAAACTTCTCACGTCAGGAGATGAAAAAGCTCCCAAAACGACAGCATCAGACAAACATAGGGGCTGTTTAACCTTATGCTGAACTAGGTTTTCCCCACTCATCAGTATTTTCAGAGCTGTAAGTGTTTAAAACATCTTTTGAGGATATCCCTGAGTTCACGCCAGAGAGGTGTCCTCACCATCAGCTTGGAGCTCTCGGTGAGGAGATACGTCAGTCCCTCCACCCCGTGCTGAACGGTGTCGACACTAATGTTAAGTTTTCCTTTAAAGAAAGTACAAAGAACCTTTTACTTTCTTATTAAGTTGCCACATCAACAATACACAAAACTGCAAATTTACCCAAAGCTGAACTGCAAAAGACGCACAGAAAAAAAAGCGGAGGGCTGTGCGCCCCGAATGTTAACGTGAGAGGCCCAAACAGCAGGTCAGATCCCTCACCCAAACCAAGCAAACAAAACACAGACACCCAAGAAAAACCCCAAACCGATTTCCTACAGCGCGACACGGAGCAAACCGCGCTGCGGGCAGCAGGGCCCGCACCGCCCCGCGGCCCGGGGCCCCTCGCGGAGCCGCCCCGCGCCCGCTGCCCCCTGCCCCGCGCCCGCTGCCCCGTGCCCGCTGCCCCGCTCCCCGAGCCCCCCTGCCCCGCTCCCCGCGCCCCCCTGCCCCGCGCCCCGAGCCCCCCTGCCCCGCGCCCGCTGCCCCGCACGGCTCTTACTGGCGGCCGCCTCGCAGGCCCGCGGCGCCGCGCCCCGCCGCAGCAGCTCCACCGCCAGCCGCGCCAGCTCGCCGACGGCTGAAAGAGAGAGAGACCCGCTGCAGCCCGGCCCGCTGCCCGGCCCGCCCCCCGCCTCCCGGCCCGGGCCGGACCTGCGGCGCCCGCGGGCGGCAAGCGGCCCAGGTGCGCCTTCTGCTCCTCCGACAGCACCAGCAGCATCGCGCCCGCCCGGCAAGGCCCGCCCGCCCGGCAAGGCCCGCCCGCCCTTCCGCGGCCCCGGCCGCGCCTGCGCAGCGCCCCGAGCCTGCCCGGGCCGGAGCGGCCGCGCTGCTCCCGGGAAGCAGCCGGTGTTCCAGCGGGGAGGAGCGCGGAGCCGGCCCGGGAACCGGCGGCGGCGCAGAAGGGCCGGGAGCGGGAAGAGCGAGGTGCGGCCCGTGGTGCCCGCTGCGGCGGATCCCTGCCTCGTGCCCCGCGCTGCATCCCAGCCCGCCCGCCTCAAAGCCGCCCCGCTCCGCTCCCGCACCAGGCCCTCCCGCGGCGGGCACCGCGCCCGCAGCTGCGGGACGGGGCCGGGGACAGGGCCCGCGGGAGGTAACAGCGGCACCCGTGTGCTGAAATTCCAGGCACGGCACTGCTCTTCACGTGCCTCAGGCTACTGCTAGGAACACGCGTTCCTGCCGTTTTGAATACAGCCACCCCCCCCCGCAAAAAAACCTGACCAACATCCCAGTGTTCTAAATTACTAAAATGATGCATAACTTCTCAGAAATCTAGTTGCCCAGGGAAGCTGTGGCTGCCCCATCCCTGGCAGTGTTGAAGGGCAGGTTGGATGGGGCTTGGAGCAGCCTGGGCTGGTGGGAGGTGTCCCTGCCCATGCAGGGGGTTGGATCTGGATGGGCTTTAAGGTCCCTTCCCACCCAAACCAGCCCGTGACGCTATGAAATCGTTGTTTTCTCTTTTAGGAGATAGTTCATTTTGTTAAACAAAAAGGTTGGTCAGTTTCTGAAGGGTTTATTTTAGAACAGTCTGGAAAATGTGAGTGGAAAAATATTTTACTTCCAGAAAAATATTTAGTTACCAGGCTGGAGATCCCCAGATAACACAGTGCTGTTCCATAAGCCAGGCAGTCACCAACTCTTTCTAGCTATCCCACGCACGCAGGTGAAATGTTGTGCCTGCCAACAGATATGTTCCAGTTTAATTATATTTGAAATTTTTAATCTTATAAATTACCATAGTAAAAAAAAAATATACAGGAAATTTTTGCCAGTTTATGGCTAGGAAATAGGCACAGTAGAAGTTCCTGCACAGCCAGTGGGGTAGGGTTTCTTACTCTGCAGGACAGTAGCCATAGCGCCATGAGTTTCTTCTGAGACTATGAACTTGAAATAACCTAATCTTGGTAAATCAGTCCATTCTTTCAATTTCCCCTCTACCCCATCCTGTTTCAAACATTCACCTATCCTGTTAAGTGCTCTGGTCAATAAACATTTAATTATTTTTGCTGGAAAAGACCTTGAAGGTCATCAAGTCCAGCTGTTAACCCAGCACTGCCACCACTAACCCACGTTCCCCACATCTACACAGCTTTTATGTACCTCCAGGGACGGGGGCTCCACCACTTCCCTGGGCAGCCTGGGCCAGGGCCTGGCAAGCCTTTCCGGGAGGAAGCTTTCCTTAATATCCCATCCCAACCTCGCCGCGGCAACTCTTGTCCTGTCCCTTGTTACTTGTGCGAAGAGCCCGGCACGCACCTTGCCACCGGACTTCCTCACCGCACTCCTATATCCTGCTTACTTTTTGTGCTTAGCTCACGCTTCTGAAGTGCGTCTGGTCGGTCTTGTTTTTCTGTAAACACAGACTCGGGCCAAGGGGAGCGGGCGGGGACAGACTCCCTCGGCTCCCACACACTGCTGGAACTGGAACCCGCCGCGCAGCCCCAGCTCCGCAGGGGCGGGCGGCAGCCGCCCACCCGCCTCCGCACAGGCCGCGCCCCCCGCCCCGCGGGCGGCGACCTGCCGCTCGGGCACGGGCGGGGCCGGGGCCGGGCCGGCAGCAGGGCGGGCCTGCGAGAGTCGCCGTTACCGGCTCGCCCTCGCACCCCCGCGGGGCTGCCCTGCCGTCCCTCACGCTGCGCTCCCGCAGGTTGTCGGGCGGGACAGCGGCCGGAGAGCCGCGCCCGGGAGAGCCCCGCCCGACCCCGCCCGGGAGAGCCGCGCCCGCCCGCCCGCCCGCCCGGCCCCGGCTCGGGCCCCGCCCCCCGCCGTGGTGCCCGCCCCCCGTCACGCGCCGCGCTGAGTGGCAGGTGCGGCGAGCAATGGGCTGCCCCGCACCCGCCTCTCGCGCCGCACGGCGGCGGGGCGGGACTTCCGCCGCGGCCGCGAGCGGACGGAGCGCGCCATGGCGTCGGCCTAGGCGCGGCCCTCGGCTCCCCGCGCCGCGCCGGGCCGGGCCCGCAGGTGAGCGCCGCGGTGAGCGCCGCCGGGGCGGGGCGCGGGCCCCGCGCGCCTCCTCGCTGCTGCCGGGCTGCCCGGCTTCGCGGCGGTTAAGGAGTTAGTGGGCCCGTCGCCCCGTTGCGCAGCGCCTATTTGCCTCCACCCTTAGCGGCGAGGCGGGGCCGCCCGTCCGCGGGTGCAGGCGGGGCCGCGGCCGGGCCCGGCGCCGTGGGCCCGGCTTGAGAGGCCGCCGGCCCTAGCGCTTCGCTGCCGTTGCAGTCTGCGCGGAGATCCGTCTCGGCGGGCAGGGCAGGGCAGGGCAGGGCAGGGCAGGGCGGGCAGGGCGCTCCCGAGCATCGCTTCCCGGCTGCCGAGAGCTCAGCCCGTGCTCTGCTTTTCACAACTGCCCGGTGTGTGGTTCTTCTAAGGCCGTGTCGGTGCGCTGAGATACCGGTTATGCTTGGAAGGTAATGAGCCAGCGTGGAGTCTGCCTGGCTGACCAGCACACTGCCAGTAAAGAGCCGAAAACAAATGGAGAGGACTGGGGCCTGCGTCTTACTAGATACACCGAATTTTGTGCATTAGCTTATCAGTTCTCTGCATAGATGTTGAACGGAGGTTCAGGTTAGTAATGGCATCAAAATGCAAAAAGCATTGATATCGGGGCTTTTGGGGATATGTGTGAAAACTTTTAATTTTATCTAGGTAATGTTTGTTCACCCTTTGTGTAATTTTGGGAGGTGCAGCTCAACCTACGCAAATATTTAGAATGTCTTCAACTGAGTTTGTGGCAGGACAACGTTTATGTTATTTTTGTGGATGCTGTAAGCGTTGTAATCCTAATTTGCAGTAAAACAGAATTTGTTTGTTTAATACAGATGTGCAAGCTAGTTTTTTTTCACCAGTGGGAGGGAAAAGAGCTGTTTTCCTGAGAGGGCTGAAGCATAAGCATAACCATGTGGACAAGGACTGCTTTGTCTTCTGCTGTGAAATGTGTTTTGAGTTGATTTGAGTTACAAACTTCTGAAAAAATTACTATTTCTGTGCACTTTGTGGAGTGTGGTTTGTGGATAGTTGCCAGAAGCTCTGAATAGTCTATCTCTGTGTCCCAAGCCATGTAATTTCTTCTCAGCATCTGTCCTAAATGTGCTCCCAAGGCTTGTTCATCCTTGGTACCTGTGGAAATGGGATTTTTGACTGTATCCAGAAGAACATTTTCCGCTTGGGTTGTATGTTCTGGTCTTGGAGTGTTAAAACGCTGTGTTTTACAGCCCCTTATTATTAATACAAACAATACCACTAATGTGTTAAGAGGCAGGCAACATGTTCTTGGTGTCCAGCACAGCAGAGGGATGTGTCTGTCGTCTGTTGTAATTGAGTTTATTTGGCTGTCCTTGTCTTCAAGTGTGAAGGGACATGTTGTTCCCCCCTTCCTTGGAAGGTGCAGTCAGGAGTGTTTTCTCTTGCACATCGAGCAGCTCTGCTGCTGCTGCTGCTCTGTCTCCACGGGCAGTGCCTGGTCTGGTGTGCCCTCAGTGTGTTTCCTGAGTGCTTGTCCTGCTGCAGCGGGTGCTGTGCCAGGGCACACCCACATCCTCCCCTCAGTTCTCACCTGCTGATCTGTGCAGCATGTGACAGGGATGTCGCTCCTCAGGCTTGGTTTGTTTTATCAGTTCTAAGGTGCTGAGTGGGAAGAATAAAAACTACTCAAAGTGCCCAAAGTTACTTGAGGAGAATTTTATAGACATTAGAAAATCAGGTGCAAAGTGCTGAAGATTAATGCAAAGTTAAGTTTAACTTCTTTTGTGTGGTTTACAGTATAGCCTTTAATGACTTTTATACCTGTACTTCTGCCTGCCAGAAGCTGCCTCCCTCAGTTAACATTGTAGTCTACAAAGGAGCCATGGAATTTCAGGAATCCCAAGGCTTTTGCTTGCTTTTGAGGCAGTAGTTCTTGGGCCCAGAAGAGCCTATGATTGTTTGACAGAAAAGACTGCACTGTACATGCGCATTCTTGGCAAGGACAGCCTTACTTGTGGTATTTTCTAACCACACTCAACACTGTTTTGGTGCTTTCTCAGTGTTTTAAGATATCTGCTGAATTTACTGCATTGGTTAAAATACTGAGGTAGCTCCTAGTTGTTTCTGTCCTAGTAAAAATAATGGTATTGTTCTGTATCCTCCCAGTTTCAGCAACAGCCTCTTTGCTCGGGCATGCCCCTCTGAAGAGAGAAACTGGTAAATCTTAATATAGATATAAAAATTCATGAATTTCGTAATTCACTACAGGTTCCTGTGACTGTAACTTCTGTTCCGCTGACCCGTTGAAAGTTTTGCAAAGCATCATGTGTCTGAAGGGCCAAGTCAGAATCATGAGAGCTGGTTTTGAAAGTATTGGCTGTTTCCTCCTGTCAGTAATAATGAGTTTTCATTATCTTCGTGTTCGTGTAAATCCGGTATTTTCTTTAATTAATGTTGAGAGCCTCAGATCTTAGGACAATGCTTCCTCTTTAAGAAACCCACAACGGATAGGACAGGAAGACAGGATTTCTGAGGTGATTCTTGGTTCAGAAAGGGAATATAGCAGTCTTGATGTGATTTCTTGAGTAAGTCAACAAAGTTATATTTTTCAGAACGAACTATCTACAGTCAAAAAAGCCCCAAACAAATCCACACGGAACCATTTAAGTAAGAAGCCTCAAATTGGAGTTTTTCAACAATCAGGTGAACAATTAGGATGACCTAATTGAGTTGTAATTATTTGTGAAGTACTTTCAATTCATCCTGTAAAAGAAATTAGAGATCTGATGTTCTGATAAAGGTGTTATTAAGCACATACCTTTTAAAACTTGTCCTTGAATTATTGTAATTATTATAGCAATATTTGATCCAGTGTTTTTGCTGTATTTTGTGTCACCACTATTTTAACTTTTTCATTTCAAGTTATTTCTTACTGTGAGACTAGAAGAATGGCTAGAAAGACTCAGTCGTCCCTCTGTGAACCCAGCGATTATTTTAGATTGAGCAGTAAGAGTGGTTAGATTTCATGCTGATTGTAGCACTGAATTGTTGCTTGTTTTGTGCTCTGCAGTAGGAGGTGTTGAATGTGTGAGGATTTTGAGTGTTGGAAATTTTAGCTTGATCACATTTAGGTGTGAGTTTTTATGAGGAAAGTAAGATATTTTGTACTTGTATGCTCTTAAGAGAGGTTGCCTGCACAGAATTATGTTTTAGCTAAGCCTAAGAGGAGTCTAAAGTTCCTCTGCAGACAGCTAATAATTGTCTGCCCTAGGTCTGCATTGTGACTGTAGCAACAGTAAAAAAAGAGGTTGTCATCTGTGACTTGTCAGTGAAGAACAGAGGTCTTGATCTTTGTCTTCAGGTTGTGTTTTTGCAGTGAGAGGCATTTGGAAGTGAGGGCTCAGGGGCAGATGCCACTTGGATGTTTCTCATTAACAGGGACTGCCACCATTCTCATGGGGCTCTTCCCAGTGCCACAGCTTTTCTGGGAATGAATGATGGTCAGGGTGTTCACTCCTCCCTTGCTGTATCCCAGGTTACTAAGTGAAGGGCTGTTGTGGGAAGCTCAGTTAAGGTAATCCTCTGTTACTAGTCCTTGCTCTTGAAGAGTTGTGGTTGTTAAGATGGCTGTCTGCAAAGAAAAGCAAGAAGGTACTTGTTTAAGCACTAAAATGTATTACCTTAGTTACTAGTTTTGCTTGGAAGAAACTTTCAGTGAGGAAGAGTTCTCTGTCACTCTTTGTTAACACAGACCCAGCAGACAAGGAGTGTGAGGCCCAGGTGGGTCATGAGGCAGACTCCTGGGGTCTGTCTCCTCTGCCCACCCGGGCACTGCACTTGGGTGGGAAGAGCAGGGCACACACGGGTGGATGGCGGTGGTTCTCTTGGGTTCTGCAGATGGAAGTTCTACTATTAAATTATCTGGGTTGTTACAATGAAATGTGTTGAAATGTGTTTTTTAAAAAAGCAGATCTAGAACACATCTCCCATGTCAGTAGGCCCATAAAGGCTTATAATATGCTCATAAAGATTAAATGTATTTTTGTTACTTGTACAGAGTATTGATGCAGAACACGTTCTACTAGTACTTTGGTGAAATTGTACATTGATGTTGAGTTCTGTTTGAATAAACTCAAATTGATAGATTATATGACATTTGGGGAAAAGAAAGTGAAGGGGTGGAGTCAGTAAAAAGGAAGAGAAAACAAACACTGGTTTAAGCTTTTTTTGTGGAGGGTGGGGAAAGGCATGGCAGTAACCCATCCTGTATTTTGGGAACAACATCCAGGACATGTAGCTCATGAGAGATGGAGGAGAAGGCAGATGGGCATCTCACCAGGATTCTTAACCAGCCACATGTCTTTCCTCTCTGAAGTCTCTATCCCCTTGTCCTCTGTTCCTCCAGTTCAGATTGGATTTCTCAACAGCATAAGTTAAGGCTAAATCTCAACCTCCCATGTTACTGCAAGCTGTGGGAAGTTACGTGCAGGAATTTAAACCCCTTTATCAGGAAACTTCTGAGGGGGGAATATATTAAAGGGTACAGTTCATGTGGAAATTCAAGGACTCAGAAATTAGGAGATGCTGTGGGTGTGGCTACTTTTGCAACTTCAGTTTACCCCTTTTCCCTCTTGTGTAGAAATGGTGGTAGAGTTTAATAGATCCTATTGTCATATTTTTCCCCTACAGAGCCTTGTTTGGTTCAGTATGTGAGTGGCATGAACTGAAAGATTTAAGTTGGTTACATGGAAGGCTGGAACTTCTTCCTTTCCCTTGCCCAAACCAAGTTTTTGCTTCATTTTGCAGTTCAGTTAGTGAAGTTTTTACCTGCACATGCAAGTGTGTTGTGTAATTGCCTCTTCATTTTCTTAGAAGCTGAAAGACCTGCACTGGAGAAGACAGTGATAGGACAAGGGTTAATGGTTTTAAACTGGGAGAGGGGAGATTTAGGTTAGATATTAGGAAGAAATTCTTCACTCTAAGAGTGGTGAGGAACTGGAATGGGTTGCCCAGGGAGGCTGTTGATGCCCCATCCCTGGAGGTTTTTAAGGCCAGGTTGGATGAGGTTTTGTGCAGCCTGGTCTAGTGGTTTCCTGCTCATGGCTGGGGGGTTGGAGCTTGGTGATCTTTAGGGTCCCTTTCAGCCTTGATGATTCTGTGATTCTATGGATTGAATGCCTCTGGGCACATGATGTTGAGTATTTGAGATTAAAGCTTTGCAGAGACACCATTTCTTATTATGTTAAACATGATGATTATCAAATGTTGCAGATTTGCACCATGTTGTTCATATGTTTGTGGATTGTGAGGTCATAAATTAGGGGGCCCTATAATAAGTGCAGAGGCACTTGGCCTTTCACAGACATTCAATAAACTCTGTGGCCCTAAGAAACTGCCTTTGTCAGCTATGGAAATGACATTTCAATCAGAGTAATGATTGTTTTCTAAATTGAGTCTCTTGGTGGTGTCAGAAAACTATTTAGAAGAGACAAAAGGAAAATAATCTGTAACCCATTTCAGAGCATAGTGGGCTGCTAAAATGAGCAGTACTGTGGATTATATCTTAAGTGTTAACTTCCAACTTTGCTGGAATGAATTGAAATGTTCAAAATGTAAACATTTTATTTTTAACATTTACGTTGTCTTTGGGCCTTTTTTGTTTCAGGACATGAATAATTGTAAAATTGGCCCAATTTGGTGTGACATTACAGAATAAAATCTGTTATCGTTGCAGTTAATACATGTGTTAGATTTTAGAGGGAATTCAAACTTCTGTTTGTGCACATGTTTATTCTGTTTGGAGGTTTTTTTGGTGTTTTTTTGTTTGTTTGTTTTGTGGGGCTTGGGGTTTTTTGGGGCAGTTGAAGACAACAGTGTTCTCCCTGACTTTAGTAAGGGTGCTGGTATCATTGCTTATACAAGGCAGGTGTTCAGGCACCTAATTTGTTTTTAATATATATTTTAAAATCTCTTTGTGTGGCAAGAAAAAATATAACAATTTTTTTCTTTGCTTCCTCCTTCCTAACTCCTCACTTTTAGTTTGATTAATGGTAAATCAGCAGGTTTAAAGAGCAGTTTCTGTCAGAAAACCTGTCCCTGTGTTTGCAGGCACAAGCTATTGCTTTTTGGTGCTGGTTTGGATGAAAATTTATAAAAAACCCAACCATTTAAGTTCTTTTGATGTCATGAGCTTGTGCAATGCATACAGGCATATTTTACAGAGTGCTTGTGTCCTTTTTCAGAGGTCTCCAAAGTGCACCCCCTTGACAGGAAACTGCCCGGAGCATGGGGTGCCTTTGAGCTCCTGTGAATCTCCCTGGGGCTGACAGAGCTGGTTTGTGTTTGTTACCTGTTGGTGTCACACTGGTTTTGCAAGTCTATATTTAGGATAAATGCTTTTAGTGGGATTACTCCCGGTACATGAGGAATTTTGCTGATTTGGATTTATGCTGGCAGAAGGGAATATTAAAATGAAGAGTGTCTCAGGGTGATTAATGCTGTTCCTGTGTGCCGCCTGCTTTGCTCTCTGTTGCCCAAAGCTTTTTGAAGTGCTGCTGTTTTAATTTTTGAGTCATATGCATGCATTCTTATGGAGGTGACATGCTTTTAGGAAAGGGACTTCTTTCTCTAAAATAATAATAGAGTCAAGAGTAAACGTAGAATAATATTTCGTGTGCTTCTTTGAAAAAAAAGTTTTAACTAATCAATAGAGCCTAGTAAAATGACAGAGGAAGATATTTGCTGTATGCCTTGACTGTTTTTTTCTGTTGTTGCAGGTATTAAATAAAATATGCTGTTGTCAATAGGAATGCTGATGTTGTCTGCCACTCAGATATACACTATTTTGACTGTTCAGTTATTTGCTTTCCTGAATCTTTTACCTGTGGAGGCAGATATTTTAGCAGTAAGTATAATTTTTTTCTACATAGATTTAATGTCTCTAAAATTCAGTCTTCTTTTAAACTGTTGTATTAACGAATCAGTGAATATAATAAATGCTATAGCAAGAATCACCCTAACAGTTTAGTTCAATAAAAAGATAAATTGTATGTTTCCAAGTGATCTCAGAAATGGTGTGTGCTCAGATACCGTGACAGTGAAATCACTTCACTCCTGTAGTCACCTAAAAAGTTGCAATCTGAGCAGATGTCCTGTAGCATGTTATAGCCCTGTTAAAAGAATCCTGTGATGGCTTGATTTAGACAGCAATTTAAGTTTTGGTGGTGGATTGCATTTTGTAGGGTAACTGTTTATAAATAAATTTATTTTATTTATTTAGCAGAATTTGTGTGTGTGCTGGAGGCCTTTTCAATAACATTTTGTGTATGCTACATCTGGATATTTTTTAAATAGCTGATGATTTCTGCTGTCATTAAGAATAGTGTTTCTGGGTGTGTCAAATTTTAAATGATCAGGCTAGTAAAATTAAATGAACACGGGGTCAATGGTAAAAGTTGTTGCTGGGCTATTTATTACAATTTTAAATATTGTGCAGTTTTATGGAGGAAGTTATATGTGTCTATGTAGGATACAGCTTAAGCCACTAAAATAATTAAGCCTAAGAACTGGAGTCTCTATGTTCTCTGCTAGTAACATTGATATCCAGGAGAGTTATAAATAAAGCATCAATTAATTTGGGAGAACAGAGTGCAAAACCCTTGAAGCTAAATGTTAAAATAAAAGTACTTAAAAGTTGGTGGTAGTGTGGGATCGATTAAGACTGAATGATGTTATTTGGATCTTTGGGTTGTTGCTAGTCTATTACTATTCCTTGTAGGTACATTTTTATGAAACAATACAGATAGATAATTGCTTTAATATGGAACTGACATTTTCTTTCTGTTACGAAATTTTAAACTGGATTTCTACTGTAAACTTGATTTCCCCTCCCCCTTTCCTCTCTCACCATGCCTATCCTTCCTCTTTTTATAAAAAAAGAACCACCCTAATTTTCATTCTTGCTACTTCCTCTCTTAGAAAAACATTTTCAAGAAACAAAACCTACCAACAGAAAATAAATGAGGGCATTTTTGAAGTTCAGTTTTATTTCTATTTAAGCTTCAGTGTGCAGTATTCTAAAATAAATCCACCTAAAAATGAGATG
Organism: Apus apus; assembly: GCF_020740795.1. Lineage (NCBI taxonomy): Eukaryota > Metazoa > Chordata > Aves > Apodiformes > Apodidae > Apus > Apus apus. The sequence goes on along the minus strand of NC_067289.1, from coordinate 26,636,205 downwards.
TCTTTTATTCTTGGATATTTGGAAGTTACAGATCTATTCTGAGAATGTTTGAAATAGGAAATGAAGAGATGAACTAGACACTTGTTAAGGTTTGCTGTGAAAAGGAGCCAGTAGAATGCTTAAGCGATACTTGGAAGAATAGGGAATGTTTGCACACGGTGTCACATGGAATTGGAAGATTGCATGGGTTAATGATTGCCTGTTTGGGGAGCAAACTTCCAGCTGGACGTTTGGATCTTTTTCCTCTTGATTTAGGTGTCTTTTTATGTTTCTGCATTCTTCCATCCTTGTGGTCTCAAATGAAGGATTGTGTTTGTATAAAGTACTTTTCTGTGTGTATGATTGGTTATTTTCTAAAAAGAGATAAAAATGAGTAGGTTTGTGTCTGACCCTAGCTTAAGTAGGGCATGGCTCAGTGATTCCTGGGAGAACAAGCTCAGGAAGGACATTGTGAAGCAGGTCAGTGGGTGCACAGTTAGGACAGGGGGAGGCAGCATCCTGGTGCAGAGCTGTGGTGTGGGATGAGGGAGAGAGGAGAGGCTGCATGGAGCAGACTGATTACACTCAACAGAAACACTGCCCTGAAACTTAGCTCCATTCCTATCTCTTTTCCCTCCATTTTCTTTAAGTCTGTGGGAAGGAAGCTGCTTTGAAATGTTGCTCCTTTGAAAGATGGTAGTGTTGTTCTTTGAACTGCACTTTGAGTTCCCCTGTCTGAGTCTGGCTATTAGGAAATGTCTTCTCCCTCTGAGATAAACACAGTCCCTGCTCGACTGTTCTGTAGGACTATTAGATGGTACAATGAATAGACAAATATTTCTAGTCACTAAACTATTTAAAAACACTTAACAACTGATGTGCATTCAAGTCAGTTACTGAGTAATTTGCAACTTTTGCAGAAACTAACTTTTTTTACTTTTAATGAAAAATATTTTAGCATACATATAGTTCACACTTTTATGGATTCTTTCTGCATTGCTTAGGCATATCATAGAGCTACAAAAGATGAACAAGGAAAGGGGAAACAAAGCTTCTGCAGATTTAAGGTCTTCACACTATTTCTGTCTTTTGAAATGAAAACTCATACTATAAACCAAAACTGTAGAAATGGTTTTCAGCTACTAACCTGAATAGCAGGGATTTGAGAAGGGATAACCTATGGAGGCTCTTATTTGCCTACAGTAAACTACCTGTTAAAAGCTGTTCTTTCTTTTATTTGAAAACTAGATAAGAGAAGGATGATGTTGCCATGTGAGTGGAAGACTAGGGGAAAAAGCAATTTTGTAATTTCATTGACATGGTCACAAGATGCCCTATATCTGATAAATATTTTAATCTATAAAAATATTAGTATTGTTTATTTCTGCTTATACTTGTATTTCTGTCTTGTTGCAAGCCTGAATTTTCTTTGCACTTTGTTTCTCTTAGTATAACCTTGAAAATGGAACCCAGACCTTTGATGATCTACCTGCTAGGTTTGGCTACAGACTGCCAGCAGAAGGCTTGAAGGTAAAAATCCCACCAACATATATATTAATATTCTTAATATGTATATAGAGGACTGTATCTGCTGAACATTTCTTCTGTAAGCTAAAAAGGAGAGAAGTTAAATGAATTTAGTACTGACAAAAAATAAACACAGAATTGATTAATCTACTGCTGAAGCAAAGCAAACATGCAGAGGGTCTTAAATGAACTGTTGCATGTGAATAGGAGATTCCTCTCCTAAAAGATAGTTTTGATAATCTGACCTTTTGTATGTAAGAGAATTTCCTGAACATTTTTAATAAATAAGTACATTAAAAATAGCTGAATGATGGGAATCTAAGGAAGTAAGCTTGGTATATCATTGTTTTCTCCAAAGTTGGATGTAGTACTGATACATGATGTTAGTTTCCTTGCACTGGTATCAGTGGATGCCAGATGGAATTTTGTCTTGATTTATTAAAAAATATATATATATTTGAAGGATTTTCTGTCTGAAAGGTTGTATATTAATGAGCCCTTTCACACTGTAAAGTGAGGAAAGGCAGGAGGGATTATCTTCCTTGCCTGTGGCCCACAGAGTGCTGTGGAAGGCATTGTAGCTCATTTTCTTGGTGAAGTACAAGAGCTGTTGTCAGTTTGCTTTCCTTCTGGTGTTTCCTAGGCAACTGAATGGAGAAGCTCAGGGGCTGCAGTTCTGCCCTAACCCCCATTGCCCAGTGGGTTTATCATGGGGAGAAGTGGTGGTAGACCTGTACAGTTGTTTACTGACTCTACTGAGAAACAGAGGGTGATTAAGTGATTTGCCCAAGTAGTGAGCCTAGTTAACACATCAAAAATAGAGATAAGGAGCTTTGATTCTAACCTTTTCAACTGTTACAGCTGAACTGTTACAGGTCTTCACTGAAATGGATGTTGTCACCTGTGCAAAAATGATGAGTTTTAGTTCTGAATATCATACTAAAACTTTCTTTTTGGTTTGCATTGAGATTTTAATTATTGAAAAAATGCTACAACTGGTTGAAATAGGATGAAAATGTTATACACTTTCAGTGCTTATGATTGAGATCTATTAATATGCAACTTGTAAAGCATAACCTGTCACATTCCATAACAACTAGTGCTACAGCATCAATGTAGGAGCTTTTTTTTTGCTCATAAATGGTCAGTTAGGCCTGTGTCCTTAGAAGAGCAGCTCCTCAGTTAAAAATAGTTAAGAATGTGTTGTAGCATTATGAAAAATCCAGTCTAGTTGTAGTTAGCCTTTGGGGCTATTCGGTCTGGGGAAGAGAAGGCTCCAGGGAGACCTTGTAGCACCTTCCAGTACCTGAAGGGGCTCCAGGAGAGCTGGGGAGGGGATTTTCACCAGAGAGGACAGTGATATGACAAGGAGCAATAGTTCTAAACTGAGAGAGGGGAGATTTAGGTTGGACATCAGAAAGAAATTCTTTACCATGAGGGTGGGAAGGTGCTGGAATAGGTTGCCCAGAGAGGTTGTGGCTGCCCCATTCCTGGAGGTGTTCAAGGGCAGGTTGGATGAGGCTTTTGCAGCCTGGTCTGGTGGGAGGTGTCCCTGCTCATAGCAGGGAGATTGGAACCTGATGATCTTTAAGGTCCCTTCCAACCTTCGCCATTCTATGGTTCTGTGATTTCTTGAACTGTGACATGGTATTGTGTCAGTTGCGTGAGTTCTCTCTAGGATGCAGTTGGTTCCAGACGTACCACTCTGATTCAGAAAGAGTAAATGCTTCTTGTGAAACAAGGTAACGCGAGTAGAATTTGCCTTGTGAATCGGGACCCTGGGGGACCTGTATTTGACTGTCAGCAAATCAGTGTAACATTTTCAGTGGACATTGCTTGTACTTGATGTAGACAGTGTAATGTTGTGCCTCTCACCCCAGACTTGGCAGAGAACAGATTGCTGGTGCAGCTTCTCTGCCAAAAGGGATATTTTCATGACAAAAATCTATTCCTCAAAACAAAACTGCTTGTCTCTGTTGTAGGTTGAACTTTATGAATAATATATAGAGATTATATGTATAAAGTACATTTAAACTGACAGTTTCTATAGGTATATAAACTGTGTATATAAACGTACATATATTTTATATATTTGAACTTAGTTTTATGTATGTTTATATATAATTATATATAAACTATAATATTATATATAATTGTTATTTCTACATAGGTGATGACATCTCTATATATCTAAAGCTGTCAGTGAAAACAGTTTAGAACTCTCTGGGTTGTATCTACAACTGTAACAATTTCTTGAGCCCACAGCAATGCAGCTTCTCATGATCTTTGTATAAAACAAATAACTGATATTTTTATTTTCTGGTAATTTACTGCTCGTTATCTGTATGATAATTTGCTCTAGCTTTAAAACTGATTTTAACGAGTGTGAATTTTGTAGGAATACTGTTACACCAAATGACAAAGGTGGTTGTTCTGAAAATGTATTTCACGTGAAGGGCAGACAAAGCCTCCTCCGGGTGTACAGTCTGGGTTCTTCTGCATCTTGGCAATCTAAGTCTGTTGCAGAGAGGTTGACAGAAGGGAATCCTTTTAATATCAATCTAATTGTTAATTAATATTAATCTAATTAATCAAGAAGCTTCTTTTCAGGTGATCTAGAGATTTTACCAAGGAAACAAACACGTCCTAGTAACAGAAAAGGGAAGGTCTGCTCGCTGTAGAGCCAGACCAGAGTGTTGTGCAGCCTGTGTGACCCCTTTTTGGTGTGTGTCAGGTGTGAGTTCCCGTGTCAGCAGAATCTACAGGGCATTTACAGCAGAAGGGAAGAACTTTCAGGGGCCTAGTCAACCTTGAAATCCCCACGTGGTGGAGAGGGACTAGTGTCAGTGTGTTCAGTTCTCAGGTGAGTGTGTGCCCTCAGAGAAGCTGTAGAATTTTTCAGCAGATGTTAAAACACGAGGTTGGGAGAGTTTCATTTTCAGTGGTGGAAGACTAACACCTAAAACAATCCAAATATTGCTGCAAGATGGGTGCTGCCAGATCTTCCTACTCCTGTGAGTCTTTTAGCTCCAGCAGATTTGATGATCTGCAGACTTTTGCTTACCACAGTAAATCAGCTATTTTGTGTGCTAGCTCAGCGTGGATTTCACACACCTAACTTGCTTTGCTTTCCCCTTTTAATTGCCAAGTTTGTCTTAGTGCTTCCTAGGCTACTGTATTTAAGTTTTTGGTCTCCATATGTCTTAGGATAATAGTTCCACAATATGAGTGCAATGTATTCAATCCTCTTTTGCTGAATTACACTGCAAAGTCCAAGTTAGGAACTTCAGATGATGTAAGTGGAAAAACTGTATTTTCTGTCAAACTTTCTAATTCTTTACAGACCTGAAGATCCTGATGAATCAAAATAAATAGTCAAAGATGTAGCAGAAATTTTGCTATCATACAGGGCTGAGTTGATAATAAGAATTTGTTTAGCTGTTGTATGAAAATCTACAGTTTTCTTTGCTTATACTTGGCTGCCAACCCTTTTGTTAAGACAAAGCGAAATAAAACCCCTATTTTTGTTCCTGTTTTCTAGGGATTCTTAATAAATTCAAAACCAGAGAATGCATGTGAGCCTATAGCCCCACCTCCCCTGAAGGACAACTCCTCTGGTGCTTTTATTGTGTTAATTCGAAGGCTTGAGTGCAACTTTGATGTCAAGGTAAGACTGGTTTTTACATATTTATTTATTTTTTTCCTTTTCTAGATACTGGTGCAAAGGCAAGGGAGAATGTTATGGTCTACAGGCAGATAAAGCAGTGTTGTAATACAGATTAATTTAAGACTGGGTGTTTGTGAGCCAGCTTACCTGGCCGGTAAAGGTGACGGGTGCTGCAGTGTGGTGGCAGTAGGATTGGTTGTTCTTGTCAGCAGTCACAGGCAAGCTTAGGGAACAGAGATAACATAAAAGCACCCTGCCCCTCAAACCAGGACACTCCCAAAATCTGTAAACTACTTCCCTGATTTGTTTTTGTTCAGATAAGTAGCTGTGGCTCTTCCTGTGGCTCACCCTGTGAACAACAGTAGTGTCACAGCTGGCTGATGAGGAGACACTGCAGTGCTGGGTAGAAACAAGTACCAGGGACAGAACAGAAGTTCTTTGAAATGAGTACAACAGCTAGATGTTGTATGTTGAAGTATTTATATAAAAATATTTATCTCCAGCTGAAGTGGACTACTCTCTGTGTTATTTTGAAAAATACAAAAATAGAATTATTTGTGCTTGGCTAGAATATATGGTTTTCTTGAAAATTACCCTGATGTATGGGGCAGCAAAGGAAAACAGGGCTCTAAACTAAAAGGAGATTCTGGTGTGTTTGCTGCCATGTGGTATGTTCAGTGATGTGGTTAAACATGTCAGTCCTATCCAGACTGTAGGTTCCAGCTGTAGAGGCAGCCTCACTGCTCGTGTCATCTGCCTTCGCATCAAACTCAGGAACGTCACATATTTTGTGCCCTGAATCCTGTCACTCTCTGTGTATATGGCTTAGTGGGAAAAGGGAAATGACTGCCTTTTTTTACATTCTCTTGGTCTATCTAATTGCTGCTTCTACATTGATGGGACACTATTACTGCTGAAAACACTGTTAAAGGAGCAGGGCTGAAATTTTCTAGTGGAATATGTTTTTAATCAGAAGCACAGCAAATGCTTGTTTGCTGGAAATAATTGTTTGGTTGAAGCCTGCATTATGACTGAGCCTTCAGCTTTTTGTACTCTGGTGCTAAACCAAAAAAATCACATCTCAGTTGCTGGTCACAGAATTCTGAGATTCTGAGGAGCTTTGGAAAGTTGGTCAGCTGAAGGCAGGAGCCAAGCAGGCAAAAGACATGCAGAATTGCTTTTCCACATAGCTATCAGTTTAGTAAATGTGAACTCTTGTATTTTAATTTTACATGCCCTGGTTTGCCACACACAGTCAAGGAGTGTTCCTGGTAGAAAGTGCAAGATTTGCACATTATCATCGAGGGGTTTCTATGGTCAGTTCTCAAAGGGCTAAGTCCCACCAGCTCTGTACATAAGTATTATGTTTTACATTTAATGTAATATCTGTGGAGAAGAGGATTCCCATACATTTCGTTATTAGAGTATGATAGAAATGGATCAGAAGTTCCAAGGTGCAGATGAGTATCTATGTACTAACTGTTCAGTGAATTCACTCTTATGGTATTAATACTCTAACAATATTTTGTCATATAATTTCATATGTATTACAGCATTTCCTCCAGGAAGCAGCAGGTGAGTTATATTACATATCAGCTAGTTGACTGACAGGACATAGGTTTTAACAAAAACTGCAGTTTATTTTGAAGTCACATCTTTCCTGTTTTACATACAAATGCAGGTGTGTAGCTGTTCCTTGATTTTACTGTGTATTACTATTTACTAGGCTGGAAACCATCTCCTCTTCCCTTCCATCTCTCTGTCAGCACCTAGTGATTTCTTACATGGGGAATTATGTTGCAGAAGGAGAAGGGTTAAGGCTGGGAACGAGTGGCATCAGTTCAGAGCCCTTTGGGATGTGTGTCCTTGCTTGTTATAGCTGACTTTTACTGCTGATTGTGCTGGTGACCAGTGTGGGAAGGAGCTGGTCGAGAGGAGGGTGCTGTGCTTTCAACTCCTGCTTAATTACAGAACTTGTTCCTCAGGCCTGCATTTAGGGTCTGGTCATCAGTGGCTCTGAAATATGTTGTTGACACCATGTAGGAAGTATCACCTTTTCTGCCTACAGAAAAGGTTTGTTTGGCAAATGAGGTGTAAATTAAGTAAATGGTACCTCGCTGCATTAAACCTGTCTCTTCAGGCACAGAAGTCAGCAGATGTATGATTAAACATAACATCATTTTGTGTAGGCACTATGGATATTTTCTGTAGTGATGTACTGTTGGCCAAACTCCCAGCCATGTGTTTGTTTACATCTGAAATGGATTTTTTCCTTTTCTTTTTTCTTGATTTGAACAATGGGGTTTTTCAGGGTGTCTGCATTTCTGCATTTTCCAATAACATTGTTCTGCTGCTTGGAATATAGTTGTTAGGAGAGAGGATCTGGGTAAAGAGCTGTTTGTTGTTTTCTTATAGTGGAAGGTAACTGTGCAAGAAGAAATCAGCTCCTGAAGCTGTACCATCCTGCTTAGATATATCTTAAAAATGGGTTAATGCTTCAGTTTTGGTGCAGTGTGTTTCTGTCTTGTGGGCCCTGGGTAGGGAAGGTGAGGTTGAAACTTGACAGTGTAATGGCAGAGGCAGCTGCTGCTCTCTGCAGCTGGGTGGTGTCATTAAGCCTGGGCTGGCACTTTGTTAATTATGCTCTTCACTCCAGTGCCCCTGCCTCACCTGCTCATCTTGCAGGCACATTGGTGTGTGTGGTTTTACATGAACACCATCATTTTATAGGTCAGTAATTAAACAAAGGGCCTGTGTTTTAAATAAGAGGCAAAAGTGTGTAAGTAACTGAAACATGTTCTTAAGTAATATGAATTATTTACTACCTGTCCTGAAGGACATATTTCCATGTCTAAAGGACAGTTAATAAATACCTGTTCAGGTCATGATGTTAAATAAAACAAGCAGTTAATAATAAAAAAATGATGCTACATAGAAGCTTTCACTAATTACCATAGCACATTTATGTGGATATGAAGATTAAGAATCTGTGAGAACCAGAAAGCTTTAAAGATCAAATCACTCAGTGAACTTCCTTAATTTTCAACACCTGGTGATTTGTGATGACTTCATTGCTGCCATTCTGTGTCACAAGCTCAGATATTTTGATGTTCAGTCCTTTGAATCCTTGTCTTATTTTTGACTCCTTTTTATTTCAAATTCTCACACCGTTTTACTTTTTTAGCTACTTTGCTGTTGAGCAGTGTGCTAGCAGTCTGTATTTCAAGCTTAACATAAACTTTTTTTAGAATAATCTTCCTTTGTCTGGCTTACAGGTTTTAAATGCACAGAAAGCTGGATACAAGGCAGCTATAGTTCACAATGTTGATTCTGATGACCTCATTAGCATGGGATCCAACGACAGTAAGTACAGGTATCACTTCTCTCCTGTTTGAAAATAATTTCACCCACTGGAATGCAAAGTATTAAAACCAGTATAAAAAAGTATTACTGTGAACTCCTGCTTTAAGAAAAACCACCTCCCACCCCCATTCCAAAACCAAAACAACAAAAATTACAACAAAAAAACCCTGAAAAAGTGCACCCCAACAAGAAATCCTCCCTCTGTTAACATTTTAAAATGTGGTATGTTAATATAAGAACATAAATATATACTTGTGTAGTACTTGTGGCATTTAATTTGCACATTATCTGAGTATTTATTTTGTTTTTAATTTAAATTTTAATTCAGCTGTTCAGAGTTAAATGGTTAAATTTATGAGATAGATTGATGACCCAACATGTGGAAAAGAGCTGATGTGTTGTTAATTAAGAAGAAATAAAATAAAAATAAAAAAACTCTTCTATTTTGGAAGAAAATAAAACTTTAAAATATGACTTGTTAATGTTTGCTAATGGTTCCATTTTGTTGCTGCACTGCTGTGTACATTTTTCTGTTCCTTTGGCAAATGGATGCTAATTTCACATGAATATGTATCACATGCACATCTTTTCAGTTTTCCAGTAGGTAAAGGCTGTGTTGAGACCAGGACACCATTTTCTGAGGGGTTCTGGTGCTCCCTGTTCCCATTTTAACCTTTCATGGAGTGAATATGTTCAGAGCATCTTGTAACCTAGTAAAAATGTTGGGTTTGTCTTATGGTATGTTTTTTGTCTGTAGTGCTGTTATATCTGTGGCATTTATTTTGTTCAGTTTTTGAGCTTGCTCAATATGGAATGAAAACATAAATGAGAGCAAAAAAAAGACTTTCCAAGTGAGAACACCATGGAGGAAACTAGGCAATGAACGTTTAGCAAACTCAGTGGCAGCTAAGTAGCCCAGGAAGCTCTGTGAGAATGGTTTTGATGAATTCCCAACCCATGTGAATCTTATTTTCAGATTTCACTGAGAAATCAAAATGCAAAATAACTTCACAACAACTGCAGGCTTAGGCAGTGTGAAAGGACATGAAGCTGTGCCTGGTCTTGCCTTGAGGAGCCTGAATGCTTTGGTATTGGCTAAACTCAGGATAATTTGGCCCTGAAATGTGAAGCCTAAGCCAGAGGTGCAAGTGAATATGAAGTGAAGCTGGGGAGAAGGTTTCTAGAATATGGGATTTATCTTTCAATGATTTTTCATTTGAGCTCCATCTCTTTGAGTCCTCACTAGTAAGTAGAGAAGGGGAGACAGTCCTGTCACAATTTTTGGGACTGAAAGATGTGGAATTTTTCATTCTCTTCTTTCTTCTTTTTGATCTTTTCTAGCCACAGGTGTTTCTAGTGTGTTCATTTATGTTTAGGGTGGAAAGGAGGGGAAAAAAAGAGTATTTCATGTTACAGGACCAGGTCACAAAACCATGTAAGTTGCCAGAAATTCTGGAGATGGATGGAGCTTTGTGACTTCCGGTAAATCCCTCAGTAAGAATGATGTTCTGGTTACACTTGCTCTGATGGTGCCTCTTTTTTTTGTTTGTTTGTTTTTGCAAAAAATATTTTGGGTTTATGCTCCCTTAAAGTATTCTAGTAACAATTTTGGTTTCTGTAGCTGCAATAAAGCCCCTAGGTATTTGTTAGGAAAAATAATACCACTTCTCGTGTAAAGTTGTAGCATGTGCACCAGTGTGACTGTCATTATGTTAAAATATGTCTTCATGTTGTGATAGTCACAGTATGTCCAAGTCTTATGTCTTAAGAATGCCCACAGAATGACAGCATAATAATAGTTTTATTATCCTGCTGTTTTTATGCAGTTGAGGTTTTGAAGAAGATTGACATTCCTTCTGTCTTCATTGGCGAGACATCAGCTAATTCTCTTAAAGAGGAGTTCACTTACGAAAAGGGGTGAGTTACCTCACACATGGCTGTGATGTTCCTTGCATTAAGCCATTGCCTCTTTTAAATATTTATGGATTTAAAATAGGACGTTGAGATGACAGAGGCTGTAGGTGTATTCCAGGTCAAACTTGTGCCTGAGAGCAATGTGCAGAAAGAATTTTATAAATTAATATAAATTTCTTTCCTACAAGAAGGTTGCTGTTTGTTGCTCAAATGTTGCTCCTTTCATTTCCATATAGCATTAAACATAGAAGTTTAGCTAATGATGTAGGAATCACAGGAATGTTTGGGAGAGTATGTATATTTCAGATTTAAGGGTGGGTTCTTTTACTGTGTTTGTCCATTTCCACTGAAGTCAGGTGCTGGTCTTTAAAAAGTAATTTAAAAAGCAATTAAATCCCTAAAGTACATTTGAGGTGACGGAGTCATGAAACTATTGACAAATCAAGACTGAACTGTATGTCTTAATCTACCCTTTCTATTGTATTCTTAGGTATCCATACAAATACTGACACCGATGATTTCATTGATTGATAGTTTCAATTTAAGTGATTTAAGTTCAAACCATATCAATTTTTTAACTCCTCTCTGATTTACTTTAAGTGCATTTATACTCTGAAAGAGATGTAGAAAAATGGGATTCTTGATTTCCCTGGTGCTCCTGACTGCATTCCTTGTTCAGAAGTGTACAAAGTGTCTACACCTGGTCATCTTTCTGAGCACATAGGTATCCATAGTACAAGGCTATTGAAGTTGTCCCTTTTCTTCATGCTTTAATAGTTCTAGGACAAGTCAGAGATAACTTCCTGTGCTAGGTGAATCTGCAGGATGCTTTTAAGATTATTCTAATGGGATGTATGATTTGGTTTGCTCTGCTTCTGTTCTGCTTTTAAGTTTAAAACTTTAAAAAGAAAAGCATTGCAAGAACCATATGGTTAGAATATGAACCTTGAGCAGCATGGAAAGGCAGATGTGTAGGCTATTTTCAGGCTCAGGACCTTGCTCCTTCAGGTGTTGCTGGTGTCCTTTTGCTAAAATAATCAGAACTAGATTGTGTCATTCTGAAGTAGAAACCTTACTGATGAAATTACGTGATAAGTGGAAGTGTGGCTCCACGTGGGCAGTAGCTATAGAGCTATTAACACGTGTATGCATTGCACCTTCTCAGGCATTCTTGATTGCTTGTGCCAGCAGAATAATAATGAGAATTTACTTCCTCAAGTATCAATAAATAGTAGTATTCAAATATCAGGTTTACAGCATCCATTTCAGGTTCTCTAGGAAGATTTTTGGTTACTGTATTTTATTGATTCTCCTGAGGACAAAGGGTGTGCTTTACACCATGCTTCATGATTTGAAATTAAACCTCTTGTATAACAGTGCTTTATTTAATAAGAGTGATTTCACAGTATCTTTCAGTAGTCATGTTATATTTTTTCATTCTGTTATCAAAGCAGCTAAGAGGTTGTTTTTCTGGTTGCTTTAGATTTATTTATGAGTGAAGTCAATAAGTAATTTTCATTAAAAAATGTCATGAGAAACATTGTTTTATCCTTTTATTAAAATGGCTGTACGTTGTGTAGGTATTGGCTGAATTTGTTGTGCACAGGTATGTGCTCCTTTAGTGTGTCTAGTGATGATATTTATTGTAATGGTTTGTTTCATTGTATTTATTCTTTAATTCATAGTTCATTAAATTGTAACATATTTAGAAAGTGTTACCTTTCTCTCCCCACAGTGGCCATGTTGTGTTAATTCCAGAGTTCAGTCTTCCTTTGGAGTACTACTTAATCCCTTTCCTAATAATAGTAGGGATTTGTCTTATTCTCATCGTCATATTTATGGTAAGTTTCTTCTCATGAGAAGAAGTTTTCTTTCACACAAGTCACGGTAGAACTATCACTTCCTGCAGTTAATGAGGCTGCAGTCAAGGAACAGCCAAGGCTCTGTGTGCTCTGCACACCTGTACCCTGCTTACCTGTAGTCCTCTGTGCTCTCAGTACAATGAACAGGTGCAGGATTTTGGCCAAGGGGCATCAGGAGTCCGTAGGGTGTTCTGCCTGGCATGTAACTAATGGCAAAGAATTGTCCTCCCTGCTGCTCTCCCAATGCACAAGGGCTTCCCTTTTCACCCCATGAAGAACAAACTGTTCTTGTGCTCTGGTACACAGAGTGTGGCACCCACCTTCCCAAACCTGCCCTGCTCAGAAAACCTCAGTCCCCCTGTTCTGGCTGGGTTTTGCTGCAGATGCAGGGATCAGTCGGTGAGCTCAGAACTTGTTCAGCACACATCTCACAGCATGCACCTTGTCTGAGAGGTTCAGCTGGTCATGTGTCTCCTAGGAAAGTAAAACAGCAAAGCTAGATATGATTGCAGAATACTTAGCATCCCACTTTTTTGTATCTCTGGTGGTCTCTGACCAGTTTATTATTTTACCTTTTGATAAAAGTGAACTGTTCTATAACATTTTCTTCCTCCCTCATCACAAAAAAACTTGCATTATATCCAATCTAAATATACCATATTTCTTATGATTCTTTTAAATTTGCCTTTTAGAGCTCAGTCTTTTTATATCAGCATGCTGGTACTGTGAATTAAAACAATTTTGTACATAGTCTGTGAATTTGAGAGTTCCAGATTCCAAATAAAACATATAGGGAAGAGCCATCTGTACAGCCCAAAAGGAATAGACAGATGCTAGGTAGGATTAGCCATGAGAAGGGGAAATAGTCATTTGGTGAGGAAAATTACAGGCATTTCAGCTGTCCCCAGTTTCCTTGTCTGTGCACTGTGAGGAAATGTAAAAAAAGGGCATGTCTGTAAACTATGATTAAGATTTTATTTTTCCAAATATGTCCCAGTTATAAAAGCAAAGACTTTGAGAGACCTGAATTTCTAGTTTTATTAGTGTCACCAGGTAGTCAGTGCTAAAATGAATTATTCTTTCCATGTCTTAGAGTGATGTTGTAGAGGAAAACCATACAGGAACCAGGAGGAAAAGACATTGTAGATCTGCAAGTCAGGGTTATCTGTACTGTGTATTTGGGACAGATGTTTGGAGTCTTTGGCAAACAGGCTATATAATGTTGGAAGCACCAAAGTCCATCCACACAGCTCATGTTAGACTGGGGAGAGAAAACTGGCAGAAGGGCTAGGCTGAAAGAGCTGCATGGGATAACAACTAAGAAATTAATGTGAGACTTGGTTTGTTACTAAGTATCTTAATTAAAGCAGAAAACCTGCAATTTATTCATGCAACTCACTGCTTAGCAAGGGTAAAAGGAGTCTGAATACACAGTTTAGATCAAAATATGATTAAAAAGTGAAAACAGATGTGATGCAGAAGCATAAATACATTTTATTTTGCCAAAACCAAATACAGTTTCAAATGGTCCTAATAATATTTCCATTGTACACATACATTCATGCTTTTAAGAAAAGAATCTGCTGTGAAATAGATCAGTGCCTTTCAGGGAATCCTAAAGTGAGATGTTCCAATGCTGTCTATAATGCTGGTACTCTCTGTGTTTCCCTTTCCCTCAGCACAGGTGCGTGCAGAGCACCTCTGCAAATGTCAGAAGACTCGTTAAGGTGTATGCTTTGGTTAAGGACATTGCTTGTTTGTTCTCATATTTGAAAAATAATGTCATACCACAAAGGTTAGAATTAGAATCTGAACAGAAATAGTATTGGGGACTATTAAGAAAATGAAAATAGAATCTTTGATATAGTTGTAGACAGCAAGTAACTATGGCTTGAAGCACCCCCTTTACTCCTCCCCAAATTACAGCTGGATACTATGAAAACTGTTCTAATGGTCATGGGAATAATCCTCCAAAGGAGCTGTAAAAGTCTCAGACTGTGAGGAAACCATACAAACTTAATTGTGTTTTGCTCTGAAATGTGTCATCGTGCTCTGCCTGGGCCTCAGAGGATTGCAGCAATGGCCATTGTTTTTGTGCCTTTCCTTTCCAAAGAAAGCTTGTTCCTTTTCAGTTTCAAGTGCCCTGGTCATCAAGAACATGCCTAAGGCTTCTTTGGCTTCACCCTTGACCCAAGGCAAGGGAAGAGGTGATTCAGTTTGAGCTGGGGTTCCCTGTTGATTACCTTTCAGTGAAGACTCATAAATGAGCATTTGCATTGTTCTTGTATGGTTTTAGCTGCTGTTGATGCTGTCTCACTTATGCTCTTTCCAGATCACAAAATTTGTGCAAGACAGACACAGAGCAAGGAGGAATCGGCTCAGGAAGGATCAGCTTAAGAAACTTCCTGTACATAAATTTAAGAAAGGTAAGTGGATAATTATTTGTCTAACTAATTAGACCCTCTTGTTTTTAAAAACAAAAAAAACCCTCTAAATTGAGAGGCTTTGTAGTTTTGGAGAGAATTTTGGGTACACTTGAAGTAGGCAGTAGAGCATGGAGCAAGCCCACGAGCAGCTTGATGTGCCCCTGCTCTTGCTGAAGCAGGAGTTCCAGCATGTCTCTAATGCAGAGAAGGCACCATATGCACACTGTGAGTGAGAACTGAAGTGTTGCTTAGAATGCCACAAAATCCATACAGAAATGCCACAAAATTCCTTGTT
Source organism: Apus apus (assembly GCF_020740795.1). Taxonomy (NCBI): domain Eukaryota; kingdom Metazoa; phylum Chordata; class Aves; order Apodiformes; family Apodidae; genus Apus; species Apus apus. The sequence continues at coordinate 26,621,172 of NC_067289.1, read as the reverse complement.
GTGCTCTCAGCAGCAGTGCCCACAGCAGTCAGCCACTGTGGTGCATGATTTCCATTAATTGTGGGGGAACCAGCAAATACCAGTGGTAGAGGGGCTGCCTGACATCCAGAGACTGTGAAACAAAACTACTTTGTATGTGCAATTGACCTGCTTTTCCAGAGATGCCATCCTTCCCTTCAACCACAGTCCTTCTGGTAGGGCAAGAGTGATGCAAATTTAATGCCAGAATACTTGATTTTGTGATTCTTTATCTTGGTTAATTTTATGCAAGATCTAATGAGAAAATAAGGAATAAAGCTGTAGTAAGTTACTTTATTCAATTAAATAGAAAAACTGCCTTAAGTCTTTCTCTGTTGTCACCTACTCTTTGAAAAAGTAAAAGAAAATCTTCTTGGTCTCCATGTTGTTTTTTAAATGTGTTACTATTTTACTCTCTGTTCATTCATACAAGCTATTGCAAGGTATGAGAAGAAAAGGTGCAAAAATTACTTAATTGAAATGATTACTACACACATCATGTCAATAGAGACTGTACTGGCTGAGGCCCACAGACCATGTTAGGGGGTATGTCTGGAGGCAGGGATAGACCCACTGGCTGCTCCTGAATCAGCCAGCCTGCATTTCCAGTGGCATGACCTATTGGCATGGATTTAAAATCAACTCTAAAAAACTACCTTACACCGATAAAACTTAGTACTAATTTTATTTCCTTGTATTGATTCCCTGTGAAATCTAATTACAATAAAAATATCAAGTAAATTATGTTGTACTTCGAAAAGAAATTTGCAAGGGAAAAGTTGCTTCAAGAAGGTCAGTTAGCATCTTTTTCAGTTAATTGTGTGCATCTTCGGTAGCTCCCAGAATTCCATGACTGAGCAGCCAGTGAATGAAGATACCTTATTGCTGTTTCCCTCATTCACCTTCCTCCTTCCTTTCCTGAGTCTTCCATGGTGTGAATTGTTTGGAGCTCAGTCTGCCATAGTAAAGTTAACCTGGCTGTAAGTGTTCAGGTACCTGCTGCATTCAAGGGCTTATGAAAAACAGGACAAAAAACTTATTTTTTTCACCTAGGATGTCAGTTTCTTTATGGTTCTATTGCTGTGAAATTAGTCCTTTGGATTACTTTAACTCCATTTACTAAACCAACAGTTGGACCCAGTACCTGCAGTAGTTACCAGTGACAATTTCAATAAAGAGAAATTGCTTCATCAGAGATGGGTTTTCTGAAGACATTGTTGTGAAATGTATTCACTTTGGTCTTCCCCATGATGTATCCAAGCAGTCTTACCTTTTGCTTTAGAAAGATAGATGAAAGCAACTCTGTTTTTTAGGAATGGTGGATTTTCTTTTGTCTCCAGTATGCTCTTGAAAACCCGTTTGCGTTGAACCTGGGTGCTGGGAGCAGGCTGTGGGGCAGGGTGAGCTGGGCCAGGGTGTGTGGCCTTGGCAGGAGTCTGAGGAACGTCCATGTAGCAGTTGGCCCGTGTGCTCTGAGGCCTCCATGTGTGGGACCTTCAGCACCCACCTCACGGGAGAGCTGCTGCCTCTGACTGGCCTGGAGAGGACCTGGGGCTTTGCCAGGGGGCCCTCTCTGCTCCTCGGGCAGGTAAGCCTGCTCATGAGCTGTGGGGTGTCAGTTTTCAAGACTTCCATATATAGGTTGAATCACTAGTGGGGAAGCAGGCAGTTGTATTATTTGAATGTTTGTTTTTTACTGAGATACGATGCCCTTGACTGTACTTACTGCTGGTTAACACTCATTTTCTGGTTTGAACATGATAATAAAGCACAGATTATAAATGATCCATAAACATGGTTTATCTTAATAGAAACAACAGAGAAAGGATATCATAGCAAAAGAAGAAGTAATTTTTGTCAAAAGCTGTACCTGAAATATTTCACAGTGATACATTAGACAAAAACTTGTAATTCAGTCATGTAGGTCTGGAAGTGATGGACTCCATTTAATCTCTCTGACTTTTTCTACCAGCCCATGACATTTTTTTCTTTCTCCTGCTCTCACTTTATCTTCTCCAGTTGTTGTATAATAACTATCAGGAAAACTAAGTGGTTTTCATGTCCACTGTCCTTATTTTCTGGAATCCCAAATGTCAGCAGTGTTATTTTCCACTGGTGGTCATTAGCTTTGTCTTTATCTTGAAGAATATGTCTTAGCAAAAAAGACATGAACCACATTTCACATACTTTCTGTGCCACCACAGAAGCCCTTGGAAGAATATGCAGAGTGTGACACAGATCTTGGGGCCACCCTGGGATGTGGGGGCTGCATCTGGGGTGTCCATGCTCCAGGCAGGGTGGGCCCTATCATCTTGTTTTCTAAGACAGGGTCATCAGTGTCTTTCCTTATCGCAAAGCCTCTCTGGGATAACCAGGATGCAGGCAGCCTAGCACCACGTGCTGAGCAGATGACTGCCCTTGTGATAGGATGTACAAATAGGCCTGGGATCGTTTGATCCTGTAGCTGTCCATTCCCTCAAGCATGTGCTGTCAAGTGACAGGAGCCTGTGTTCTGCTCTGTGCTCCTGCCTGAGCTGGAGGGAAGAGCTGAGGGGGGGACAGGAGAGCTGGGAAGGGCTTCCTTTCTCTTCTGGTAGGCTGTGCAGATAGCGTGGTCAGGAGTGTGCAGCCCTAGCAAGGTGCAGCCCTGGGACAGCTCTGCTGGCTGCTGTGCTGGTGGCTCATGGGGCACCTGCTCTCTGGGAGCAGGGGGCAGCAGCACGGGGTGTGTGTGATCTGCAAGAGATACATTAAGGAAGAGTCCACCAACTTTTGCAGATACAGTGCACACAGCCAGAACTTTCCCATCCTGGGCAGACACACAACCCAGCTTGTGTCAACGCAAGGGAAGAAAGTGAACGAAGAGTGAAAGGGACCCTGTCACGTATCTAAAGGCTGGACTTAAAACTACATTTGGGGAAAGGGAGAGGTTTGGCCCTTTACCATGGTTGCCATCTGATGGTCCTGAAAGGCTAGTTCAGAAGATCATTGCTCCAGTGGTCAAGTTTTCATTTGCAATCTTGTGATTCCTGGTCAGATGATGGCTCCTTCCCTCTCCACCCCCGGTTTCTTGCTTTTCTCTTTCCATGGTATTGCTCCTCTGTGTTGTTTGTAGAGAAGGCTGAATCCCCTTATCCCCTTCCAGCCCTCAGATTCTTAAATTACCAGGGTTTGTTTTTTTGTTTTTTTTTTTCCCCTTCCATGATAGTTTCTGTTATGTGATCATAATACTCTTGGTTTCTGTTTGAACTAATCTTTTGAAGACAGGGGTGGCCACATTGCAGACTCCTGAAGAGTACTTAGTGCTTCTGGAAGGACTACTCTTGGTGCTTCCTACTCCTGCATTTTTCTTTTTCCCAGTTGTATCACGTTAGGAATACTGTAGTGATCAACCAGTACACTCTGTTCTTCCTAACTGAATCTTCCACCAGTAGCAACTTCCATTTATTCAGCTCCCTCTGCTAACACTTGCTGTTTGTACTGACTAGGAGCAATCATTTCATATATAGAATTTACTTAATGTTGTACCAAAGTCCACATAGGTAAGATGTGCCATGTTTCTTATTTATAGAAATCAGTTTAAACACAGTATAAAACATTCTTATTAAACTGAAGGGAAAGTGAAGGGGCTGTAGTCCTAATAAAGGGAGAAATGTTACAGCAGTCAACTCTAGCTTCAGAGAATGTGCCTCTTGCATGGACAGGGAAGAGTAATAATTTCTTCAGCCTGTGAAACTAACCAAGAGAGCCTGGATGCACGTTTGAAGAGGTCTGTTCCAAATCTTTTAAAGTTAAACTGATTCTCAATTCTGTGCTGCAGGAGATGAATATGATGTATGTGCCATTTGTCTGGATGAGTATGAGGATGGAGACAAGCTCAGAATCCTTCCATGTTCTCATGGTAAGCAGCTGTAGTTTAGGTTTGGTATTTGTATGAAAACAGCTCCCTAAAGCACTATGTCTAAAACCCACAGTAAATGTTTGTTGCTTGATTTATAAAATGAGTTTTGCTCATATGCAGGAGTGTATATACAAATTGGGACACCAGTGAACTTTTTTCCTATTTTTAAAAGCAAAAAAAGGATAGTGATCCCACTTTGCATTTTTCTTTAGGTGTACACATGAAAGAAAATCTGGCCTTGACACTGTCCCCTAAATGTCTGTTTAATAGGGATACACATCCTACAGTTCCTTTTTACATTTAAAAAAAAAAAGCTTTCACTTTTTCCAAGACAATTAAACTATAAGGCCTAATTGATCTGTTAGTGACACAGCAGGTGACAGACTGAGCTTTGTGGAGCCTCAGTCATAAGAAACAATTTTATTGAACAACAAGGTGCTTTCATACATCTAGGTGGAGGTTAGAGGCATTATGAGGATAATGATGGTGGACGTCTGCTGCAGGTGGCTGTAATTCCTCAACAAGTTTTTGACGTTTATTTTGTCAAACGTGGACCATTGCAGGACTGCTCTTGTATTCATTCAGTAGCAGAAATATGTATTTATTGTGTATATCCACATGGCCAAGATCCTCATCTGTTAGCTGTTTTGTACAATCTACTAGCCCACAAACTTGTGACCAAAATTATCTGGATGAATTTTATTCTAAACTATCCCATGTTACTAAACATAACTACAATTTAGCAGGTCTCCTTGTCCTCTTCACTCCCATAACAATGTGCTTTATTTTGTTTTCTAACAGCCTATCACTGCAAGTGTGTGGACCCGTGGCTGACAAAAACAAAAAAAACCTGTCCTGTGTGTAAGCAGAAAGTGGTCCCTTCTCAGGGGGACTCTGACTCTGAAACAGACAGTAGCCAAGAAGAGAACGAAGTATCTGAGAATACTCCCTTACTTAGGCCATTAGCCTCAGTTAGCACACAGTCCTTTGGGGCTTTGTCAGAGTCTCACTCCCATCAGAACATGACAGAGTCCTCAGAGTATGAGGAGGATGACAATGACAATGACAACATTGATAGCAGTGATGCAGAGAACGGAGTGAACGAAGAAAGCGTAGTGGTTCAGCTACAGCCCAGTGAGGAAAGGGAGTACAGAGTGGCAAACACTGTTTGAGGCTACTAGTGGTGAATAGTGTATGAACAAAAGAGTTCCTAAGGCTATACTTTACACACCTTTATGTAGGGAATATATTTTAATCTGTAATCCATTTGGTTTCTTCAGTAGGAGCAGCAGTTCATGTAGTAGTACTGTGGTTAAATCGTTACAGATAGTTTGATCTTGATTCAGGTATCCAGTTCACATGTTCTGTCTTCTCAAAATGACCAGTTTAACTGGACTTCACAATGCTAGGAAATAATGTTAATAGTTTATATCAATAGAAATGTCACAGACTCTAAATGTATGTTGTTGAGATGGGATTTATCTGGAAGTTATTTTTTTCCATTTTGTAGCTACAACTGGGTCATACTGATAGCAATATTTATTACATGTATGGTATGTGTTACCCCCCTTCAGCCCAACAAAAATGTATTTGCATGTTTGTGTAGGCTTTTCCTAAAAACTGTCACCACTTCTGAAAGAAAAATATAGAACAGATCAATATTCTATATGTTGGTAGATCAAAAAAAGGCAGAGGAAATTCCACTTCTATCTCAAAGCAGTGATTCCAAATAATCCTGTGGAGTTTGCCACAGGAGCTGAGTTTAAGCAGTTCCATTGTGCAGTTTCTAGGATAAGGATACTTAGAATATCTGTTCAGTTTTGAGCAATCCACAGGTAAGATCCACCATCAGCACAGGACTTGTCCCTGCTTGCTGCTGCAATGCAGTCTGGTTGATGTGGGAGGGGGGTGTGACCAAAACAGAGGTTTTGTTCCACATAAGAAATAATTGTAGGTAAGTATTCTATTGATCCTCAACTCATATACCTCTTACTAAAGAGCATTCTATGCTGCATTAGTCTGCTAAACTATGTATATAGAAAAAACCTGTTCTTTTCAAATACCTGATTTGAAAACAAGTGCTTCTAACTGTTTAACAGGACTCAGTACTTACCAGTGTATCATCATGTAATACCTCTGTAACTATGTAGAAAGGATAAACATAATGTATAATCAAAGTGCAGAGATTTTTTTTATATGGCCTTGGATAAGGATAGCTTGAAAGAATGTTAATAAACATGTTTTCCACTGTAAGTATCAAAAGGACTTTATTGAACTTCTGCATTACTTCCATTCCTTGTGTACTCTTCTACATTTATTACTAAAGTTAAAGTATTTTTAAAGGTCCAGAACAAGCAGTTGAGATCCCTTCAGGGCCAGGAGCTGTGTGGTGCTGTGTGGCACAGTGCACAGAGCTGCACTGAGCAGGGCTGCAGGCAGGACTAAGGTACTTAGAAAACCTTGGTGTGTGTTGACTCTTGGCTGAGGAGCAGTTTGGGTCAGTCTGGGTCTGTACCTGTAGCTGGTATGGGGGAGAGGAAGGAAGCCCAGATGCTGTTAATGCTTCCAGCCCCCCTGCCAGCACCTCTGGAGCTGCAGCCCGTGAGCCTGTGCTCTGGAAGGTGGGAATTCCTGGGCTGCTGGATGACAGGGATGGAGTTTCCCTGGTTCCTCTGACCTGATAACACAGTGCAGCTGCACCCCCTGTGCTGCAGCATGGCCTGGGGAGTCAGTCCTGTGGGACTGGCTGGGGGCAGGGGAAGTTGATTTTTCAGAATGAGGCATGTTCAAAGGATCACAATGGAAGAGTGATGCATCATCACACCACTGGCACCAGCTATGGGGTTAATGACAAACTGTATTATTGTATTTTCACCATGTCAAGTTCCATTTCAGCTTGTGTGTGTCTAGTTAAGTCCACATGTGAAAACTGATTTCTGAAAACTTCCTAAGCTGAAGGATGTTTCTTAAAATAGGTTCCTGCTGGTTGTATGTCAGGAGTGCACATGTTTGTTTATAATTGAATTTCAGGCACCCCAAATTCTGAAGGGATACAGAACCATGGACTGAAGTGAACTCGACAGCATACACTGTGTGTAACTGGTTGTAGGATTTGCTGCAGTGACAAAAAGGAGAACTACACTCTTGGTAATGGTTTCTCACCTGCTCCTCTCCATGCTGTGCAGAGGGAAATGTATTGTTTCCATCCCAAATACACTGTATTGTATTTTTTGGTCAATTTTCTGAATTTCCTAATGGTATTAATTAAATTTTATTTCAGCAGGCCTTAGTAGTAAACATGGCAGTGGTGCTCCCCTGTCATACCTCCCTTTTGCCACAGATACAGTTCACTTGTCTCTTGCCATTGCCAGTGAGAATGAAATTTCAAGACAGACTCTGGAAGGTTAAGTATCTCTTAGTATTATCTAAGTAGAACTTGTATAGTACATTAAAACTGGCTGGATAAAATTTCTGTCTCAAAAGGTATGGCCTGTCCAAACCCGCAGGTAAAGATAAATAAGGATTTTTCTTTGGACTATGACCTACCTCATGTCCACATGAAGTAGCACTGTCTCCTCACCATACACCCACACACAGTTGCCCCCCAGGGTGTTTTTGTTGATGTGAAGTCTGTGGATCTAACTTCAGCCTCTGGCTGGCTGCGAGAACAGAACACTGGTGCTTTAAAGAGGTTCATACTTGATTGCCTTGTTGAAAAAAATTTCTTTTAATGTGTTTTTAACTAGTATCTGAAGTTAAAAGTGCATCCTGGGACCTCTGAAGTGCATAATCTCTGCATAGAACAGCAGTGGGGCTGGTGGCAGCCACCACAACGTGGACACGAGCAGTAAAACCCTGTGGAGCCCTGATGTTCTGCAGCTCCTTTTCCAGGATGGGCCATGCCCTGTGAGAGGCAGCAGTCACTGGGGAAACAACAGAGCTTCAGAGGCAATTAATCCAACAGGGAATTCTCTTCCCGAGTTTGGAGAGAATGAACAACTTGGGAACAACCCTTAAAAAAAGACCCTGTCTTGCTCTTAGTTTTCACATCTTTCCTCCTCCTTTTTCCTCATTTGTTTTAAAACATGAATGTGAGTTCAATTCCAATGTCAGTTCTGTTCTCTTAGCCAAGCCCTGAGTAAGAACATATGCTACACAAGGAAAAAAAGGGGAGGGTGGGGCAGGTGCTTGGCTTCCTCATGACTGGGAACTGCTGAGGTAGGAAGGTGTACTGCTTCCAGAGCACTGCAACCCAAGCTTGTTCGAAAATGGCAGGCACTGCAAAACAGTGACTGAGCCTGGCAGGTTGAGAGCTCTGCTGAAGTTGAGGGCCCAGCAGGAATGGACTGCTTGGGGACAAGTGACGTGCCTAAAAACCCAGGTGTTTTTCAGGGCCTAGCAAGAGGGTGAGAAAGGAACAGGCCACAAGCACAAAACTACAGATCAGCTCGGGTATCTTCACTGCCACCAGGCATGAGGCCTCAAGCCTTTGAATCCCAAATGCTAAGAGAGGACGTCCTGTGCAGTTGATCCTGCTCAGGTGGAACTTTGTAACAGCTGAGATGTGGTTTCACTGTATCTCTTCTGAACTTTTTGCAAGGAAAAAAAATCACTTGGGTAAATTTCTGACCTAGGTCAGAATGCAGTGTGCAGACCTTCAGCACAGGAAAATAACCCTTTCTAGTTAACTAGAAACAGGAGTTAAATGTCCTCAAGAAAGGTATTTCAGGTAGACCCTAGCACATTAACTGCACAGATACCATTCTGCTGTGGAAATTCGACAACCCATTGGGAAAAATAATTTGAGCAACGCCTCATTCTTACCAAGAAAAAGCAACACAGCTGGCAGAGACACCAGGTGAGAAGAGCTGGTTCTGAGCCCTCATGACAAGGTGGTGTGGCAGAGGTCTCCTCTAGCTTCTGTTTCAGGGACTGCATGTTGGGTATCCCCATGGCAGGGGATCCCCCCTCGCCCTGGCATTAAGTGACAAGAAATTGCCTAATCTAAGAACAGATACCCCCAAACTGCCTGGCCTTTCCCTGGTTACATGATAACCCAAGTGCTCACCCCTGTCCAGGGCTGGTGCCCTGGGATGTGCAGTGAGGGCCTTGGAGGACTCCTGGGGCAGGGGGGTGAAAAACTACCAACAGTCTGATTTTGTTTGGTTGGAATAAATTTATTTCATCTGTCTGTAAACAAGGTGTTTTTAATAGTTATGGCATTTTTTGAAATGCATATTAAATCAGATGAGTTAGACTGTATCCCAGATGTAACAAAGTGCAGGGAAAGAAATGGACAAATCGGCAACAAGAATTTGTTTAAATCTGTACATTATCCACAAGGCCCAACAAGAGAAGCAAATACTAGAATGTCCCTAAAGTAGTGCCATTCGAAAGAAACCCTTGAAGTCAGTTAAAATCCATCAAACAATAGCAACAGTTCATTTTTTTTTTTTTTAAACAATAGTATGGCACAGAATACATATTAAAAAATTCATCACAAGACAGCCAAGTCAGTTATTCCAACCAATACCATCTCCCATTTATTCTTTTGTATACAGAGTTCTGCAGTTCTCTTTCAATGGACATACAGGTTAGTACCGTGCCTGAACTGAGATTTGGTTACAGACATTTCAGATGACTAGTGCACAAGGCAGTTCACTTCGTAATTTCTGCAGCAAGGGTGTGACAGGCCAAATGAAGATTTTTTAATTTGAAATGGCATCATTTTGACAGTTTAGCTCTCAAACTACCAACCTTCATCCAAACAGTGGTTTCAGAGCAGCAACCCTTTACCAGTAAGTGATCTGGCAGAAAGACTGGAGTCAGTCAGAGCTCCCAGTGTAGCTGAAGGTGGCAGTTTTCCACAATGACATTGCAATTTCATATTAAAAAACAGAAACAACAAAAAACCCCACAACCCCCAAGCTGCAAATTAAAATTGGTCCTATGAAAAACTGAAACCAGACACACTCCAGATGGTTATGCTGGGATATCTAATGTCCATCATGGCAGCCTTTTACAATTCAACTACAGAACAGGAGCTGGCAAAAAAAAAAAAAAAAAAAAAAAAAGTGCCTGAGCTATTGCAAGGATGGAATGTCTGGGGATCCATTGGGATGGTGGCTGAGGGTCAGGGGAGGAAGTGCATCTGTACCCTTTCGTAGTTTTGTGATTGCACTTGTTAAGCAGTACAAGCTTCAGACATCATGAAGAAAAAAATTAAAGACTTAAGCCTACAGTGAAGTGCAATGACAAAACTAAGTGACATTAATAGCTTTTGAGTGGCAAATTGGTTACACAAACCAGGCACTATAAAAAATGGGTGTAAGCAAACAAATGTGGATTTTTAAAAAAGAAAAGAGGGAGAGAAGTAAAGATATGCATGCACTTTTTTCCTCCCAACCACACTCTATGAAAGGAAGACTCGTGAGCTGTGTATTTGCTCAAAGTGCTGAAGAGGCATTGATCAAATTAGATTGTACAATCGGCACCTTGTTTAGTATTTAAGTTGTTTTAGTTGTCAATATCACACTAATTGCTAAGACAAAGCAAAGCCTACACTTGGCATATTCCCCTCCCAGGAGTTCTCAAGGTATCATGCATATCGTCTCTGTGGTGCAGATGGTGCCAGGTACAGGGCTGGTTACATACAGTGGTTAACACAGAGATGAACAAAGGGTAACTGGATTATGACATTAGGAAATGGGTAAATAAAAAACACAAACTACCATCTACAGGCTGGTAGCACTGAACACAACTGGGTGGTGGTGAAGACAGTTGCTAGGTGGATGGGGAGAGGCTGCTTAGACGTCAGACCTCCTCAGGTATAAAGCCAGTTCATATGCTTTCTTGTTGAGTGTCCCTCCATGGACACCTTCCTTTCCCATGACTATAACCAATGCTGGAGTACACAAGGAAACAAAACAGAAATGAACAGAATTAAAGAAAAAAACAAAACAAAACAAAAAACCAACAAAAAAAAAAACACCTTTCCCCACCAACAAAGGGATACAAAGGAGACACAGGTTCATACCCCATCACCCTGCATTGCTAATAAAGTTTCCAGAATGTAAGGTTTAAAGCTCACCGCCAGGAAAGTTTAATAGCAATCTTCCCCTAATACTTAACAGTCTGCCTAGCAACTAGAACCCAGAGTCTCTCAAGTATTTTGCCATTGAGTATGCCTTCTTATTCAATCCGCCTCCATGGACCCCTTCTTTGCCCATTACAAAGACCAAGACTGAAAGAGAAAAGAAAAAAGTTTTAAAAAGAGTGTGTTAGACAAGGAAATAATGCAAGTTTTAGACAGCGCAATAAACACGCTCAAATTCAAGATTTAGTATTTGGGTACTGAGCTAGTTTAATGGGGGCTCTGCAAAAACACAGATGTAGACAGGGCTGGGAAAGGGTATGAACTATCCTCGGGGATACTGCCTAACCTTGCAAGTCATTAGAGTTCCCTGCTAAGAAAAAAGCCACCACCTATCTCAAAGAGCATCACAGCACCTCTCTACCATCAGCACCACCCATCACCACCCAGCCAAGAAACCCTGGCTGCACCTTAAAAAAAAGGGGAAAAAAAACAGAAGTCTTGTCAGGGACAAAAGCTGTAGTCTGTGCAGAAGCACTGGGACTCTGAAGAGCAAAAGAGAGAAAATTTTTATATTCTTATCTGCAGTGGGCACCACCAGTGTAAGAACCAGAGGAACTGCCTTGACATTAGCAAAAATAAACCACCCCACAGGGTCAGACTTGGGCAAGACTTTTCCTGCAACAGCTCAACTACAACAGATACTTTTTGTGTACGAGGAAATGCAGTTAAGATTTTAATACTGATTCTCTCTAAGCCCACAGTTTTGCTGAAGTGTTCCAACTGTCTGGCCAGCAAGAACAGCCCAGGGTCGCCAGCCTGTCGTCACCACCCCTCGGGAGCTGCCAGCAGATGTCACCAGCAGGCACGGACACAATGGGCGCTGTGCTTCCTTCCTTCCTTCCCCAAGCAGAGCAATTGTTCCCCAAGCCAGGAATGCTGTCTCTGGGAACACTGAAGCAGCCTACCTATGGCAACTGTACATCTCCAGAGCAATGTGCTCACCAAAGGCTTAAGACAGCCCATTCTCCTTGGCCCTCCACAAACTGCAGCAGTCAGAACTCTGCTTATTTCACTTCAGTGCTGCAAACATTCCTGCATCACTGCCACCTGCCTTTAGCCTATAGACAAGTTCTGCTCTAGTTTTGTTTTTATACCTGTAAGCAGAAGTCTGTTGCTCACTAATTTGTTCCACAGCCAGCAAAAATGCCACACCAGATGCTCTGAACCCAGGGCATACTGCTTGTGGCCAGGGTTTTGAGGCACATTTTTTACATCCAAACCTAGTGCCTTCCCCATCTGTTTTCCTAGAGGTTAAATGAGGAGCACAAGGACTAGGTGTACTAGGACAAAGCAAGTTTCTCAGTGATACTAAATTGGACAGGCTTCTTTGCCTGCAGAGACTTCAGAGAGCTCAACAGGAAGTGCAAGAAGAGTTAGTGTAGAGCTTGTTAAAGGGCAAGTAGGAGTAGCTCGTACAAGGAATTCACATCTTTGCAGAATAAACATTCCATTGTGAAGTTTAGAACAAAAAAGCTGGTTTCACTACCAACGGTAGAGAGATCCCTGCAGGATCCTACCCTAAGCTTTAGATACCAAGTTATGGTATGCTTGGCCAGCTTACTCAGAGCTGTGGTCTGCTCCTCCCTGCTCATCAGAGACCTGTTTAATCCCTTCACAGCCCAGTGCCCAGCTGTGATCAAAGGTGGGCATCAGGGACAGGAGTGATTCACAGGCAGAGACCTTGTCAGTCAGCCAGGCCACTGCCACCCACCCCCTGACAGCACTTCCTGACATTAACCACTCGACACAGGAGTCTGGTTTTCTTAATAGCTGGAGTCTATGCTTAAGGTCACACTCTTAATTCAGTGAAGAAAATGGTGCTTACCTCGGCCAGCTCTGCCTACAGCAACATTGTATGTTGGCTCACCACCTTGACTCTTTGTCCTGATGTCCATTGTGCAGTCGCCATCCACATACAGGCTATCTCTGATCACAGAGCACTTCTTTGCACCAAGGGTCAGACCATTGGTGAAGAAACCCTCTCGGTCTTTTCCTACAATCATATCTATTTCTACCGGCTGTCAAAGAAAAAAGCGCGGGGTTAGCGCGCAGGCAGCATTTCCCGCTGAGAGGAGCGGGCAGTGCGCGTCCCCCCGGTGCCACCCAGACGTGCCCCAGAACACGGGGCTTTGTGAGGCACAGCCGACACCGCGCAGAGGAGCCGCTGCCCCGGAGCCCCGCACAGCCCCGCACAGCCCCGCTCCTCGGGCCCCGGCTCCCAGCGGCGGCCCCGCGCGGTGCGGCCCGAGCCCGGCCAAGCGCACGACGTGTCCGCCCGGGCGCCTCGCCCAGCGCCGGGCCGCGGCACAGGCAGGGATGGCGGGGCTGCCCGCGGGCCCCGCCGGGCCCCCTGCCCGCCCCGCCCGGGCCCCGCCGCTCCGGCCCGCCCCGTGCGCGGGGGGCGCGGCCCGGTGGGGGCGGGGGGCGCGGGCCCGGCCTGGCGCGGCGGCCTCAAACTGCAGCGTCACGGCCGCCCCCGCCGGCCCCTCCGCCCGCCCGGCCCGGCCCGGCGCGCTCTGCACGGGGAGCGGCAGCGGCGCGGGCCCCGCCGCGCCCGGGCGGGCCGGGACAGGCCGCGCTGCAGCGCGCTGAGCGCCCGCACGGCCCGCGTGCGAGGGCGGCGGGTCCCGCGGCGGCGGGAGCGGGCGGCGGGGGCGAAGGACGGGCAGGGCGGGGGAGGGGAGGCGGGCGGGGAGGAGGATCAATGGCAGTGCGCCATCTTGGCGCTGGAAAACATGGAGCCAGCGGCGCGGCGGGCATTCACCAACGCCTCCTACGCCGCGCACGTAAGCCCCGCCGCAGCGCCGGGCCCGGCGGCCCCCGCGCGGCCCCCGCCGCCCCCGGGCGGGCCTCGCCGCATCGGGCCGCAGCCGCGGCCCCCGCCCCCGCCGGCGGGAAGGGCCCCTCGCCGCGGCTGCCGCAGACAAAAAAGGCCCCGCGGCCCCGCTTCCCCCGCCGCCGGGCCCGCCGCCGCCCCGCAAGGTGCCCCCGTCCCCCACCGCCCCTAACGGCCGCGCAGCGCCCCCCGCGCGCCCCGGGCTCGCCCTTCCCCGCCGCCGCCCTCACCGTGATGCTCTGGAAGATGCCGCCGGCCGTGGCTGCCCAGACGTACTTGGCGTCGCAGTAGCCCACAATGGCGGCCTCCTGGCAGCAGCCATCGCACATCAGGTTGTCCACGTAGCTCTGCCAGCCGGCCATCTTCGCGCGGGCGGCGGTGCGGGCGAGCGGAGCGGGGCGGGCGGCGGGGCGCGGGCCGGGCGGCGGGCGGCGGGGCTGGGCGCGGCGGTCCCGTCCCTCTCCTCGCTCTCCTCTCCCTCCTCGCGGCGGAGCGGAGCCGAGCGCTGCAGCGAGCGGCGCGGCCCAGCCCAGCCCTCGCGCTGCCGGCGCCGAGGGGCGGAGGGAGGAGGGGCGCGGCCCGGCACCGCCCCCCGCGCCGCCGGGGAGCGGCGGGGCCCGTGCTCAGCAGGACCCTGCGGCGGGTCCTGCCCGGGCGGCGGGACAGGAGCTGAGAGGAGAGGAGGCTGCAGCGCGCCCTGCCCTGCCCCGAGCCCCCGGCCCCAGTCCCCCCGGCCGCCCCGAGCCCCCGGCCCGCCCGCAGCCGATGCCTCTGCCCGCAGCGTCGAGCGCGGCCGCCCCGGTGAGTAACCGGCGGCAGTGCCGCCTTCCCCGGCCTGGGGCGGGCACACGTGGACGTGGCTGTGGGCCCGGGAGGTCGCGGCGGTGGCTGCGGCGGGAGCCCCTGTCCCCGCGGGGCTGGCGGAGCCGCTCCCTGCCGGCCCGCGGGGCAGCGCGGGCTGAGGGCCCGGCGGGACCCCCGCCTCAGGCCCACCCCGGGAGCCTGTCAGCTCCGCCCGTCCCGTGTGGGGCTTATTTCTGTACGTTTCCTGGCTGGTTCTGCGTGACGCTGGTGGCAGCGCTGCTGTCCGGCCGGCTCTGCCGCGCTGCCTCGCGCGCGCCCACCCGCGTCCCCTCCGCGCGGTCGGGGGTTTCTGTGCCAGGCCTCGTGTGCCGCTGGCAGCCTCCCCGTCTCGCACGGCAGCATCTATTGCATTTTGTTTCTGTGTGGGTTTGTAAGTGGTGATTTTGGGGTTTATTTTTCCAGGTTCCATATGGAAGTTATTTCTTTGGAAATAATGCAGGTTTCCGTGTTCCTTTATAAGACGTCCAGGTCTGATACCCTTGTTTTGCTTATTGATACCGGGCCCTGGGCAGGTCACTGCTTGAAAGACTGTCCTACGACAAGTTGCAGGAGTGTTTTAGGGCAATAGCTCCATCTTGCTTAGCACTGAAACTGGGGAGAGGGGTCCCCTTCCATTTCAGCAGGGTGGTCTGGCCTTGGTATCTGTTGTGATTCTCTGGGAGATGGAGACAGCTGGGGTGTGAAGTGGCTGTCCATGCAATTAACTTCGAAGCTTTAGTTCAAGAAGTTAAATCTTACACCTGAATACGCCAAGGCATAGCATGATAATTGAATCCACCTGTTCCTGAAGTTATATCCCCCAGGAAGAATGCTCACTGGGTATTTATAATTAGCATCCCTAAAGCATACTTCAGGGTGCTCTTAGTCTTGCTAAAACCCAGTTCAGTTGTCTTGAGATTGGGTGTTGTTTAGATACTAAAAGAGTTGCTTAGATTCCTAGATACTTACAAAAGAGCTTGTTTGCATCTTTTCGCTTAATTCCATACATATTGTCTTAATTTTATTTTCACAGTGCCTTTCTCCCTCTGAGTTTGGAGAGCTTTGCTTTATCCTTTTGCAGCCATCCATGTACAGCAAAACCAGCCTTGTGTCATTGTACCCACCAGGGCTTTACACACTTTACATTTTTTTCTGGCTTTTTAAATTGCGGAAGTTTTTTGTGAAGTTTGGGTTGCCTTCATCATCCTCTCTCAACAGATTCCTTCTGTGAAAAGGAGAAAAGTTCCCTTCTGTCTAAAGTTGCTGTTGAGGGCCACTTACCTGTTTTTAGTGCTCCTCTGTAGGAGATCCCGGTTTAACACTATTACTTGCACAGAATAGAATGCTTCCCTCTTAAATAAACATGAGACTGCTGGGCTCATTATTTTGAGAGTTCAGTCAAAATGCATTTGCATTTTGTCTATGTGGGATTTGGACTTAGTGTTGTTTTTGGAAGTTGCAATAAGGATTCCAAATTGTTTCACTTTTTACTAAGATTTAACAATATAGAGACATCTTATTACTCAAACCTAAGGGCAGGCCTTGGGAATTTCAGGGCTGCCTGTCTGCTAGCATCATTATTGTTTGATTAATGAGAGGTGGGCTGCCTGGTACAGGTGTGGAGGTATCTCACACAAGAACCCGTGGCTTCTCAGGAATTGCCTGGAGGTATCTCACCTTCTTGCCTGCACCCTTGAGCTCATTTGTCTGTCCCTTCTGCCTGAGGACCGAACACCCCTTTCCGAGCCCTGGCAACCTGATGTCCAGTCCTGTTTCACGGGAGGCAGGACCCATGGTCACTGCCAGCCAGGAGCAGGGCCGAGCCAGGGGGATGCGTTGCTGCTTCCACAGCCGCTGAACCGGGGCTCAGGAATCCCAGGGTGGTGCCAGTTTAACCTCTGGTGTGTTGGGTGCTTCGCCTCTTTGATGAACCAGACGTTTCACCCCGGGTGTCAAAGAATGCAGAGTGGGTCTGGTGATATTACAGCTGCTTTGTGGGGAATATCACACCTTTTTAATAGCTGCATAACCCAGGTGATCAGTAGTGTGAGCGCTGTTTTGATGAGCAGATTGTGTGAGCAGCACAGGGACTACAGTTGTCTGCTTCTACTGATTTAAATCAGAAATAACTGCATGGAGTCTGGGATCTCCAGAACATAAATGGATGGACGAGAGTAGAGGATTTCCCACCTGCTTGTTAGCTGGATTTTAGTCGTGTTATTTGTGCAGTAACCCTAGTAATACATTTAGAAAGTGAAGTCTACATTGGGTTACAGTTATTTAATGTTGTGAAACTAGCAAGTAGCTTGTAGAATTTGCAGGTTCATCAGTCACCATAATCCTTTAACTCTATTTTCACTCTTAGGTGCCTCATTTGGTCATGTTCTACTACAATCATAATGCTACTTGTATAGACAGTACTGCAACAGCACCTGTGAGGCTGTTTGATTTAAGGAGGATGTGCTCTCGATGTTAAAGACAGTAAGAGATCGGAGTTCCAGTTTGATTTTTTTTTGTACTGAGTCTTAATTGAAATTGGAGACATTTGTTAAATGAGTAATTTATAGGTAAACAAAAATATTGTTAAAATTGATAAATGTAGGGGATCACTTTAACACCAGTACCTGGACTGATGTGTGAAATGGTGCTGTCTGAACATGATACATGTATGATAAATGGTTGCTAAATTGTGAGTTCTTGTATTTTAGTCTCTTCCCACATTCTGCCCAGCAGCTGCTCTTTCTGGAAGGTATTTGCACACTAAGGCCACAGTTGGTGTTTGGTTGCTTTTCTTATGCAGCTTGTAACAATTACTTGTCGTTCTGCTTTGGTTCAGAACTTTGTCTAAAATTTATGTTGGATCACATCTAAGAAAAGCAATAATTTGAAACAATTTCAAAAGTACTGACTGTGCTTAGCTGGGTTCTACTATTTATAGCCTTGTGAGAAACTTGACTTCTTTATACTGACAAGCTAAAAACTGAAATTGCCCAAAAACTTGAAGGAGGGTGTATATTTTGTTAGTAAAATATCTTAACTTTCTCACTACCAGAGCTACTGCTGTGCTCCAAATGGTGGGACAGCCAAAGGTGACATTCCTTATGATGTCCCAGGTTCTTCCTGCTTTTCACCAGATTGACCCACATGGTAATAACTCTAACCAGCCCTCTGTGTAGGCAGGAAGGGCAAGTGCCCATCAGGAGGACACAGCTGATGTCCCTGTGAGAAACCCCTCTCCGAGCCGCGCTCCCTCGCTGCGCGCCGGTGGCTTCCTCTGCAGACCAGAGCGGGTTTCCTGTGGCAGTCCTCTGCACCACAAGGGCTCTCGGAAGTGCAGAGGGGAAAACCCACTTGGAAGAGTCACAGGGTAGCAGATTCACTTCTGCTGACTAAACAGCAAGAAGCAAGGAGCAGTCTGTCTCGTAACCTTGTGGTGAAGACTAGAAACAGGCTTTGCAGGGTCTTCCCGCAGCTCCTCGCTCTCAGTTTCTGTGTGTGACTGTTTTTGCACCACTTTCAGCTGCTTATTCTATCTACCACACAGTTTAGCCAGGGAGCTCTGAAATTTTGTCTGGTATGTTATTTCCATCATTAAGCTTTCTTTCAGTGGCAGTGTCTCTAAATATCTCTGTCTGAATAATGGGTCATCATCCTCTGATCACAAGTAATTTTGCTGTTGATGCTTGTTATGTGTTAAAAGTCAGAGGGAGTTTTGGATCACAGGCATACATTTATCTATCATACATAATTTCTACCCAAACCATCCACTGTCTGCAAAAGCATTTAATAATAATTCTGAAGTATAAAAAGCTGTATTTTCCCAGACAAATTATACAATTCCAACCTTATAATGCTCTGTAAGATTACAAATATATATTGTTTTTGAATGGAGCAGAAATGAGTAAACATCAGCAGTTTTTTGCAATTCTTCTTATAATTTAGTATCAAATTTCTCTCTAGCTGTGAAGTGCTTGATTCTAGCTATGAGTAGCATACTCATACTGCCTGCTGTCACCTTACCAAAGAAGAGCTAGTATATAAATATTTAATATTTAGAATATTTTGTGTTAATTTTTGATAATTGAAGTACTGCTTAGTTTCAGCACCCAGAGATTTTTTTTGGCCATAGCTGCAGTGTTTCTCTCTCAATTACATCTAGTCAAATAAATACCACATTTTCGAGAAACAAAGTATCTGAAAATTATTCTGTTCAAATTCGACTACATAATCACAAAAGAAGATCAAGAAAATGTTTTAAAATGCATGAATGCCGTGCTTAGGAGAGGTGAGCTCCACCTGAGAGTCCAGTGCTGCTGATCTGGAGAGCACCGCTCCGGCATGGATGGAAGGAAACATTAGACATCTAAAAATTGCATGAACGGGGAAAAGCAGAATTTGAGTAAAGGGGAAAACAGCCTAAGCGTGGTGTGCCTGCGTTTAGAACATGTGCTCATCCTTCGAAGTGCCCCACCGAAGGAAGCCACTAGTCCCGGATCTGGGCCGCAGGGCGGTGAGAAGTGGCAGGAGGAGGGTGGAGCTGGGGCAGGTCCTGCCCTGCCCCCTGCGCTGCCCTTGCAGAGCAGCAGGCGTGTGCCAGCACCTCGGGTATGTGAAAAAATACTGATTGATTTCCAGGTAGTTGTAAGGTGGTTTTTCTGACGGGTGCAAGGATAAATAAATAACAATCCCAGGTAGTTTTCAAAGTATAATTAAAATGTGGTTAAACTTAATCCACCCTTCAGATATTTTCAGTATTAATCAGGAATACCTGTTTTTGCCACAGTGCAACTACTATTAAGCACCGTTAGACTAAGTTCCTTTCCAGAACTAAAACAGCAGTCTTGTTTACACACTGCTTCAAGGATGGCAGCTGGTGTTGTAATGTATTTGCTGCTGCAAGAGAAGAGAATGTAGCTGGAGCAGAGATCCAAAACATGGAATTCAGGTGCTTAAAGCCAGAGCAGGCACATGCATGGCTCCACAGGCTGGCACTCCTCTCGCTGTTGCAGGGGTCTATTTCGAGCACGCTGCCTCTCCAGGCAGTGCCGTGGTCTCTGTTTGGTACAGCAGCTTTAAAATTAAGCCCTTGTACACTGGGAGAGTAATTCCAACAGGCTTCTTTTCATATGTATGTGACAGCTTTGAGATGTGGCTTGGTGCTTGGTGACAGTTTTGTGAGCGTTTGTTTCAGTAACTTCCAAGACCCTGGCACTAGATGGAGCTTTAATCTACTTGCACTTAGAAGTCTATTAAGTTTAACCACAAGTTAAAAATAGGGAAGAGTAAATTAAGATGTCTATGCCTGCTGCTACATTTACAGTGTCCTTTTCCCCTTTTGTTAACAGAGTGGTGTAAATTATAATTTAAATTTAATTTAAATGAAAATATTGTAGCAGGATGTCCTTGATCCAGTAGGTGCTTTATAATCACTCTTACTAGCACCCTTTAATGTGCTCTCAGGCTCGTGGGAGAAGTTGCTGTAAGTTAGATATGCTGAAAATGTGCTGCATGTTTAAGCTTATAAGTAGGCTGTGCTGAGTAAAGGTAAATCCATTTTCTGAACAAAGTTTCTGTTTATATTTCAGAATGGGGTGGGGGTGACCAAGCCTTCTGTTTGCTCTGTGCATTCAATAGTGCATTTGCATTTTTGCTTCATGCTACCAGAGCCAACAATTCAGAATAATCTGTTATCAGTCACTTCATTTTTTTCCCCATGTGTTACCCTTGAAAATATTGAACAAATAGAAACAAATAAAAAACAGCTTTGAAATTGTAGTGTTTAATACTTTTCATCTAGCAAGCATCATGTCTCACAGGCTGCACAGCATATATCAGAAATTTAAGACCATCTCTGCCTTCCACAGAAATAACTGGAAGTAGATTTAGTTTTGTTCTTGGGTGCCTGTGTGCTCATCAGCAAGACACTGGTTCAGTCGAAACCCTTGTCCAGACTCTGAAGTAGCAAACTGTGTAATCAGTCTCTAGTCACAGCCACTGTGCTATTTTATTCAATGGTTTAATATAGTAAACCAAGAGATACATACTTGGAAAAAAATTGGAAGGCACGCTGTGCTCAGAAGACTGGAGGTGATAAAGAAGGAGATTGCACATTGCATCTTGTTCCCATCACCTTCTGAAAGTCTAACCCTTCAGTGTCTGTCACCTTTTATCAGCAGGACTGAGGGACTCCACACATACCATAGAACGAAAAGCCTTTGTAGAAAACCGTACATGAATGCAGTTTTGGCAGTATGAGCTAAAGCTCCTATTTGTGGAAGATTTCTGCTACCCTACAGAACTGTTAAGAAACCACATTATATATGGAAGAGCACCTGCAGGCTGCAGGTGGGCAGCAGGGTTTGCATACAGCAATCTGAGCATGGTGCTGGCCATACTGAGCAGGGAGACAGCACGAGCAGCTTTCAAAAGAGACTGCTGAGGAAAGTAGTTTTAGAAGGGTGCCTTATAGGTTACCTGGCAAAATTTTTATTGCTATTTGTGACCAGATTCAGAGCCATAACTTCCATATGAATCGATATAAGCTTGCAGTGTCAGAATCTGAAGAGTTTGTTTTTACGAGGTTGTCACCAGTTGTGTTCAGGGTAACATTTCATCAGTTCTGGTTTCAGGGGAAGCAGTTTGCCACCCTTTGAAGAAGTAGGAATGAATACACTGATGGCCAAATTCCAGTGCATTTGAAGAGCAATGAGAAGTTATAATTCCTGGTGGCATCACTGATACAGGCATAAAAGGGTTAAATGTTTATATTTCTTTACACTTTCATCTCATTTTACAAAAGTAGCTCATAAAGTTACAAAGGATCAAAGTATGCTGGAGCATTCTGTGTTGTGTTTAGCAGCTGCCCTGCTGCTGTGTGTGTGGGCATTCTTTCATTCAGTGGGTAGCTGTGGCAGCACCACCATCATTATATAGAAAGCATGTCTACAGAAATAAATGTCTTAAAATCTGCACAGTGCATAAACTGACTTTTATTTCTGTTTAGATGCTCTGTATCTCATTGTTCCATATACTGGTTAACGTGGCCGGACAACTCTTCCTTTTTACTTGAAAGTGGAAAAGAAGTTGTACACGCTGTGTTGTCAAAGGTGACCGTAGGATTTATCCACAAAGCTTCCTCTGACTTAACTTTTTTGAAAAGTTACCCCTTAGGAAATTGAAAGCTTAGATTGTAGATGATATGTTTATGTTCAGATAAATAACTAATTCCTGAAGTCTAGATGACATCTTGGCAAGTAAACTAAGCAGGGAATGTAGAACAAAGGACTCTGTGGCGGCAAAGGACTGGCGAGTTCATACAGCGTATGACAGCAGCAGCATGTTTATACAGATATATGCTGTCCACTGCTACATTGAATTACTGCCCAAGGTGTGGCTTGTGCCTGTTAAGAAATTCTTGACGAGAATGCTCTTGTCGGCACGGCTGACTCTTTTAGTGATTACCTGTGGATTCACAGAACCACAGACACAACTCCAGCGTTGTTCATGCCAGTGCCACAGGCAGAGCTAAAATCACCTCCTTGTTCCTCCTGACTACAGGGCACTTGTTGAAGTGCAGCCGGTTGCTGGAGAGAGATAGGTCAGGCTGAGGCTGAACACAGGTCCATCGTGCTTGGAAGGACTAGGCTGCACTCTTTCTTCTCTAGCCATCTGTATCCTTCTGTGCAAGAGACTAAATCTACAGTTACAGATATTTGAAATATAAAAGTTGATTGGGAAATAAATATTTTTTTTAATGTGGTTCTCGTTAGGGTTTTTCACCCTATTGTTAAGTGAAAATAAATCACTTAACTACTCAGAATGATCCTTACTACTTGCAGGCACCAGGCAGCAATTAATAGAATTTTTGTTGCTTCACTACAAAACCTGATCAAAATCTGATTCTTGCAATGTTTGATTTACCTTCTGTAGCAGATGCTTTTTGGGTTGGATGCATTAGACACTTGAGGACAATGCACTCTACAAATACTACCTTAAAACAAGGAATATGGTGTTCTTCCCTTTGTTGTGTTGGCATCTTGGGAGGACAACAGCACTGTGAATGAAAAGTGGAGAGAGCAAGCCGACAGGTTCTTTAGCCACCTGAGGCCTCAATCTGATTGTCCTTACGGTGATATCACTCCTGCACTCCCAAGTTATTCCTGTTTTAGCAGATTTAGGTCTGTAGTAACTGTGGCAACCCAAACCATAGAAAGCAGCTTATGACCTAAAGCTGAAGTTGCTTCTGAGTATTAATGGGGTGGGTTTTTTCCTCCTAGCTAAGCTATATTCATTGGCCAAGGAAAGATAGCAAAATAAGAGTCCTTTGATTACAACAGTGCATTGATGTTTGTATTTTGCCTTGACCTCATCTCATTAATAGGAAAAAAAAAAAAAGAAATTGGGAACTGAAATGATGACACTGGAAACAAGTTTTGTCATTAAAGCACTGGATATTTGTTGTTGGTTCACTACAAGATCTGAGTTTGAATTTCAATATTCTTACAGGCCTGCCTTTTCAGAGACTTTGCTTTGACCCATAGAATATATGAAGAGAATGAGTAGGGGGCATGGAAGTCTTCAGCAAGGCATGCAATTGTTTGCAGTATGCAGTTAGACACAACCTGCAAAGAATATACATTAAATTGTTATTGTGTTCTCTTCTCACCTTTGTCTTGATAAGCAAAGCAATAATATCTTGGGAATGCCTGTGATGCTCAGTCTGTGGCATTCGAGGAAGCTTTTTGAAATATCATGCACAAACTTTACAGGTTTATTTGGTTGTTTACCATTGCACTGTGTCTTAGTCACCCTGCAGCCTTCCAGGGCAGCAGGACTTCAGTTTCTATTACTAACCCCCTAGTTACTAATTTAAAACAAAAATGTTTAACCATTTTGGTTCACCTTTATTTCTCTTCAGTGAGCAAATGAGGGCATGAGCCAAAATCTTTTTTCTCTATCATAGCTGAATATTAATAGGTGAGCAGGAAATAATTTTGTCACACTGCTCCTCTCTGGAAGAGACAAAATCACTTATTGAAAATGAGAGGCTTAGGAACGAAATAGACACTAGACTGCTCTACAGTGTTAAGACTGATGTGCTTCCTGGTGTATTCAAAAGATCTTTTTCTAGGTGTCTGGAGACTGCATTTCTGAAGTTACAGACATTTGTCAGTTTAGGCATCTGGTAAGCAGGAATGTTAAGAGTTCTGTGTCCCTTAAGTGGCTGGGCCCTTCTGAAGGCTGTTGTGGGGAGGGGATTGCCAGAGCAGGAATTTAACTCAAAAGTGAGCCTGGTTCTCCAGCCTCCAATTGCTCTTCACCCCGTGGCAGCCAATTTGTTTCTGTGTCTTCCCAGGGCATGTACCACTTGTGCTTGAGTTGTTTTCCAGAATAGCTGGCATAAGACAGTCTGCCAGGAGTATGGAAAGCCTTGTGTTGTGGATCACTCCCAGCCTGACCTTTTGTACTCAGCCTGTTACAAACAGCTGGGAAAGGTTGCATCCTCAAAGCTTTCTCTCCTTAGTAAAAGAATGTGACTGCTTTTAACTGCTTACTGGCCAAACTGAGTGAGTTCAGCTGGCATACTGACCTGTAGGGCTGTAGTAGCCATCTTGGCAGGCTTCATGCATTTAGGGCTTTTCTTTCCCTTTCATTTTTTCTTGGGGGACAGGAGCTGGTGAGCTCTGCTGCTGCTGGCCTCCCAAGGTTTTCCTGGTGCCTCCTGCTCTGAAATGACATGGCTGCCTTTGCCTTCTCCCACATGAATTGAATGTCAGATTCAGGACAGAGGCACAGGAGGGCAGTAGCTCTTTTACTTTTTGGAGGCCATTTGTAAAATAAAGGGCTAAATACTGACTTACTTGGGCAGCTTTTATTCTGGTGGTATCAAAACTAACACATTTAAATAATTACATTTCCCCCATTATTTCCTTTATGTGCCATTTTTCACAGGCAGCATGGCAGTATTAACTGACTGCTATTGCAGTAGATTCCAAAGACATCTGAGTCTTAGGTAGCGAGTAGCTGCTAGGTTTCTACCTAGAGGAGCACCACATTGCTGTGATTACCTTATCTTGACTGTAGAACATTGGCTTTTGCCTCTTGTTGCAGTTAAAAACAGTTATTCATAGAGTAGAAGTATTTAACTACAGTATGATCCATCCCCTGACAGAACCACAGGCTCTGTTGGGCCAGTGGATGTCAGGATGCAAAGGTACTCAGTACCAGCACCTAGCACTGTTACAGAGATGATCCTTTGTCCTTCACTGCATTAATGAGGAATTCCTTCCACTTTCAGCTCTGATAATGGCCACTGTAACACTGGCTCTAGCAGCTGATCTAGCTAAGGAAGCAGTTGTGTGTTTCTTGGAGGCTAATGCAGTGCTACTGCTAGATCTTTACAGCTCTGTCATGGTGATGCCAAAAAAGAGAGAGTATTTGATTTTCCTAAAAAAACCAAACTGACCACAAACCCTGCTTTTTGTGGTCAGCCCCTCACAAATGCCCTGGATGCTGTTCAGTTTTTTCTATGGAATAATTTCAGCGTAAGGCCCTGGTGAAGTTTGCTCTAAAATGGGTACAGTCCAAACTTCCGTTCGTAAGTAAAGAATTAATTATAGACAGTTGATCTTTCTTTCTTGTTTGATATGTATAAGCTCCTTTTACAATCTCTATCCAAACAACATTCAGTTAATGATTCAAGGCATCTTGTTATTTGGAGCCACTGCTTGTAGAGGAAGTGAAACTGCTTCTTTTGAGAAAGTGCAGGCAGCTCTTGGTGACTGCTTTGTTCCTGGTTGTAGGGCTGAGCGTTGCGTGTTCCCCTGCTCGGGCCCAGCTCTCCCGGTGCTCCAGCACAGGGCAGGAGTAGCTGACAGAGTGCTCTGAGGGATGGAATCAAGCAGCAGGAGAGCAGAGATTGGGCAGCTGCTGGGGTGAGGGCAGCCCAGCTGAATCTGCTGGCCTCCTACCTGGCTGGAACTTTCCACACTGGAGTGGAGCTGGGCAGGGATGCAGAGGTGATGCCAGCTGTCACAGGACACTGTATGTGTGTTTTTCCTGAAGTGGATCACCAGTGTTTTTGGATAAGTGCTGTAAGCTGGTGGGGATTCAGATCTGCTTTTCAGTATAGGTGCTAGCTGATGGGAAGCCTTTCTTCTTCCATCGGAGTCTGGCTGTTCCTGAAAAGGCTGGAGTAGGGCTTTCCTGTGCCCCTTCTCTCAGCCTGGAGGAACAGCAGTTGCCTCATGTGCCTTTTGGGAATGGCCCTTGGCGCTGGGGATCCGTGTGCCCTTCTTTAGGGTGCCCAAGAAGGGCCTGCTGGGGCCTGAGCCTACTTAGCAGGTAGAGGTGTTGTGGGCAGGCTACGAAGGCTTCTGCCCTCCCCTTAGTCCTGTCCCTGCTCCCTTGCTGCAGACTGGGGGCTTTTGTGCTGCAAGAGCACTAAGAGCCCCTCAGCCTCCCTTATCCCCTGGCACGGGTGAGGAGCTGAGAACGACTTTTCTCTTGCCTCCCGCAGCAGCCCCAGGTGGCCCTGCTGAGGCGCTGGTGTCCGGGGACCGGCTGGGGACCGGCCCTGTGGCTCGCAGGCTGTGGGCACCCAGGTGGGGACTGCAGTCAGTGTTAATCCCAGGAGCTGCCTGTGAGGACCGTGGCTCAGCAATTAGACCTGAGTGGTTAGCAAGGGAGCACAGTGGCTCAGCTCTGGCGCTGAGGGAGCGCGTGTCCTCGTGTGAAGCGAGCAGAGCTGGGCCTGAGTCCTGGCTTTGGGACGAGGTGTGAGCTGGAGCACAGGCTCCCAGGATTGCTGGTTTCCATTCCTGGCCTGAGCAGAGCACAGGTTAGTGACTAGGGTGGAAGTCTGGAGTCCCCGTGAGGAGACAGGATCCTGTGTGTCAGCGTGTCGCGCTGCCGGTGGCCGCAGCCCTTTTCCTCCTCTCAGAGAGGCTCTGTTGTGCTCCTGCCTGCTGGACGCACACCTGTGGCGGTGCCCCACACCACCTGTGGTGACAGCGAGGTGTCACCTCGCTGCATGGCGGCTCTTTCACATCAGGAGGGAGGCAGCGGTTGCCTCTGTGCAGAGCAAACCGAGTGACCCAGTTGAGCGCAGCGGCAGCTCCTGGGTCCCTCAGCTCCATGGCAGCCCTGCTGCAGCTGACTCATCACTTCAGCCTGGCAGAGACTGGAGCTTTCAGGCCCTAAGGATTTCACTGTTTCTTTATTAATTTTAAATTGATTAAAATGAATTTTTAAAATACCAAGAGAGACTTGCCTAAAGAAATGGTTATAAAAAAAGAAGGAAATAGTCAGTCTGTGGGCAATAACTGTGCTTGGCAATCTCTGGCTCATACAGCTGCAGGCACACATTGCAGCTTGGAGGAGTCTTATGTCAGCTATTCCATCCTGGTGGATTAGCAAAGACAGGATTAATCCATCATCATTATAAAAAAGTGAGAATTGTGACCCGTCCTTGGTTATACCCAGTGCAGACCCTCTGGTGTCCTCCCCCATGGCAGAATTCTGCTGTCAGCTACAAGGCTTTATTCAGAAGTCAGGATCTCCTGGGGGACCGCATCCCTGCGGGAGCATCCCATTCTCTCCCACCATCACCCAGTGCCTGACTAATCTCCCTATATGGTCCAGAGACTCCCTGGGGTAGCCTGTGGAGTGTCTTGTACCAGAACAGGCTGTTGGGTCCTCTGCTCAGCCTCCACATAAGGGTGCCACAGGGAGTGTGGGCAGTAACAGATGGGTGGAGGATCCTTTTTGCCACCCCCGGAGGGCTGTTACAAACATGCTTTTCCCCTGGGCCGTTCTCACTTGCTGTTCTTGCCCCTGCTCTGCCACGTGGAAGGTGCCTCACACTGTGAAGCAAGAGTATTTCCATCCCTTATGGTTTCCGTCTGCTCCAGTGTGACTGCACAAGTCAAGGTTCTGCAACATCTAAAGCCTCTCCCCTTTCACAGGGATGGAGGGCAGCTGCAGCGTACCCTTCTGCCAACAGCCCCGGATGCCTGCAGACCCGCCTGAGCCAGCACCAACATGGAGCCTTCCACGTGTGCTCGACTCCATACATGCAGGAACCACCTTCTTGGAGGCTACAGAAACGGGGTTAGAGCCCTCTCCACATGGTCAGTTCTCCCTGAAGGGTCATCCAGGGGGTTCCATCCCTCAGCATCCTGCCTGCTGCGTTGGAGGGGATGGCGGGCAGTGACACTCACCTTCATGGTGCTGGCCCTAACTTGGCAATATGAATTGTTCTCCATTCTGATGAAAGTCAGGGCTTGCTCAGACAGCACAAACAGTAGATTAATTGGTAATTTTTTTTGTCCTGTTAATAAATACCAACAAATGTAAAAAAAAAAAAAAAAATTAAAAAGGCATGTGGAAAGCTCTGTGGTACTCCAGAGAAGACAGAGCAGGATGCTGAGAGGAGTGAAGGACCAGAAAACAGAATTCACCTGGAGATAATGAAGCATTGAGTTTGTCAGACCTTTTTATGTCTATCCAAAAAAAAAGCCAACCTGCTATTTTAGTGAAACTAAAGAAAAAAAATGTAAAAAACTGGAAAACCTCTGCAAAAACAATGTGACACTTCCTATTGATTGAAGTAATGGAGCAAGCAGAGTTCTAAGAAGTTACATAAAAGCATCTTTGGTCTGCTTTAAAAATCCCTCTAAAAGATAGTGATATTACTCATATGCTGTTCACCTATCTGTCTCTCCTCATCTCTAGATCTCAAAAGCTGAACTGCTCCGAATTCACATGCCCAAGCAGAACCTGTTTTTCCTGACTGTGCCCTGCACTCAGCTCTCCGTCTTGCCTGCAGTGCTGTAAAACAGGTCCTATTCACCTGCTGAGCATC
The DNA here is from genome assembly GCF_020740795.1 of Apus apus. Classification (NCBI taxonomy): domain Eukaryota; kingdom Metazoa; phylum Chordata; class Aves; order Apodiformes; family Apodidae; genus Apus; species Apus apus. The sequence goes on along the minus strand of NC_067289.1, from coordinate 26,592,554 downwards.
CAGTGGTGTTGACTGGGATGACTGGAGGAGCCCATCTCTTGTCCTCTGATATCAGGTAGGATGGATTCTTTCTTGGGTCTTGATGTCCCAGAGTCAGCAGCAGAGCTTTGTCCTGGGTGGGTCACCACGTCTGTGATGTGCTCCCTTTGGCTTCAACTCGGAGACCTGAGAAAGAGGATGAAAGAGCAGTTTGTTTTGGGTGGCTTGCAGGTTGATGCTTGATCTGAGACTGGCTTATACTTAGGTTTTAATGTGTTTTAATTTTTTAAGTGGCCAAGGTACTTTTCAAATTAACAAGTGATATTACTGAATTCCCTTCTGTGCCTAAACAGACTGGGATTTAGTGTTTTACTCAAATTAGGAAATTATTAAGTAGGGTAAGAAGGAGGCTGGTTTACAGAGTGTTCTCACTTCGTTAGTTTTGTCAATTGCAATTGTAGTTTTAGTTATTTGTAACACACCATAATGTGCTAGTTAATTTACAGTAGCATATTTCTGTACAGTCATGAAATTAGTGACATGAGACTTACTGCAGCACTTGCTGTTTACTTTTTGCTGAGTAATATACACATTAATTATTGGCTTTAAAATATATATAGACTCAGCTGGAGGGCTAAAGTGTTTTAGACTTGCTTGTACTTCATGTAGTTAAAAATAGTGTAATCTAAGACCTGATCCTAAAGAAGTACATGTAATCAGTGTGACTATTTGTGGAAGGAAGGTTCTGGCAATGTGAAATTCCTTCAGTTTCTGTAGGGCCAGGCCTTGACCAGCAATCATTAAAAATCACGTTCCAGTGTTTTAAGGGCAGTATTCTTGTATATGGTTATCTCATTCCTTTTTCTTCTAGTTAAAAGATACCTAACACAGCTGCATCTTCTATGCTGTGTGAGCTCCTGCAAAGTCTATTCAAGCTCTGCTGCTATTAATGATGAGCATGGGTGTAATGGCCGGAGAAGTGCTGGCCCTGTGTGCCTGAAACAGGATTTTGACAAAACAAAATGCTGTCAGATTCACCAGGCAAACAGACTTGAAAATAGAGAATTTTTTTTCCACATTTTAAGAGTTTTATCACTCAGCTGGGCTGTTTGTAGTAGTAGTAGACATAACATTTGCAGAAAGAAATGTGACAGATCTATTCAGCTGGCAATACTGAGTTTCTCTGTACTGATACCACATCTTGCCAACAGTTCCTATCCTGTGGTGAAAGTTGTGTGTAGTTACCTAACAAGACAACTGCCTGCCTTCACTCTGCATTTCCATTTTTTCAAGTCAGAGATAAGACATGCTCAGCTACGCTAGGAATTAAAACAACCCAACATGTCCATTCCTGTTTGCTGAAAATGCTGCCTGGCATTCTCAGAGAAAAATAATTATATGCTCTGTATTGTCACAGGTTCTGCTATTTAGTGGTAAGAGCTGTCAAGCATCAAAAAACCCACAACAAAACAAACAGAAAAACACAACAAGGATATTCTTCCTAGAAGGTGCCCTCCCTTACTCCCTGTTTTGCTTCTTTTAGCTCCTGGCTAAGGATACTGCTGAAAGAGTGATTCACCCCCTCCAGCTACCCCGGCAGCTTTCCTCCCTGGGTTTGGTTTCCCTGTTCGCTCTAGTGCAGGAGCTGGCTGTGAAGCACGCACAGTCGGTGCTTTCTCCCAGCACTCTCTTGCTGAAAGCAAGGGCTGGCTGGCTGAACAGCACCCCGGGGTTTGCCCTTCAAAATTCAGCCTCTGTGAATAGGTCACATCAAGTAATGGAGCTGCATTTTCTTTGTCCCTGAGACTTTTCTGGAGGAGCGCCGGCACGCTGGGGCAGGTGGGCGGTGCTGGGGGAGCACGCCTGTGCTTCTGGCAGCAGAGGTGGCCCAGGAGACCCGAGGGTCAGGAGCTGCTGACGCGGTTCCTGGGTCACCCACCAGCCCTCTCGTTAGGTTTGGCTCTGCACTACTGGGGGGAGAGTCTCACCCCCACCGTACAGCACAGGGGGCAAACACGGGGACTGCCAAGAGCACAACCTCCTTTTGCCTTCTGGAGGACGAGAGGCCAGGGTGTAAAGCTTTGCCACAAAACCACAGCTGGCATTTGCACAAGCACTGCTCTGGGAGAGGCTGCACCGCACAGGCTGCAGATCATTCCTGACCTCTGGCCTCCCTCTTCCACAGGTCCATACAGCAGATGGGTTTTCCAGAGGCATGTGACTGAGTAAACCCCAGGAGGTGGATGTTGGTTCTCTGAGTGAATCCCCCAGGGAAGAACACTCAGTGGAGGTGGGCAAAGGTGACAGGATGTTCAGAGCAATGCAAAGAAGCTGACTTCATCCCATTGTGAAGGGGACTGGAAGGTGGCCTTTGTTTTAGATAAACAGCTATCGACAGCTGAGTGGATCAACTGATGGTGTAAATAGCTCCCTGACTTAGTCAGATTGGCATGGGGAGGGATTATGTGGCTCAGCCCAGCCTAAAGTAAAAAGTCTGAACAACTAGCAGGGGAATCTCAAACAGAGTGATGGGCTCTAGCTGGCATCAACACACCTGTGTCATGGTGGTGAGCATTCCGTGGAGAGGTAATGGGAATCACACTGCTGTGGTGACTGAACTGTCTATTGCAATCCCTGACTTACCTTCGAGTTGTGTTTTTAGTAGTCCCCTTGTCTCTGAGAGCCCATTATCGACACCACCCTTCCCCAGGGAAACTTCAGAAAGACACAGTATGCATTTGCTTAAGTCCCCACAGAATTAACATCCAGGGTGAAATTTGGCCCATGGTATTTCATGACACCAACTTGTAAATAATTTTGCTTTTAAGCATAAAGATTAGGGGGAATAAAAAATTCCACTGCTCCAAACAGAGCAAAGCTACATCCCCCTGTTGCCATAATTTGCCACACAGTGTGAGGTGTGATGGTGATGAGCTGCCCTCGTTGTTGGAGCAGAGCACATTTAGACTCGAGTGCAAAGTTCAGAAGCAGCCAGTGCAAGTTATTTTTATAGTGGAACCTTTATTTCACACATCCACATGAACAGGGCTCTACTGTTCAGTCTGTAACAGATTCCTTGTTATTTAGTCTTGCTGATTTTTTTTTTTTTTTAATTGTTAGCATCAAAATGCTGGTGGCCTGTGACTTCTCGTCCTTGCCCATGCACCACAGCCGTTCAGTCAGTCAGTAAAAATGACTTGTGCCTGAAGAGCTGGTGACCCCTGCCTGCCACCCTGCCCTCACAGCACAGGGCCAGTGCCCTTCATTAGCAGCTCAGTGACTCTGGGCTGGTACTAGAGAGGCAGGGAGACAGCCAGCACTGACTGTATGCATGGAATAGTAATTTATTTCAGTATTGTCCTGTGTCCTCCTATTAGGGAAAAAACTGCAACAGTTACTTGTGCAAACCATTCAACACAAACTTAGGCAGGAGTTTGTTAATCCATGTTGGGAGACTCAGAGTCCTTTGGTGGCAGTGGGTTTCTCACATTTCTTTAAATAATGTGGGTGTATACACATTGCATAAATGCAGAAATAATTGAAAAAATTACTCTTTGGTTTATTATTTTACTCTTCTGATTTGCTCATTAGGAACTTGTTAGAAGGAAACCTAGGCAATAAGTAAGGAAATCTCACCAGGAGCAACACCCAGGTGCAGGAACCAAATGTCTGTGTGCACCAGAATTCAATTGATGCAAAGAAGCTGAATTTAAAATGCAGTACAGAGCAAACCAGGGCCAGCTGGAGGACTGGAGGAAGGAGAAGAGAAAGAAGCCTGGGGAGGCAGCAGGCAGAAATGCTGAGCTGTGACACATTCCTTCTGGTGGTGAGTAAAGTATCTGGAAGGAGGGGAATGGGAATGGCTTGGTTTGGTCATTTGGCCTGCTGAACTTTTCTAGTTCACATTTTTTTAATTGGACATTCAAAATGTTGGAGGGATTTACATTTTATATATATGTTTTTAAAATGTATGTGTATATGGGAGGAGGCTGAGTAAGTATTCCTTATAAAAGCCCCAGAAACACTGTGCTTCTGTCTCTGAGCACAAAGAGAAGAAACTGAAGATAGACAAAAACTTGTCGGGGTTACTCTGAGGTAACTAACTGACTTAGGGCTGTGTAAGTTTTATTAGACTCAAGGAAAACCTTTGTTGGTGAGCAGTGGTGTTACAGGCTTCGGGTTGTTGCTCTCCACAGGGATGGGATGAGATGAGATGCTGGCAGCGTATCCTTGCTGTGCTGGAGGAGCTGGGGCTGCTTCCTGCAGCTGCCTGCAGTGCTGGGCTGGGGGAAGCTGGCTGTGAGGATCCCAGGCAGCAGGGCTGGAGGAATGAGGGCAGGAGCCCTGGCTGCCCACAGGCACCCAAGTGCTGCAGTGCCAGGCTGTCCATCCCACCCAGCCTGGCCTTGTCCTCCCTGCTCCATCAGCTCTGGCTCCCCTTCAGTGACAGGGATGGCAGGGGGCACTCGGCTCCAGAGAACACCTCCTCATGCATTTGACTGTTCCACAGACTTATAAAGATTTCAGTATTTCCCTTACCAGGCATTAACAGAAAAGCTTCTTTAAGTCAAATAAAAATGTATTTAATTCAGTGCTTATCTTGCAGTCTCGATCTCGTCATACCTCTAATTTTAACGTAGGCTGAGTCATTTTCATCCTACTGCTTTAAAATCAGGCTACGGAGCATGGTCTTGTTCTGGTATGTTTGGGAAGTACAACATTTTTTTCTCTCTCTTAGTCAGATCTCCCCTGCCAAGCTTTTATCACTCAGTGCTTTTAGATATAAAAATAACATATAGCTGGGGCTGATTTGCAGAGTTAAGTTTATTGCTGTAAGCAAAATTGAAACGTGAAGGATGCCAGCTTGCATTATGTGGATTGGTTTATAAAAATAAATTAAATGAAAGTATTAGTCCCAATGAAAAATGTAACTTTGTTTTGACATGGTTGCTTGGGGAAGAATTTGCATTGTGTATATGGCACAGCAGTTATGCAGAACTCGCTTTCTCAGTTTTGTTTGTCTGTGGCCTCTCGGTTCCTCTTCTGCCTGCCTGTCAAGCCCTCCTCTGAGGTTGCAGTTGTTAATGTTTTTATGCTACATTGTTCCCTATTCTTGTTCTTGAAAATAACTGATTGAGTTTTTGCAAATCCGAAGACTTCAAACTGAGGCAGTCTTTTGGCATGGAAAATATAGGTGGAACAGCTGTAGCCTGGCAATGCTATAAACTCCTGGCAACAGTTGTGACGTGGAGCCTTGGCAGCAGGCAGAGCTGTTCCAAATGTGTGTACCCCTGCACGGGTGGGGAGAGAACAGGAAACACGGGGGGAAGAGCACAGCACACCTCTGATTGTAACAACTGGAATATTACACTCCTGGGTATGCAGTTTAGGAACGACATGGCAAAGCTGGAAAAATACTGAAAATGGGACAAATCCTAAATTGCAGGATTAAACAAGCTTCATCTGTTTTTATATAAAAAGTCTGGTTATGGATCTGGGTGGCTCTCAGTTTGCATTCACAGGTTGGTTTCTTCACATGAATTTGAATTGTAAAGCAGTGACTGATTTCTGATTTTTAAATTTATTTTTGCTTTGAGTGCATTTGAACCTGCATCTTGGCAACAGCTTGGGTCTCCAGATGATGTGGGCTGTAGCAGAAGCCAATCCATGTGTGCTAGAGCAGCCTGTGGAGGACTGGTTCACTTCTGGGTGCACACCAAGCCATGGTGCTGTTCTCCCAGGTTGCGGGTGCTGCTCTGGCGGAGGGCTGGCACCCTTGGGGGTGGCAGCTGTGGGACAAAGCCTGGGGCTCAGCTGCCTGCCTGTAATATTCCTTCCATGAAACATGACATGAAGCCTGGTGAGGACTTGCTTTGTTTCTGCTACAAATGGGCATTAAAGTTCTCTGCTTACTCTCAAGTATGAGCCAGTTTGCACAACCAGAGAACCTCTGGTTCATTCAGCTGGTCTTGGTTGACACTCTGGAATAGTCCTTGCTTACAGAGACAAGCTAGCAATTGTTAGCCACACTGGTGGAAATTATGTGCCTATTAAATGGAAAAGATAACTTGTTTTAGTTGCCTTTATCTGCTGATTTTCTTCTTCTGAGTACCTTCAAACCAAATTTACTGGTCGGCTGGGTGAAAGTAAAGCATTTTACAATGGCAGAGATCCAATACATAACTCAGTAGTGAGATTTTGGGGTTTTGTATGTAAGTTGCTATTCACTGTCTGCTTAAAAAGTTGGTTTAATTGAAAAGGTGCTAAAAAAAGTTGTGTGTAGTTTTGTACTTTCCACATTTATGATGGTATATAAACAAAAACAAAACAAACAGTAACAGACTTTTTATTCCTTATAGAAAGTCACACCAGGATTGAAGTTTGTGTGTGTAAAGGGAATTCATCCTATGCATCTTTGAGGCTTCTTCTTTACTCTTTGTTGCCCAAGACCTTGGCATAAATACAAAGCAAGCTTCACATGTTGGTGAAGGAGGTTAAGGTGTGTTACCTTGCACCCGTTAGGCAGGAGCTCTGGCTCCTGTTGCTGCTAGTGCAGCAGGTTTTGTTGCACAATGTTCCTGTCACCCTGTGCCTATCCGGGGGGAGTCAAGGTCCCATGGGAGCTGCCAGCTCCCTGTGTGCCTGTGTGTACCCTCTTTGCCTGTTTCAAGCCCAGTCCAAAGTCCAAGGGAATAAATAAGGCTCCGTTGACTTTCCATCAGCTGTTTGCTCTGGTGTTCAGCCTGTCAGTGAGGCTGAGGGTGGTGATCTCCAGGGGTTATTTGTGTTTTCTGAGACTGAAGGTCTCCACCGAGGGCCAGGCCTGTTGGACCGGATGCTGGACAAATGCAAAGCAGGAGACAAATGCAAGCAGGTGTGGGAGAACATGTTTGTGCCTTGTCTGTTTGCTTGCTGGCTGAGAACTAGGCTGGAATGATGGGTCTCCTCTTGCAATGGCTGTATCATCTGGCCATGCCTTTCAGTCATTTGCAGGCAGGTGTCAGCCACTGAAACAGGCTGTTCCCATTGCCAGTTCCCTCAAAGCTGCCACCTGAAAAAGCTAGTTTTCTATTTGTAGCTACGGGCTTATTTGCTGTTTTTAAAAACCTTGCACAAATGGATCTCTAACCAGCTAGGCAGACACAACCTTGCATATTCATTTAATTCATTCCCCTAGCGACTGCTGCCCTATTGCATCCATGTTGTGTGTGGAGCATTCCAGATTTCCTTGTAAAACAAGAGGTGATGGAGCATCTAATGTCACTTGTCAAGTGCCTTCTAAAGGACAAGGTGAGGCTGAGTGTTGGTAATACACTGAAGAGGACATGCTAGTCTGAATTTCTCCATGGCTTCAATACAGTAGAAATGCTGTATCAGAAGCACCACTTCCAATATTGAAGATAAATTTATTAAGACAAATGTAGACTAAAATAAAGGAACACTTTAAAAAAATAACTACAAAGCACACAAAGCTGGATGCTGTGAATAGTGGGTGTCAGGGCATGGAGGGGGGTCCCTTTGCACCACCTACTTATCTAGGTTTGGCTTTCAGATAATTAAACTGACTGGCTTTTTTCCTAGTGTACTTCAGAGCTGAAAGCCCTAAGCTTTAGAAAACAAATTCACCATGTGCAATGTAACTGATAAAAATGCAGGCATTAGTTAGAGTCAAGTCAGTATTTGGCCAGGCAACAATTTTCTGTTTTCAGGCTAAATTTGGAGTATTTTTAGGGTATTTGATTTTTGCTTAGATGTGCAATATGCACATTTATACTGGCAAATTAATTCATCAGAGTCTTGAGATCAGATTTCTATTCTTACCTGTCTCTTCCATTGAGCTTTCTTTAGGATTGCAAAACCTTCCTACAGAATAAAGATTTTTTCCCAGGGAATGGCAAAAAAACCCATGTTGTGATGCTTTCTCTGCCCAGACTCAAACCAGCTAGACTAATAGTACCTAGGCAATCCTGATAGCACTTCACCTGTTCTTCTCTTTAAATCTGCTGCTGGCATTCCATGGTCCATTCCAGCATTTAGTCCTACCTGTAAATACTCAGCCTACATCTTCTCTCCCCAAAACTAGCCTGTTATTCCTGATCTGTGCTGGGAAGAAGACATGTGGACCAATGTCTCCTTCAAAAGGATCTGCTATGCCCACCCTTGGCTTTCTCATTCTAGACTAAACAAGTCATGCTTTTCTATTTGTCACAGAACTGAAGGACAGCTGAGGTTGGAAGGGACCTCTGGAGATCATCTAGTCCAACTCTTCTGTTTACAGCAGGTTGTGCGTGGTGCTGTCAGACATGTGGAGTGTCCCCAAGCACGGAGCCTCCCTGGCAACCCACCCCAGTGTCTGATCAACAGCACAGGACAAACATTTTCTCTTGTGCTCGAATGGATCTTCTTGTATTTCAGTTTGTGCCTGTCACCTCTTGTTCTAATGCTGAACAATTCTGTGCAACTGGGCAGGAACTGGAAGTGAGCAGGACTGCCAATGCCTGTTCACAGTGTGTGGCTGGGATGGAGCAGGCTGGGCCATTGTCATGGTCCCCTCTGCTCCTGCCATGGTGCTAAGGGAACCTCTGCCACCCTCAGCTGCTGGGGACTTGTGTGCACCAAGGGCCTTCTGGGTCTCAGCACACATCTGGTGCATCTTTCCAGGGGCTGTGGCACAGCTCGTGGCAGGCCAGTTGGGGCATGCTGGGTGGCATGAAGTGCTTTCTGGCACGGCCAAGGCAGCTTCAGCAAAACCCCTGTCAGTGAGGCACTTGGGCTGTGCCATGCAGTGCGCCCCAAGCTGCTGCCTGGGGCTTGGTGCAGCATCAGGTGTGAGCAGGAACCCTTCTGCTGCTGGCAGGTTACATCCCGTGCTGTTACCAGGTGGAACTTCTCCAAAGACAGGGCTGGCAGGCATCACCAGCCCAGCCAGGGCTGCCTTTGACCACGCCACACTCTGCAACCATCTGCACAGCGAGCAGCCCCGCTTCCTGCACACGGGCAGTGAGGAGGAGTCTGTGCAGGTATATCAGAGGTATCTTCCTCTACAGCATCCAGACACCTCACAGGCATTCAGTTACAGAAATGTCTGCCTTATCAAACACCCAGAGAGACCAAATAATTGTGAGGGGATGCTGCTCCTTTTTAATACCTAATTTATCTTTTATTGCTTGGTTAAAGCCTTTGTTCCAAACGCAGTTCAAACTGCCTTTGAAATCAGAATTGTGACTGCACCCAGATGCACCACGTTTTTTCCTTTCTTTTTCAGATAGTCTATTTCCTTTTCTCCCTTTCTTCTTACAGTGAGCAGCCTCTTGGGTGTTTTGCAGCACTACTGATGTTTAACATGAAGAGGCTGAGAAACTGGTGTGTGCAATGATTAAGTCACTTTCACAAGGTCACGCGGCGAATGGTTGGCAACGCCAAGAATAGCACCTGAAGTCTCTTGGCTCTCTCTAGCCCACCCTAAACACTACAGCCTGCCTTTTTCCTGGTGAGCATGATCTGATTCATAATGCAGTAGTTCTGCTGTAAGGCTGGCTACCTCTCTGCAAGCTGTCTCTGCTGCTGCAGAGAAAAGCAGCCAGGCTGAGGCAGCAACAGAGATTGCACATGTCTGTATCAAAAAGTCTAAACCCCAGAAATGGTATTTAGCAGCTTATCTTACATCAGATAAGCTCATAAAATGTACTGACTCATTAAAAATAGGTTTTCAAGTTCTTGGCAAGCACCTCTAACTTTATATTAATTGTTTTTTTTGCTGCAGTACAAAAATACCATTTTGATGATTCTCATTCGTGTTGGCTTTTTCTGGTCTTTCTGGAGAAGTACCGAATTATTGATGGGTATTTTTTTGCTTTTAATTGTGCTCTCTAGTGCTAAACCTATTCCTGATAGTTGCTTGCAGTATGTTTAGGCAAATGCAAATGTGAGTGGTTATTCAGTGCCTGTGGCACTCTGAACAGAATGTACTGAGCTCCCGGGGCCTGTTACAAAGCCTCAGCCTCCAGCACTGACAAAGCCTGTGTAGTCAATAGCTAAAATATGAGAACTACCTGGGCTTGACAGGGGGAGTTCAGAGGATCTGGGAAGATCACAGTTCATGAACCTGGACTGAGTCGTTGTCCTGTGGATTGGGTAAATAACGGGACTCCTGCCTGTGTACAGGCAGCTCAGGGTGCTCAGTGCACTGCCCTAAATGCTGGGGCCAGGTGGGTTTAATGTTGTGGTCTGCAGAGCCCCTTGCAGTGCGTAGTTCACTGATGAAGTTCTTGTCTCAGCTCAGCGTGTTCCTGAATCATAATGGAGGCTTTCCTTCTACAAACACAGTCGCTGGAAGTGAGCTGAAGCAGTGCAAAGCTGCTGCCTGCTGTGTGTCCATTGGCAGCAGCTCGGGATTTTTACAGTTCTTTGCCTTGTTGCTAAACCTATTTTAAGCTCTGAGGGAATAAGGATGGTATTTGATCTTAGCACAGGGCACAACTGTTTGGCTTTTATAACCCATGTTTTAAACCAAAGGCTTTTTCCATATATGCTTGTGTGTGCAAATAACTTCAGACTTGTGGCTTTATTCTTGGGCGCTCTCTTGCTGGCCTTTGCCGTTGCCTCTTAGGAGAGCTCCTGATGTGCGCTCAGATGGGTGTTGTTTACCGAGGTGAGAACCTCTTGGAGGAAGGAGTGTAGTGATGACTGGGGTGCACTTCCTAGCCTCCATCCGTGGACTAGTTCTCATTATGGGAGTTAAGGTTGTCTTTGCATGTCTGCCTTTTTATTGGGTTTTCTTTAACATCTCTACGCATGTGCCAGCATCTTCTGATCATGGTTCTGATCTGGGGATAATTTAGTAGTGGCACACTATATAAAGACTTCAATATCTAGTGCTACAGGATAAATCTCTCCCATTGTAGAAACTATCAGCTGCTCTTGCTGGTTCTGTGTTCATCTACCCTTGGTGTGCTGAATGATCGGCCTCTGTCTACCTTGTAAAATACACTTGAAACCGGTGCTCTGCTTTGAACCACAGGACTGAGACTTCTGAGAGCAGCTTGTCCTGCAACCTTGGACCCTCAGCTTTTTGATGGATTAGCTACATTTATGGTTAGCAGTGAAGTTTAATCTCATGTCATGTGCCTTAACACTGTGCAGAGTGAGGCAGAAGGCCTGTTTCTTCCTGCCAGTGAATGTAGCCAGATGAATTTTTGCCATCTGGGAGGGAAACCAGAACTGATAGTAACGTGGAGTCAGGGCTGGAGGAAAGGAAAGGGAAGCACTGGGTTGAGAGGGCCAGGGTATGGAGTGGAGGAGAAGCAAGTAGGGAGATGTCTGTCGTGGTTGTCTCTCTTCTCCTCATGTAATAATCTAAGATACTTTGGAGAATAAATCCCCAAAGCAGCAGCATTGCACTTGCTTCACAGCTGTCTTTGGGTGGAAAGGAAACCATGGGCCCTCTTGGCTGCTGCCTTCCATATGGCTGTTTTTCAAGGCCACACTAATAATGAATACCTGTAAAACTATGGGTATGCATTTACTGTGATTTGAAGTTAGATTTCTACCCATGTATTCTCCTGCTTTCATGTTTTGATGGCCAAGTTATTATCAAAACTCAGGCTTTTGACTTCATATTTCCAAGCTGCAGAGGCATGTACCAACTCTGGGTAATTGTGCTCCGTGTTCACATACACAAATACCTGATACTTGTGTCACCCTGGGACTGGGGCTGCTCCTGAAACCAGGAGCTTGGTTATTGGACTGCTGGGCTATTGTGCAAGCTGGGGTAGATGCATGAAAGAAAATCACATTCTGCGTGAAGTAAAATTACAGCTGCGGAAACCTCCGTGCTGTGTATAATGTAGGTTAGAAAGCAGTGTGGAACAGCTGGAATGTTACAGGGAGCTGCAGTTAGTGCCGTTGGGGCCGGTGGGACAGCTTGTTACTGCAGATGCTGTTTCCCCTGGAAAACCTGCACTTGCAGTAAAGAGGCAAGATCTAGCAACTGGGTCAAACCAGGTACCTGACACCCCAAAAGCCATATGTGCAGTTGCTGAAAACAGCACTGTTTGAGCCAGCTTTTAATGAGAAATAACAGGAATGTTAAGATCATTAGAAAATCTAGTTAATTCATTGTCTAAATTTACAGTACAGCATATGAACCAAAAGCTGACACAAAAAAGGAAGTTCAAGCCATTTGTGGGAAATGGCTTTCACTGCTGCCTCCTTTGTATTCCTAGTTGCATCCAGGATTGAGTGTGCATCGTGCACCCTGGGCAAGATGGAATATTTCAGTCCTTAAAGACTTGTTAAGCTGCTGCACAAACAGCTTGGGTGTAGGAGAGAGGAGCAGGCCACTGACTGTGCTCACACTGCTGGGTCCTGCTGGCACTGTGGCTGGAGGCAGAGATCTCCAGAGGAGATATGCATGTGGGGGGGGCTGGTGACATGCTGTCTTGGAGCTGTCTGTCCCCTCCTGGCCTTTAAGGTGTTCTGATTAGCATTATGAAGTCGTAATTTTTGTTTGGGGTTTCTGAAATGCCACAGGAATCTTCTGATGAGGGTACCTTTCAAGAAGTTATTACACTTCACTTTTAATTTCCAAAATGACCCGTGTCCTGTAAAAACAATTTTTCACAAAGCCTTTGAACTTTTTTTCATGTACTTCCTGGGGGTGTCCCTGATCCAGGCTCTGGTTTGGTGTGCGTCCATGAGAAGCTGAAAGATAAACTGATTGCTCTCTGCATCTTGCCTCCATTTTTTCTCTTGTGCTAAGGGCCATAAAGCAGAAAAGTAATTGAAAAATGGTGGCTTGAGCCAGTGCTCTCCAGGTACTTGAGAGGCGCTGCCCTTCCTCCTCCTTGTCTCTGCTCTGCCATTAATGGATTTGGATAGAAACAGGAAGATTTTTGTTCCCTGAGGCTGGCTGGCAGCTCCTCTGGGTGCTGTGGCTGGCAGCCCTTGCTGGCCTGTGGACTGGCTGCCTGTCCTGCAGCACTGGGAAGGCTGGTGCATCCAGAGACTGGAACATGGTAAGGAAGGAGCAGGTGAATGCTTCAGAGCACACAAAGAACAACACAGAGTTTGGGTTTTTACTGCATATTGAGCTCTTTCTCTAGAAGGCAAAGAGAGTACTGTGGTTTTCCTTATTTGTGTAGTCCTGATGCAGAGAATTGTGACTTGCAGAGAATGTCTGTGCTAGTAAGAGTTTGGAATGTTTCCTGTCATGGAAAACTGAACAAGCCAGTTCCACATCACCTTTCTTTTCTGAGGCCGATGAGTACTGTCAGCATGGCTGCTATTTTAATTCTGAGCTGCTGCTCTGGGTGGTACAAACACCATTGCTATGTGTGGTCAGGCATTCCTTCCCAGGAGTGGCAGGAAGGGAGTCAGAGGGCATGAGAACCTCCTGGAGCTCCCTCCGCCTCTCTCCTGCTCTCACATTTTGCTGTGTCACACGCTGCTCAAGGCAAAGCAGGGGTGGGGCACAGGGACCAAAGGTGACAGCCTAACAGGACGGTGTAAAGGGACCAAAGTAATGGGAAATGTGGGAGCAGTAGGTGGAGAAGGCCAGGGCACCATCCTTGGTGCCAACAATCTTTCTGTGGCTGTGTTCAGCACCTTGTATTCCCTGTCCTTCCTGACTGGTGACAAGCCCAGTAGTCAGAGCTGTGGGAGTCAACCCCCCTTGCTCTGGCAGGCTCGAAGGGACTAGTGGTGAACTCCCCTGCTGCAGCTCTGAGCTTGTTCCAAATGAAATGCCTTGCTCTGCTGGTGGATGATGCAGTACTGATAGGTGAAGTCTCTGTACGGGTGAAATTGTCAGCTAGGTTCTGCTTGTGGAGGCCTTCCACACGTGGAAGGTGCCAGCTCTGTGTGCTGGAAACAGCTAGAGAGACAGAACTGACAGACAGTCTCTGTGCTTCTGATCTGACCAGCTCTCATCAGAAAGTGCTGAAGCATTAATTAGAAGAACTTGCAGGTTCTTTTTGAGGTTATTTTTTCTTGCTACAGTTGCTGGCAGAGGCTTTTTCAGGAGCATATACCTACAGTGAAAAGCCCTGGGAGCATTTGCCGTCATTATTGGCAATCACTGTTAGGCTTGACTGAACAGGAGCTTGGGTGTGTGCACCAGGTGATGTGCACAAGCTCAGGGAAGAAGGTGCTGGTAGCTCCTAAGTCTGTTGTTTTCACAGGTGCTCTGAAAGGGACAGTTGGACAGAAATCCCCTTTTGTGTATCTGAGACACCTGGGCCTTTTTTTGTTGGAGAGTTTCCTTTCCTTTTGCTTCTCCCTGACATGCTCAGCCATCCATTGCAGCTCTTCCCAAGGCTGTTGGGTCCTTAGCAGCAGAATTACACTGTCTCCACTTGGTTTCCCCCTTACTATCCAGCTTGCTCAGTAGCAATGCAGCTAAAAGCTTCTACAACTTGGTACTTTGAAAGTCTTCTAAGTATACAGTCAGATGCTCTGGGAGGAGAAGTAGTGATTGAGTGCTGAAGCAGGCAGAGCCTGCCTGTGCTTTGTATTAGAGTTGGTTCCTCTGTGTGTGCCTGTGTCATGCCTATCTCCTCTTCAGCACTTTATCTCCCTCTTCTCTTTAGTGCTTTATCTCACTTCTGCTCTTTAGTGCCCATTATCTCTTGTCACCTCTCTGCCTTACAGAGTGTAGGACACTATTTAGGAGGAGTGCTGTGAATCAGCCTTGTCTGTCATTCCCAAGAGAGCTACCCATGTGTGGGTGATGCATGTTTCACGTGTGCTTGCCTCTCCTCTTGGGGAAATGTAGTATGGACTTGGTCTTGCTGCTGGCCATGGTAGCACCTCACATACTTTGTTTTTCCTGTCTCTGCTTGAGTTGGTTATTTTGTAGATGACTGAAGTTGGTAACCTGGCTGCTGTTCTGCCCTTCAGCCATCCCAAGTCGCTTTCCTCTGTCACTCATTAACGGGTGAATACCTTGTGCAAGCTCTATTGATTAGCTTCATAACCACCTGTCTGTAAATAATTTTCCATCTCTGGTTGTGAGTAATACCTGCATGCTTTGCTCCTGACCTTGGTTCTCCTCCCATTTCTCAACAGCACAGCTCCACTGCACCCAAGGAAATGATGCAGGGGTCAGGCTGGAGTGGACAAGGAAGACTTGTCCCCAGGTGGTTTTATGCTCTTCACAGATGCCTGAAGTAATTGGAGAAAGTGGCAGGTGTCCAGAATATGCAAACACAAATGTATGACAAATGAGCCAGTTGTCCATTTCTCAATGAAGTAAAGCAGTTGTACTCCAGGAGGCAGTGTGCTGGTGGAGGAACCTCCACTCCTGTGGCTACAGGAAGTTCCTCTGCTAAGATGGAGCCTGGTGAGCACAGCCCAACCTGATATTTGTCCCAAGCAGTGTTGTTGCCTGCAGTCTGCTGCCCTTGTCCCGTGGTTGCAAAAGACCAACAGCTGGCAGGAAGGCAGCAAGTGTGTGCTCCTTAAACATGCCTGATGGTTGTCTTCCCAGTGCCCAGACACATGGCTTGCTCTAGGACACCGGGACCTCCCTCTCTGCTGCGGTAGACACTGCTATTCTTAGCTCAGTGGCAGCTTTCCATATGCCAACACTCGTGACTGCAGGACTGTCTAACTTTCACTGCTCTGAAGTATTTAATTTGTCAGCTGTTGAGGTTTGGTCTTTAATGAATAGAAGCCAAAGTCCTTACCTAGATTTTTGCTTTGTTAGGGCTGAAGCACAGACCATTATGGCCTCCACAGAGTCAGAGGAGGATCAAGACAAACCCAGCAAGTCAGTCGCAGCTTGTCTGGTCAGTTGAAACCCCTGTCTTCATGGAAGGTTGTCTAGTCTTCCCTCTGCCAGCTTCTCTTCAGAGAAATGAAAAATCAGTTATACTGAAAGTCTTGCCCCTTTGCCTTCCAGTAACTGACTGTGAAGATGTGGTGTGTGGTTGCCAGAGTCAGTCTGCAGGTGATGGCACCTCTCTGTGGCTGAGGACAGCTGCTGCTGAGAGATAATCACCCAGCAGTTCACTGCAGGGGGCCTCTCTTTAATTATTGAATGTCAGAATAGATGGTTATTGGGTTACCTTGCTGGCAAATATAATCTCCAGTCTCTCATGTAACTCTACAGTATTCTCTGTTTTCTTACTTGCATAACACGAAATCTTCAAAGACTTGTAAAAAAGTCAAAATATGTTTTTATATATTGCTTATAGCAGAATATTTCCAGAAAACAACAAGTTGTACACTGGCTTTGACGATAGCCTTCCCTGGCAGTGGATACCATGTTCTTAGTCCTGTTTGAAGTCAAGCCTGCACTTGGATGTGCAGCAGGATGAAGCAAAATGTGCCTCCCTCCAAAAAAAAGGAAAAAGGAGCACAGCCTGGTTTTCCTCTCAGTTCTCTGAAGCATTTAGTTTGTCAGCTGTTGTTGCAGAAGATCTGACTGACATGTCTTGAGGAAGCTGCAACCCGTAGTTCTGGTCCTGTGGTGCAGGACACTGGGAGGGTCGCTGTGTCTGTGCAGGGCTGTACTGGAGTCACTCACAGGAGCACATGAAGATGGGGGAGGAGAGAAAATCAACACATGCATTTGTAATTTTTCCCAGCTTGCAGAGATGCAAGGAAATGCCAGTGTTCTCCCTCATCCCTCCTCCTCCTCGGTCCTGCTGTTACATGCAGATTGCAGACTTCAGATCTGCAAGCAGGGGTTGAGAAATCTGCCACAGATCCTTTGACCTTTAGTTCCTGTAAAATCCTCTGGATGCTGTAGTCTTCAGTGCTCATGGACATGATACAATTCATAGATACATTCTCTGTAAGCGTGGCAAGCAAAACTTGTCATTCCTTATTTTGCAAGAGAAATAAAACATGTCTTTTCATTTCCCAAACTGCTGAATTCCACGTCATCAGGGTAGCAATTTACAAAAGAAAGGAAGACTCTTCCACAATGCGTAACTGGAAGGAAAAGCCACGCTGTGGTTAATCAGACATTTTTGTCATTTACAAGTTTCGTGGAATTTCATGCTGCTGAACGATGCCAGACAGGCAGCCCGAGATCCCTCCTTTGTGGCCGCCACGGATCCGTCAGAGGGAGCAGCCCTGCAGGTGCTGACAGAATAATGACAGTGCCGGGATGTGCGGTTCTGCAGGCGTGGAGGGGCTGCTGGAGCTGGTGAAAGGAGAGCTCCATCTACTGTTGGACAAAGAGAAAGCAAAAATAACTGGAATGGCCTTCTTTCCCCCCGGAAAGCTACCGGATGCTATGTACTACTTTTTTTAATATTTTTTTTTTTTTAAAATATATATTTCTTTTCTTCTTCCTGTGGCTTTTAGTGCCCTCTACTTCAAATCCAGTTCCCTTGGATTTGAGAGAGGGTCGTGTGGAGGTACACAGCTGGGGGCAGTTCCTCCTTAGCCATCACTAAACAGGCAGTGCAGACAAAGGATTTGGGAACAGCATGGAAACTGTCTTGTGCGTGCACATGTAGAGTGGGGAGCAGAACCAGACACCGACCCTGATTTCTAAGCCTTTTCCCTGACCACCTCTGTTGAAGGCAGAGATGTATTGGAGGGCTGCAGGCAAAGCTCACTTCAGAGCTGCAGAAGCCAGGAAGAGCTCCAGAAGCACATGGTTCTCTGGCTTTTTACTTGAGTTGCCACTGTTGCTATTGCCACTAATGCTATTTCTGAACTCACTATATCTTATATAGGCAGAGAAGTTTTTCCTCTTGTAAATACACTTGGACATTTCTATGGGAATTGGGCCCTCCAGGAAACCTGGATCCCTCTTCTGCCACACCTGGGGATAAAGCAAGGGATGCAAGCCCTGAGCTGAGGTCTGGATGTGAATTCTGCAAGTAAATTCTGCCCTCAAGACTTTCAGCTGTAATCCTACTCTCTGCCCTTTGGATTATGCTTTTAATAGTGGTAGTGCATGTTCAAAACTGAGTGTTTCCCACTGATGTTTATCTTTGTAATAGGCTGAATTAAGACCCGCTGTTTAAGTGCCATTTGTGCTGGCCTGAGATTTATGATAAATATAGCTATTACTGGCCAGTTTGAATAGCTCCTAAAGGACAATGTGTACAGCTTAGTTCTAGAAAAAAACAAAGAACTCTTGTAAAAAGTGCTAATTTTTCTCTGCAAGTGGTTTGCTGGTAGTGAAAATGCATCATTCTTCTGTACTTGTAGGGAACATCAGAAGTGTCTGGATTCTTAGATTTCCACAAAAAGCTTGACTGATAATGGTTCTGCACTGATGTCAGGAAGAGTTTGTGCTTGTTACTTGACTGAGAGCTCATCTCAAGTTATGTGAACAGATGTTTCAGATATGAGTTGAGCCTGGCAGAAGAGAGAACAGTCTAGTCTCCAGCATTTTCTGTCTTTCAGAGTATTATCACAACCTCACGCCTCCTAGAAATGCTCTCAGATACCACATCTTCTGTACATATTTGCAGTCCCTTTTCTGCCTAGGAAAAAAAAATCAGTAGTGATTTATTACTTTTTTTTAGCTGGATTTTTCTTTACATGGAATTGAAATTCAAACTCCTTGAGAGGAAAAGGAGAGATTCCCTTTTATCCAGCACAGTATTTTTCGTGTGACACTGTGCTGAGTAAAATGTGTGGGTAAATATAACTTTGCAAGTTTTCCTAACTCCAACAAATGTGTTGCTACCACTGGATTTTTCCTTTGTGAAATGACCCATAGCTCTCTAATAGCTGTAAGTAATGTGCTCATACTAATTAACTCTATTATTTGCTTATCAATAATTTCTAATTGCAGAGCTTCCCACCTCTTCTCTCAAATGCCTTCTGCTTGTCGTTGCTTTAACGTATGGATCTGCAGCTACGTCCTTAGAATTGTAACAAGCAGTCAAACCCCCCAGTGACACACTCCTGGAAGTCATCCTCCACTTCCCATGTCCTGGAGCGTGTTGCGCAGCCCAGCAAGCCTGGACACAGCGACTCCAACGTGTGCAGCAGGAGGAACAACAAAAGAAGCACAAAATACTGCTCATGACACAGCTGTCAACAATTAAACTGTGTGAGGCTTTGCTAGCAGAGGTTGTGAAGAAGCCCGTGGAAATCTGACACAGCTTTCAAAAGAAAGCAGTGAAAGCATGTGCCAGAAACCAAGGAATAGATTGCAGATGGCAAATACATGTCTCCACGGACTGTCAGGGAACAACTTGGTTTGACAAATGTCTGTGATCTGCCATGGAGCTGTGCAGGAGATGAACCATCAGGCTGCAGAGTGGCACTGCACAAAAATAATTAAGGTTAAGCATGTCCAATGCTGATTTTTGTGGGAGAATCTACCCAATGGCCAGATCCCATGGACTGAAGGAGCTGGAGGACCCTCCACTCCTGCAGACAATGCACTATAGTCTTTCTAGCAGGCCTGTCATCTGTAGCCCCTCAGGACCTGTTTTACAGCAGATGTGGCGCCCTTGCCCCTGAGCTGAGGCAGGGCAGTGAGTGCTCTGTTGGAAGTGGAGGTGCTGGGAGGGCAGGCAAAGCCTCCTGGCCCTCGGCACTGTGGAGAGGGTCGAGTCAGTCAGCTGCTGTGATGGAGAGAAGGTCTGGGAGTGCTGGCAGCATCTGGCCCTGCAGCCAGCGGGAGGTGGGCAGTGCTGAGGCTGCTGTGGCTCATGGCAGAGCTGCCCCATCCCCACACAACCCGGCCTTGGTGGGAGCAAAGAGCACGGCAGGTGTTGGTTGATCCTGGGCCTTCAACTGAGGGCGTGTGGGAGGCGGGAACCTGCAGGGCTGCAGCAAGTAGGTCTGAGGTGGCATCTAAAATAGCTCAACTGTGATGTTTTCTCTTGTCGGTTAGAAGTGGTAGGAGAGGCTGCAGGCGCTTCCTTTCTGTGATTCAGAAACTTGAAAGTCTTTGATTCACACCTTATAAGTAAAATTAGCCTGTGTCTCACTGTTGCCAAACCTTTTCAAGGCAAAGATATTTGTACAAAGGAATTCAGCAACAGAAATGGAATTCACTTGTGGATCAGATTACTGTTATTTCTGGCTAGAAGCAGCACCAGAAATATTTGCAGGGATTTCCGCTTTGTTGTGCATGTTGTTGATAGAAAAGGAGCTATTTGGGAGGATAATTCATATACAGTAAGAGACAGGAAGGGAGACGAGCTCCCGAGGCTGTCACAGGCGTGAATACGAGTGTTTAGCTTTGCATCATAACATTCAGTCACTTTTGAAATGGGATCTTCAGCTGCTGCTGCTGAGCATGTTGTGACAGGAGCTGCAATTGCTGCTGCTCAGGAGAAGATGTTTCCAGCCCCACGTCTAAGCTTTCATTCAAAGTGCAGCTCTTAGTGCTGATGATGCCTTGGTGTCCTGGAGAGTTGTCTGACATCTTCCTGCATGTGGGACTCTGCAGAGATACTTAATAAAGGGAAGTACTTTGATGATGATTAAGGCAGCGATCATTTGTGACACCAATGAATGCAATGTTACCTTAAAATGTGAAGTTCCCCATTACCTGGGAGAGTCAGCTAAAAACAGCCTGATGTTTAAAACACGTGCTGGTCGATGGTCTGTGTTTTGCAGCCAGCTTTATGGGATGGAGCCCAACATGTTGTGAGGAGCTCAGGGGCTGGAGGACCTGCCACGCCGTGTTCCCGCCAGGAGCCGGGACAGGCATCCCAGCAGTGTCACCTACCTGGGCAGCCATAAGCTGTAGGCTTTGATAGACAGATACCTCTGGTTGTAACCCTGAACACTGATAAAAATGCTGGAATGAACAGATGTCTGTAGTATAATATAGGATGATGTTTCTATTCCTGGAAAACTGAGAATTTTAAAGTAAAGAATTTTTAAAAGCTTTCACTTAAGAAAAAGTTAGGTGTGTTGCTTTGGAAGTAGGGCTGAATATATTATTTTACCCCAAAATAATACACTTGGTGTCTCTGAATATCAAGTGAAGTCTTAGAAACGTGTCATTGCTTAGTGGGGCCATCTTGGCTAGGTTTCTTCATGCTGCTGGATGGACTGTACACAGAGAAGTGTGTCTCTGAGGAGGGATTTTGTTGGCTCTTTGGAAATGCATGTGAAAGGGACAGTAACATATGGACTTGGTGTACCCCTGGGGATGACTGTGGGAGCCTGGGAATGTTTTGTGCCTGCAGCAAGTGTAGGAAGAAGGGAGGAAGAGAGACAACCAACCAGCTGCAGGGAGCTGTGTGGTGAGTGCTCTCAATTACCTGCTGCTCGTCGTGCCAGCTTTGCTGTCCTGTCTGTGCAGGCAGGCCCTCATCGCAGCCCAGGTGAAGAACAGGTCTTTTACCATGCTCCTTCCTTCCATGTGGGTCACAGCAGAACTGGGAGATTGTTGTGAAGAGCCATGGGCAACATCTGGACCAGAGGATGCAAATAAAATTATGGGTCAGATCAAAAGCAAGCCAGATGCTGGGGAAACACAGAAGAGGGACTAGCTGGGAAGCTCGGTGCTGTCATCAGAGAATTCAGGTATGAGCAGAGGCAGGAGCACCCCGTGACTTTTCCAAATGTACTGCCATGTGGGGATGTATTTATGGATCAGAAACTCCAAACGTTGAAGAGAACAATGAACTAAATAACAGAACTGTAGCAACCTTGCACAAATGGCAGGTGAGCACACCCCAGGCAGAGGAGCACACACAGGTACTGCAGCGGACGCCTGCAGCAGTCTGCGTGCTGTCAGATTCCTCACAGCAGGTCTGCAACACATTTTCTCTCTCTGAAACAGAGCAATCACTTTCTTCAGTGCTATGAGCCATAGGTGCAATGGCAATGTGTTAGGAACTACAGATCTCTCATTCTGGATCTTAAAAAACAACACCCTCAACTTGTAAACGGCACACACAATTGAATGGGGTATATTTTCCTCTGCCTAAGATGTGTGACATACCCTTGTGATGTCAATGGAAAGGCTCCTGGTCCTTTCTATAGATTGTATTGCATCCCTTAAAAGTTCTTCTGATTTGTTTACAAGACATATTCACAGAGGCTGGGCTGTTTTCCACTCTGACACCCTGATCGGGTTTTTAGGAGATGCTTTCACCTCCTTATTCCTTTATGTGGGTATCTCCCTGTTTGCTTGGAGCAGCAGCAGCACAAAGACTCAGCCGTGTGTAGGACCAAGTGCCTGTCACCATCAGGGCCCTGCCTGCTCTCACACTGCAGCTGTAGACACCACATCAGGATGTGGTGGCAACAACACAGGGAATTTGTCTGGATCTAGGCAAGGAGGAAGTCCTGACAATAATATTAATGTAAGTCTATACTTATTGTCTTTCACACTAAATATTAATTAACTCTTTGTTGTTATGTGAATAGTGCATTGCAGGAAATTATCCAAGAACTACAGAAACCTGAAATTTTTTCTTCACTTTTCACTTGGCTCCAATGGACCAGAACTGCATCCCAAAGTTATTATGCAAAAAAACCCAACAAACTTCTAGAGCTAGCTAATGAACCTAGCTGCTGCTTAAGAAAGATGGTGTAGCACTGAGCTAGCTGTCCTGCAGAGCAGAGGACTTGGAGTGGGAATCCCATCTCAGCCTTGGTGGCAGAACAGCTGGTGAGGCTCTTCCAGGGCACACCTGATGTGTGTGCTCACAGGTGTGTGTCCTGCAACCTGGTCCTGCTCTCTGATTCTTCAGTTCTCATTTTTGAATGGCCCCAGTAAAGGAGCAAATAGCTCTTTTCATCTTCAATGATGTAGCAAACTCAGCACGAGTAACACCTCTGAACTCCAGTGCACTGGAGGGTCAGCGTGTAGCTGACAGCTTGGCTGCCCTCATGTTGGTCCTCTCTCCTCATCTCCCGTCACTACCCTGCCTGTGGTTCTATTTGCCCATTTCTAATGTATTATATCCTGCACCA
Organism: Apus apus; assembly: GCF_020740795.1. NCBI lineage: Eukaryota > Metazoa > Chordata > Aves > Apodiformes > Apodidae > Apus > Apus apus. The sequence goes on along the minus strand of NC_067289.1, from coordinate 26,569,709 downwards.
GAGATTGCTAGTGGTGGTTCCCATGCCCTGGGGCTGAGCACAACATCCCGTTTGTGTAAAATGGTGCTGATGTGTGGAGACACAATCTCTTCCCAGGTCTGTTCCTGCCCTGGGACCTGTGGGGAAGGGCAAGAGCCCTGGCAGAGCTCAGATGGGCCCCCCGTGTGCAAGGCATGCCAGGCTGCCAGGGTTTTTCCTCTTGGAGCAAGGAGAAGCATGAACAGGAGCTGATTTTATGATTGTTTCAGTCAGGAAAAATCAGAGACATGAATTGCTGAACCGTCATTAATTTCAGTAACTGAAGAGCTCAATTAAGCCTCTAATTTTAGTTTCATGTAATGCTATTGGCAGCTCCTTCTGTGAAGCAGGTGATGCAGTTTTAGACATTGCTCTGCAGCTGCTCTGAATGGATTGTCTAGTTCCTATAACCTGACACTTGCAGGAGGATCAAGACAGCATTTGGAAATGCTTTTAAAGGCCCTGGGTTTTTATATTACCTTTTTTTTTTTTTTTCTTCCAGGTTTCACACAAAGAAAGCAAAACTTTCTGAAGCTTCAGAAATCTCTGCTGGCTTATGCTGTTTCTGAGGTACATCCAAGAGAGTGGACACATATGAGTCCTTGCAGCTCCTTTTGAAGGTCTGAAGGCTTTGTTTTCTAGGAGAAAAGCCTGTCTGAGCATTATTTGTGCTGGACTGAACTTCAAACAAAATTGCTGCTAGGAACTGACAGCATGTATGACAGCTAGTGGTATGTAACACAGCCCTGTCAAGGAATGGATAATCCCTGGTCCTTAAATATACTTTCTATTTATGTTGGCAGTGTACAGACTTCTAGGGATTTTACCAGTTATCCCAGACATAACACTTCAAAAGCACCACTGAGGAAACATCTATGCAGATCTCTTTCTGTTTCAAAACTTCTTAACTAAATAATGTGAGTGGGCAAATACATTGCAGCTTGTTGGGGCTTAAAGTAGAAAAATGTTCAAAAGTAAAAGGAAAACATTTGGAGAGTATCTTCTTACTAACACGCAGACCTGGAAGTTGTATCAGCTGAGGGGATACAGCAATTTTCTTGAAGCTTAATTTTTCCTGGTTAATTTATATTACATGTTTATCAGAATTCCAAGGTACCAAACCCCTTCTTCATGTTTCTGTGAGCTTGAACTGACAGTGCAGTTGTCAGCGAATGGTCGATGCTTTGACAAGCTCATCACACAGGTTTCATGTCAGGCTGTAGGACCAGAGAGGTGAGAGGAGCTGGCAGCCTGGGGCCCTGCTCCTGCACGGCCTCTGCTTCTGGGACCCTGCTCGGGGCACCCAGGGGCTGCTGGTCTCAGCCCTGATGCAGCTGCAGTGTGTAACCTGATGAGTGTGGCCCAGGGCAGAATTTTCTGCCTGCAGAGCAATGTCATGCCATGCCCTGCAGCCTTGGCTAAATACCCTGCATGTTGGAAGTGACATGGTGGGGATCATTATCTGTGTCTGGCCATGTCTGTATTCACAAGATTTCTTTTTTCCTGAGACAGCTGCACTGTGAACTTGGTTTGTGGTAGCAGGGTGCTGAGAAGGTTACTCACTCACTGCAGGTAAATGCATGAATACTCTGGCATCAGTAAGATCCACAGGGCTGCTCGTTCCCCACCTGGGGTGCAGGGCAGCCTGCAGGAGCAGAAGCCCCAGATGCAGCACAGGGCGTTCTCTGCTCACACACCACAGTCAGGGATGTCCCACCAGCTGAGCAGCCTGGAGTGCTTCCTGACAGGGTGTGCAGAGGTTCACAGAGGTCTCACCAGTGCCCTTGGATTCACACATTCCTCAGATTTGGCCTCAAGTTGTTCTGGTTCTGGCGGGGGGTGGCCCAGACCTGATGGAGAGCCCCATCTGTACAAACACCGGCAGTGGGTCAGGTTTCCTCCTCCCCACAGTTGTTTGCAAAAAGCAGCTAATGGTGTTAGTGGAGTCACGTGTCTTGTGAGTCTGGGGAAGGAGAGACCTGGCATTGTACCCCCTTGGTTCTATGATTGCACAGTGGACACTGGTTAGATTTTCTACTGTTTGTTTTCTAAAGAAATTACCTTGAAATGAAATTAGGGATTAATGAAATCAGTTATGTGTCTGATGAGGAATTTATATAGATTCTATTTGTTCTGACCTCAAAACCAAAGTTTAAAGCTTTTTTATACTTTCTATGGGAATAAAACTCCAAATAAGAGTCAGAAATGTCTTTTTTACTTATTTTTATTCATATTTTGACATTTTCAGACTCAGTAGTGTTCAATTTGTTGAACCAGCATCAAAGTCAATTTCCACTCAAAGTCTTTTTCCCTGTTAAGCTTCATTTTTCATCTAATACTTCAGGAGCCTCAGTCTCTCGGGGTGGTGGGTCCCCAGGGGGAGGTCAGCAGCTCCCAGGGTGTGTGGAGCAGATTTGCCATCAAGACACCTGCCCTTGTGTCAGGGGATTGTGACCTTCCTGCAGCTCCAGCACCACGTGCGAGGAAGGCGGTCAGTGTAACATCTGCTGGAGCTGACACAGAGCAGAGCATTTCAGAATAAATAAAAAATACACAATGAAATCAGCTACTTCCATTTTCTCAGAAAAGAAGAAATAAATTTCCATACCCTTTTGTAGAAGCTGCTGAGGATGCTGGGCTGCTCTGTAACAGCAGGGTGGATTCACAGAGTCACAGAATCATTAAGGTTGGAAAAGACCTTCAAGATCGAGTCCAGCTGTAATCCAACTACCACAACCACTAAACTATATCTTGAAGTGCCACATCTAAACACTTCTTGAACAGCTCCAGGGATGGTGACTGATGGTGATTGCTGATAACTGCGCTGGAAAGTTAGGGTGGAGGCTTCCTTTTCATTTTAAACATCTGAATCCAGGGATCTGGCATTCTCTAGTGCTGGCTGGTGCAACCTCCACAGGCCTGGCTGGAGTTAATTGAATTAAATGGGAAGCTTGCCAGGGACTCCAGTTATCTTGGTTCAGTCATTAGCACAAGAACAGTGTCAGTATTAGCTGTTTGCTGTCTCAGGTGTTAGTGGTGATTCCAGCCAACAAGCTCAGATCTTGTCAGAAGCAGTGCCCTCTGGAAGGGACGGCAGCCCTCCCTGGTAAAGAGTGTGTCAGTTTATTAAAATACAAGCATCCCTCATTGGAATAATTTGACTTTTTTCCTCACTTTGAGTAATTAACCTGTTTCATATCTCCTCTCCTTTCAGTTGGCAACCTGCACTTGCGTTTCCAGGAGTTTTGCAAGCCCATGAGACAGATGTGCTCATCTTTCTGAAAGACAATGTTTCTGAAAAGACTCCCCCTGCAGCCCTTGGTCTCCTGGCCGGCCAGCGCAGAGCGGTGAGTGGTGCGGGATGAGCGGCGGCTGCACCCGCCTGGGCTCTGCCGGGAGGAGTTGGGCTGTTGGGGGCTGAGCAATTTTGCTTTGACAAACAAAGAAGAACAGATTTAATGACTGCAGGAAAGTGGTGGGGTTTTGCTGTTCTGTATTCTGGATGAGAAATTCTGATCCTGAAAGCACAATTACTGAGGAAGCAATGGGAAAAATAACATTCTTGGGGGCCCCAGGAGACCCTCTAGCAAACCAAGACAGACTCAACATTCCTTAAGTACTTCTTAGGCCAGGGGGGAAAAATACCGAAACTTGTTCCTTTTCCTGCTCCTCCAGCATTTCACACTTTTGTTCTGTTTTATAAATAAGCAAAACAGGAGACAAGGCCAATTTGCAAAGGATCCCTTTTTGAAAGGCTTCACTCAGAGGTGAACGCACTTGGAAAGTGCTTCCAAAGCAGAGCAGCTATCCCCACAGCTGGAGCAGATTCTGGGTCTTGCCCCATAAAGTCTCTCTGGGTGACTCTGAGCCCTGTGTCTTTTTGGTGGTGAAGTCCTGCCAGGAGCCACAGAAGCTGTGGCTGCTGTGAGTTAAAGCTTGGTCCATGCTGGGCTTGGCCCACAGCAGGTGAGAACAGCCAAGGGTGGCCCCACATCAAACCCTCAAACCTGGGTTTCTTTGTGGATTAGTTCTTTCATAAACCACGTCTTAAAAGGCAGTACTCTGTGCAACAGGCTTTGAGTTGGGCTGTGAGTTCAGGATCAGCTCAGTGTGTTCTGAATGTTGTGAAGGACACTTTGCTTTGGCCAGTCACTTTAAGCTCTGTTTGAGGGCCCTTAAAAATTCCTGAACTTTCAAACTATATTCTTGTGATTGAATATTTACTGTTCAACTCAGCATGAAATATAGAACAAAGCCTAAATCCAGGGATGCTCTTGACTTTAGCAGTAAACACTGACAGCATTTTTAATATATACTGTATTTTATTGGTGAATGCCTAAAATTTTTCCTCAGCTATTTCTCTCTCCACTGTGGTTAGCCTGAGATTCTGTATTGGAGTGAGCAACATGCAGAGACCTAAGGCTTGTGAGAAGCTTGGCCTAGACTGCTCTGATACGTGTTTCGTAGAAAGTGTGGCTATTTTCTGGCAGCACTGTAGAGTTTTTGCTCTTCTGCCCTTTAGTGTGCTCATTAGAAGAAGGGTGAAGACCACAAGGGCCAGTGAAACGTGTCTGGCACGTGCAGCAGAGCCGTGCTGCTCGAGGCTGCTCTGCTGGGGGTTTGCAGCCTCCTGTGTCCTCTCTGGCTGCAGGAGGATGGGCTGCCTCCTCGTTCTTGCTTGCAGGGCTCTGGCAGCGCTTGACTCTCACCTAGTCAGAGCCTGCCTGTCCGAGATGCCGGTTCCAGGCTGTCATTGGAAAATTGTTCACTGTGACGGATCCGCCTGAGTTAACGTCCCGTGGTGCTGGGCAGGCGGTGCGGACCCCCCGGGGCCAGCCTGCACGGGCTGCTGCTGTTTCCAAGGCACAGTTGTTAACTTCTCATGTGCTCTGGAGTATTATCAAGAAACACAAGTATACAGGACATAGGCAAATCCAAAAATCCACAAAATGCCTTTTGTACTGTTTGACAAAATCACATCCATGTTTCTTTCATGTAAAATATCCTTGGTGAGAAATGCATTCCAAGCCGTAGCTGCAGTAACTAGTAAATAGAATTATAGCTGCTTACTGAAAGAAAAAGCCTACTGTAATGATACAGGGCAGAGCTGCTACAAAAAAATAGTCTTCATTAGAGTCAAAATGAGACAGATGTGAAACATTATGCTAGTGTGTCCTCAGGGGTAGCACTTAAGTAGTTCTTTGCTTACAGAAATGTATCACAAAAGGTTTGTGTCAAAGTAACATTAGCCCAAGTTATTTGTGTAAGAGGAGATAACCATCTCTTTTTGGAATTTCACAGGTAGGCTTATCAGATAGCAGAAATATGGCACACAAGTAATGAGAGCCTTCAAAAGATCCTCTTTGTCCCCAGGCTTTTCTCTGGAGAACATGATGTCCTGAGGGGACACTGAAACAAGAGTTGTCTGTTTTAAGTGAAAAGCAGATCTGTTGGGATGAGGGCAGGGAAGGTGCAGGGCAGGCTGAGGTGCAGCTGGGGAAGCAGCACATCCCAGTGGGCCAGGGGCTGGTGTGTCCCCTACTGCCAGCACTGGGGCCTGGGGGAATTCAGGGATCCACCTTCCAGGAGTGAAAGGAAGTTACGGACAATGTCTCTGCTCCTCCAGCCTGTGCTTGGAGCAAGTGTCAGGAAGAAGAGGGGCAAGGAGGGTGTGCTGCCTTGCAGCAGGCCCATTGTCAGGTGAACAGTAGCCATAAAAACGAGTTATTTAGAGAATTGTCCAAAGCTGAGCTGGTTTAACTGAAGACGTGTTCTGTAAATTGATTTCACTGAGCTGGCTCAAAATCCCCATCAAGTCTTGCCCTGAGTTGATGTGGAGCTCTCTCAGGAATACTAGATTATGCTCACTGAGAATAACTGTAGGCTAAAATTACAGCCAGACCTGAAGATGTCTGTGCTAGTCTGTATGCCAACTGAGTAGTTGGTTCTAGTGTAAGAACCACTGGTAGGTACAGCTTGTGGCCACAGGCTGTGACCTCTGTGGGCAGAGCTATGGTTTGATCTAATGATGACTGATGGTTTCCATCAATGAATCATCTGAGATGCAAAAAAAAATACACCTAAGAACTCTGCAGACCAGCAACCTCTCACACAGATGGTATCCCAGAAAATGCCATTGGGATTTCTGTCCCCAAGGGTTCCAGCTCTTTCTAGCTATGTTGTTTTGGTTTTGATACTGTCCTGTGGCATCCAAGTGTTTAAACACTGGAAGTATCAAGCAGGGTAAAACACCTGCTTTTATTCCTGAGCAAGAAATCAGTCCAAGAAGGCAGGACTGGATTTCAGAGGAATTAAAAGGCCCTCAGAGGCTGATTGGGCTGTCCTGGAGGTAAAGAAGTTGTTGGGATGTCTTGGATATACTGTAGAAGAAGCCAGAGGGTGCCCATAATTTTCCAAAAGTTGGTGTGTTTGCACTTGTCAACAACTCTAGGCTGTAAGGAGCCTGATCTTGAGCATTTCTATAAACAACATGCTTAGAAGGCAAGGAGAAATCTTGTGCTCCAAAAGCATCTATTAATATGTAATGATCAAATTACTCTTTTTTAAATTTTCATGCAAAAGAGTACATATTTAGTACATTAATAGAAATGTATAGAAAGTGCTAGACTAAAAGTACCAATCCATGATTCTATTAGGCTTCAAAATTGAAATGCTTTGAGTTTTAGTTTCTATTGCAAGCCCTTTCTGAATTCTATAGAAGTTTCCCATAAAAGGGCTTTGTTTTCAGCTGCAGTGCCTGGTGCTCCCCGAGCACTGCATGGGGATGGGTAGGTGTGTCCTCACACTGAGCTGGTCATGTTAGCAAATTCTTCTCTAAAAAGAGGTGTTGGGTTGTCCAGCCAGCTGAAGCAATGCAGTTGGCAGGAAAGTGACTTAATTCAATAAGCAAAATTTTAAAAACACTGTGGTTCTTTGTTTGACAGCCAGATCCTACAAAATCAGCTCCTGCTCTGAAGTGATCTCTGTACCATATGTCCCTTCTGTCCTGTGTCACTGCCCCTCCTGCCTGCCTGGAGGCCCAGGGTGGTCCTGCCTGACGTGGGCATTTTGGTGTCCAGGGCTCCTGTCCCACTGGCCCTGCCCTGAGCAGCAATTCCCTTCTCCAGAGGGAGGGCCAGGTGTCCGAAATAAATCCTCAGGGGGAATGTGTGGCTCGTGCAGGCAGAGGACACAGGGGTCGGTCTAAATCTGTCAGTAGGCCAGGCAGGGAGGACACGTGTCCCTTCAGCACGGGAGGGACGAGCTCCCTGGCGGGTTTGACGTGGGGCTGGGCTCTGGTGCCGCCAACTCGGCCTGGCGTTGCTGTCGCTGCGAGCACCAACACCAGCAAACCCAGGGGAGATTAAAAACACTTGGGACCTGCAAACACTTTACAAGGAAGGAGAAGCTGTGGGTGCTGTAGTCCTAAGCCTGCTGTGCTGCTGCTCCTTGCTCCCCTTGTTCCTTATTTTTTTCTGATCTCTTTTTTTCTGTTCTTGTCTGTTGAGGAGGTTGAGAACACGAGTTACCTGCCTGCTGCTGCTGGCCATTCCTAGCAGGGGTACAGTGGTTCCAGCACTGCTCAGAGCTCACCTTTTATCTCTTTGTTTTCTCTTTCCAGAGTGCTGTTAGTTTGTGCACTGACTATGTTTGAAGTTGTGCACGACCAGCAGCCCTGGAGCTTTTTTTCCACAGATGATGCTTCTCCTTGCCCGTGCTTCTCTTCATACCTTTCCCACTTTAAGGAAAAGCAGAAGGAAATGAAAGACATTCTGCCCAGATCAGGTTCTTGCTGAGGAGAACTGAAGGAGGCAGGGTGAGTGGTCAGGCTCAGGGCAGGGATTGTCCAGCTGCAAGATGCAGATCCACAGGGAAGCACCCCAAAATCTCTTCCCCAGGCACCCCTTGGCTGCTCTGTGGTTCCAGGGAGGCGGCAGCTGGCCAGGCGTGTCCCGTCAGAAGGAAAGCACCTCCAGGTCATCCTGTGGACTTCTCTTTGGAATTACACATAAAGCAGACTAGTGCTCCCGGAGACCATATTAATGGAAAACATGGGTTTCCCATGAGCCTGTGTTTCAAACCATGTGGAGATCAGATGTTCAGGACACTGCTAGCTGACCATGGCAAATGTGTGCCTGTTGTGTTCGTGTGGTGCTGAGTTTCACCACCTTCACCTGGTGCCCATGGCTGCAAGAGCCTGGCTGGGGGAAGATGCTGGTGCACAGCAACTATGGCTCCTGTCTTGTCTGCCAACTGTGCTGTTGTGATTTGTGTCTGTCAGCCACAACTCCTTTCCTTGCTATTTCAAATGCAACTTCAAAATCTCAAGCAAGCAGAGAGGCAACTGAAATTCTAGGAAAAAATGCACTGCAAATGTTATCCCTTTCCTTCTTTTCTACTGCTGCTGTTTGCTTTATCTTTTGCTTTCCATTTCAGGTCTGCTGCTTTCTGGATGGAGTATTTTTATAGTCTGCATCGTAAGAAAACCCACACATGAAGAAAGAAGTAACTGGAAAACAAACTACAGGCATGGCCACTAATTCTCCTGGGGAAGGGACATCCTGCCTTCTCCAAGCATCCAGACCTGAGCAGAGCACGTGAGGTAAGAACAGAAAGCAAAGTGCTAGAACAAAGAGGGAGGAAAGATGTGACTTACAGTAACAGAGAATATTCTGCAGCCAGCATGATTTGGCCAATACCCAAAGTGTAACAGAGAAATCTGGCACCAGGGATTGCAGCTAGAAAATGTGGAATTCTCTTTGGCAGCTAGAAAATGTGGAGTTCTCTTTGGCACAGCTGTCATATTATACTAAGCCAGTTACTTCATTTTAATTCTAATTAATACTCTTTCCACTCTGAGCCAGGTTCTGTGGTCAGCAGTCATTCCAGGGGGTCTGTAGCTGCTCTTCCCACAGCAGCCCTCTCTCTTCAGGCAGCTGGCTCATCTGTGCTCCTCCCACAAGGGAGCAGCTGAAATCATTAATAAAATGTTACTGATAGTAAAGAGAGGGAGAGGTCTGCCCCTGCTAAATGCAGGCTCCTGCCCTGCCTGCCAAAACCACTCCCGCCCCTGGTTTGCCCTGAGGAGCCTTGTTCATGCAGCCTGGGAAAGATGCCACCAGACCTCTTGCAGCTTGGGCTACATTTTTACCTCAAACGACTAAGTAATGTACAAAATAAATGCATTTTGTGGGAGGGAGGGACACAAGCTGAGCTCTGGTGTCTTGGTGCTGTGCTCCTTTAGGTAGCACTGATACTCACAGATGTTATTTTATTGCCAGCATTTTTCAAATCGTGTGATTTGCTACAGTTTGCAAATACACACTGTAACCAGAAGCTATTAAATGTAGCTGGTTTTAAAGGACAATGTGTCTCTAACAAATGCTATATATATGTTATATAAACATTGCAAATGGTACACCATATATTTTGAAGTTGTAGCCTGCTATTAATGGGCACAAACAACATGTTTGTACTCTGAGAATACTGAAATGTTTTCGTCTCTACTTTTTTCTAATTATGGTTTTCCATATTTTCTCAAAATAGATTTCCATGAGCATGCTATGAAATATTTAATTCCAAACACAAGATAAATGCAGTTGGAGTGGATCTTGACTTGCACCAAGAAGTCAAAGCAGCCATGAAAGGAGCACAGAGTACAGTACGTCAAACAGCAGTTCTTTACCAGTGCACTAAAGTCTGACTAAAAGATGTTGTGTTAGCAATTCAGTAGAGAAATCTGTGCTTGTGTGCATGTGATGGACTGCTATAGTGTTAGAGATAATTACAATTAACACCCTTTTTTGTATTTCTGTGGAACAGCACAAGTGCAGGATGATGCTGTGAGTGACACTGAGCAGTAACTCATGCATGGCTGGGTGATCTCCTCTGCCCTCAGCTTGCAACCCTACCCTCCAGGGCTCTGTTCACAGCTGGCAGGGGTGCTGCATCATGTGTCACTGTCACCTGGGGGACTCTCCAACCCACACAAACCTTGTTCAGCCAGGGTTTTCCCATCCCTCTCTCTGCAGGGCAGAGCTGGTGCTTCTCCCTGCAGCAGAAGGTGCTGTGCCCCCTGCAAATGGCCGTTTTCCTGTGCTCCCAGTCAGAGCCAGGTACCAAAGGCAAGGGAGAAGGGAAGCTGGCTGCAACAGTGCCTGGGAAACCCAGAGCCAGAGGAGGGTCCTTAGGGAGAGTTCCTTGAGCACCCCCTTGCTACCAACAGCCAAATATCTTCAGTGCTCATCCAGCCCAGGAGCCCCGGTCCCTTTCCTTGGAACTTGCCTGCTGACAAACACATCCCCAAAAGGTCTCATTCTGTCTCAGGCTTGCTCACCTGAAGCCACTTCATCAAGCCCAGCAGATCGAGCTCATCCACCACCTGTCTTGGCACTGAGATCCTCCCAGCAGGGCTGTGTTCTGGGCTCCAGGGCTGCTAGGTCTTGTGCAGCAGCAGCAGCGTGTCTTGCTGCAACCACTGCATGGGGCAGGATGGGCTGAGCATGTGTTGGTGTCTCCAGCATGATGCACATTTTGGTGTCTGTGAAAGCGACTTAACTTAGTTATGTTCCTGGAGTGTCTCACATGGGGTTTCTCAGAAATTGCCCTGGGGCTGGTGCTCCCACTGTGCCCAGCACTCATCTGGCTGGGGCAAAACACCACAAATCCCGGTGTCTGTGTCCACTGTGGAGGCATCTGAGGAAGATCTTATCTCAGGAGAACCATGCTTCACTGGGTGAGCAGGAGGACCCATCCCCAGTTGTCAGCCGAGGAGCAGCAAATTAATTAGCTGAATAACAATCCTCCAAACCCAGGGTTTTTCTGCTCAAGAGATCTAGAAGAATGTGAAACAGGCACTGCTCAGCTACCCAGCCTGTAAGCCAGCCTTGGAATGGGAGCCAGCAGGTGTAGCTGAGCCTTTAAAAAGGCTTCAGAGGTAATCTGTGGATCTACTGGTTAATGGTGAGCTTTTTTACCAAACAACCTCTTGGGACCTGCATTTGTGTAACTGTTGTTTCTCTTTCTATATGGTCTGAAAAATACTTTGCAGAAGATTGGAAAAGTTTTTTGAGGTCCAATGCCTCTCCTGGGAATCTCTGAAATAGTTGGCAAGAATGGTTCTGTGATTCTAAGCATGCGATTCGAGGGACAGAGTCAGCCCCAAGTAACTGAGGTGTCCTCTCCTGAGGAGCTGATAACGACAGCACTTGGAGACACTCTTGGGCTGGATGAATATGACAGATTTCATGTCCCTGAGTCTTGGCAGTGTCTGAAGCCCCAGGCAGTCACTGCTCTCCAGAAGAGCTCAGTGCAGAGGAACTACTTTCATCATCCTGGTTTGTGCAATGTTTTCCCAGTAGAGGTGCAGATCCTTGTGCAATACAAACCAGGGCCTTCTTGGGTTAGGTTTTGCAATTTAAAAAAGCCTTTGCTTTAATGAATTTACAGCCTAACTGGCATTGTCCTGTTCTCGGTTACAAGTTGCTTTTCAGAAAACAAGTCCAGTTTATTAAATTAAAATCTCTCCTAAAATAGAAGTTTTATCTATCAAGGTCCCTTTGTGCTTCCATTCTTAGTGTAAACCAAATTTTTTTGCTTGTATACTTGAAATTGCACATAATGAAGTGGAACATGTTTCTTTAATTTTGCTTGATGTTCTTTTTCTAGTTTGGTGTGAAGGTTGGGATTATTTTTAGATTGTTTTTCATATCATGATGCAAACATAAAAGTAGGCCTTTTTTTGCAAAAGCCCTGAAGTGACTTAGAAGTGTAAGAATCTCCTGAGTATTTGAAAATCTCAGCCATTCTCAGGGCAGCAGTGAGCACTGCAAATTTTGCAGTAGCAGGTAGCTTGTGAGGGTGGGTATCTTGGAGAGAAAACAGGAGGAAATTGTGCCAGGACAGGGGGCAGGTGGATTCATGGGGCCAGTGAGTTTAAGACTGACAAAGCCACCTTGTTCTTTTCCTGGTTTGAGTGGGCTTTCATTTAACAAAGAAAGTAGCTGGAAAAATTACCCAGAAATATTTGACCTTCAAAAAGGCCTCTAAGGCACAATTACCTGATGTTCACTGAACTGGTTCATGTGGTTCCCACTCTAAATTATTTTCTAAGTTCACCCAAGTGTGACAAGGGGTCTGAGTATATGGAGGAGGGCAAACGAGAAAAGAAACTTCAGTAGGGAGAGAAGTAATGCTGGATAATTTTACTGGTTATGTTTGCTTCGAGGGAAGGAAAGGGCAAATAAAATGCAGTGACTCGAAGTAGCTTTTTGGCTTTGAACTAAAGCAGAAAGTAACATGGGAGAGATCTGAGGTACCTGCACCACTCAACAGAAGCTGTTCCATGGAGTTAGGTAGGTCTACACTGCACTGAGCTTTCTTAGCCAGATGACAAATTCTTTTTTTCCTGGAGTACAACAAAAATATAACAAAAAGTGTTATATGCCTTTTCGTTCATCCTGGCCTTGTTTGCCCTGCACACAGAAGATCCTTGGCTGTCCAGTCACCAGTGCTCACAGCAGGGTCCAGCCATGCCCTCTCTGCAGTTTCAGCTCTTTCTGCTGCACGTTCCTGACACTGGAACAAAGCAAATGAGTTATCTAGGGCTACAATCTCTAGTGGGCTTTAGGGAAAATACCTTCTTAAGGAAATAAATTCCATGGCTGGCACCAAAGTGCCTCCGCCATGCACTCTTTTTGGTGGAAAGTGTAACCAGGTGCACATAGAAGTATGACTTCAGTAGATTAGTTCTGGCAGAGGCACAAAGCAGCATTTCATCTGCTGCCCTTCTGCTCTGAGCTGCAGGGTGGGCAGACAGCCCTTTGCACGGGGTGAAAACAGCAACACCCGGGAAGTGGGAGACTCCTTGAAGCTAGGGAGTGGGATTTCATCTTAGATGAGAGCACTGTGTGTGATAGAAGAACTTTGCATGGAAGAGTGTTACTTTAAATAATCGTGGAACTTAACGACTTTCATGAGCAAAAGCAAGTAGTCAGTACCCCTTCTGTCTGCATTATCTAACAGGAGGATCAGATTTGCTGAGACAGGGCAGAAAGTCATGAGCATCAGCACGGTGGCACCCTGCGGAGGGGGCTGTGCTGCTTTCTTGGCCCAGTGCTTGCAGTGCTCAGCCAGGGCACAGGAGGACCCAAGGTCCCATTTCTCCTGTGGCTGTGAGGGCCAGGGACTTGTGGACAGGGACACAGAGAAGTGTGGAGCAGGTACCAGAGCACAACTATCCCAACGGGCTGGAACCATCACGCCTTTCTTGTTGAGATGAGATTGTTCCACTTGGCGCTACGTGGGGTAAATGTGCCAAGTTTAACTTTGGGTCCAAAGCAGTAGATTCACCTTCCCACAGAATTTTGAGACTTTGGAAATATCCTGTTGTTTTTCAGCATGAGATCAAGAACTTGGAGTAAAATTGCCCTTTGGGGACAAAACAAAACAGATGAAAAATAAGTGCTCGTGCAAGGGCTGGGGGCTGAGGTGGTCTCAAAGCCATGGCCTCTCATCCATTTGTTTTCCATCAGGTTCAGGAGCAACTCTGAGCAGGAGTTGCCTCAGTTCAGGGAGGTAGAAAAAATAATTGTATTTTATACATAAAAGAAGAATGATGAATAAGAAATTTTTTCAAAAAGCCATTTTTTCTCCTAGGCAATACATCCAGATGAAAGTGAATGGTGAATCGGGAGAGCGCTCGAGCATGTGGTTACAGCAACAGCTCCCAGAGTCCCTCTGCAGCAGCTCTGCTGGAAGGCCAGGTTAGTTTCAGCTCATAGCAACATAAATATGGGATGATGTGGAGTTCCTCAGGCTCCTGCCTCCTCCTTTCAGAGGCTGAACAATGTGCACACATCTGTGCTCCTGAATTCATGCCTGTTCTGGCAGTTGGTTTGCCTGATCCTTAAAGTTACGTGTTCTCCTTGGTCTACACCAAGTGCAGCATGCCCTGCCAAGCCTAGGGCAGTTAGCTGTGGGGCACAGGTGGATGCCTCAGCTCAGGGGAGGGGCTGCTGGAAGTTCTCTGCCTTCCTGCAGTGCCTGCTGCTTGATAAGAGCTGATCCCAAAATGGAGCTGACAGGGGAGCACGGCTTTACAAAATGCTCTCCCTGTGTTTCTGACTAAAGGGTAAGTGCTGAGTAGTTAAACTATGGCAGAGAGACTGAAATACTTGAGAGGTTTCTACTGCATCCTCCTACTTTTAACTATCTGTAGCCCCCTTTGGAAAAAGGCTGTGGTTAGTACATACTTGTAGCTTGAACTTGCACTCCTTCAGTCTGGGAGGAAGAATGGAAGAAATGTTCTGAGAGCAAATTCCATGTATGTCTTCTGCCATCTGCTAATAGCATGTGTGAGCAGCTCTGCTGCCAGAGACCAAGGAACAAAGATAACATCGTTGTGGAGAAAACTGCAGTGTCCTGAAAACGAGACTCTGGTTCCAGATGCCTGGATCCCTGGGCCAGCATGGGGCTGGGGCTGGGGCCAGGCTGGGGCCAGCTTCTCTCCAGCACTTGCACAGACCCAGGGAAAAGTCACTCAAACGACTGTGGGTCCTCACAGGGGCAATGTTGTTCCTGCTGACCCTAAAGGACACCTAAGTTTTATAATCTGTTTAGTATTATGGCCTTGTTGGAATCCCAGAAATTGAATTACTTAGGGTGGGTGGAAGGACAAAAGCTGATGAGCTTCCCCACTGAAACCACATCCAGGCAACTTGCAGAAAAAAAAAATGTGGGGAGTCCAGACAGAGTGAAACACTGAGGAAACCTCAAACCCTCAGCTGTGCACTGGTTCTCAGTGCCTGGGTAGCAGATGAGACTGGTTATCAGGGAGGAAAGTGATGAAACATAAATTGTCTAAGAAATGCAGGTAGCATGGCAAAAAAGGTCTAAAAACTGCAAGAATTTTGTTTGCAAGATACAAACTGTGAGAAAAGATCCTGGTAAACAGCACTGTTTGCAATTCTGCTTGTGGTCAGCTCAGCTTCATCCTCATCCAGGACTTAGCCTGTGATATTTCAGGAAAATGTTATTAGCAGATCTCTGAAGTGTTTAAATTTTCATGTGGAGCTGGCACAAGGACAGTCTGGTTGGTCTGACAGTGCTCATGAAGGCCAAACAAAGAGGAAAAAGGTCTGTGTTTTGCCTAAGGAGGCTGGAGTGTATATTTATACCATTATTGCCAGAGCAGGATGGGACATGAAATACAAAGAGAGTTTCTGCATAGCTCACACTTCTTTTGTGGCCCACTTTTCTGCTTGGAAAGCTTCCCTTGTTTTTCAGTAGCATCTGTAGTGCTGGAAACTGGCACCAGGTCTCCAGCTTGATGGTACGTTAGGAAATAGTTCATAGCACTTTCAGGAAGGGAGGGGAGCTGTTCAAAAGCAGCTTTTGTGTCTTTCACATTTCTTGTTACCCTGGTAGTGTTAGAGCAATTGTGTTTGTGACAGTACTAGATGGATGCAGGAATGGTGCTGCCTGGAATAACGTGACTGCTGCAGGTCTCCATGGTGGGATGGACCATGCCAGCCCTGGCTCTGTGCTCCCTGGGCACCCAGATCCCTGGCAGCCATGGCACATGTGCAGGGAATGCAGAGCTTCTACCAAGGATGTATAAGCTCCTGCTTCTTGCATCAGCTCTAAAATCCTAGTATAATAAAATCCTAAAATAGTATTACAGGATTTTTAAGGAAAGTTCTTTTATGTGTTATTGCATGTGTTAATGAACTGCACATTCCTTCTGGTCCTGCAAAAGCTTCTCTGGCTGAACTGCTCTCTGTGAGGGCTGTGAAGTCATCGCTCCCAAATGATGGCATGTTCTTCTCATCAAAACCAAATGGTCTGGTGACAAGAAGGCACCAGGCAAATCTCCCAGATCTGAAGATGCCTTTATTCAAAGCAAGCAGTCATGTCCCTGGAGAGGTGAATTCTTGTGTCTACTCTCCATCCTCCTGGAAGTTGCCTTTTGAAGGACCCTAAGCTTTTATCCCACCAAGCTGTGGAAGAGGGAGCAGCTGCCACCACAGATGGAGCCTGGGAGGGCAGCCTGAGTGTCAAGGGGCAAAGAAAGAAGGCAAGAAACAGCACAGTGGAAAAGGAGGGAGATGAGAAGGAGAAGAGGGAAAAGGAGCACTGTAGTCTTAGGGTGAGGAGAGGAGCCAAGGAAAGGTACATGGTCATCATGACATGGAAACCATCCTCTGTTCATGTCATCCCACCTTTCAGGCTGCACCGCTCCTCTTTGTGCCAAGACTTTCCCATTCCTCCTCTCCTAGAAGCTGTGCCCAGTTCTCCTGAGCTAACTTATCAGAGCTGAAACAACCTGCTGTGTCACCAGGCACATCCATCCCCCGGTGGGGTTTTTTCTACCTCTGTCTGCAGTCTAATTAATACAAGCAAAGTCAAGGAGGGATAAAGGGTATTAACAAGTGTCGAGCTGCCAGGTAAATCTGCTCATTGGAAAATTAATACACTGGCAGAGCACACTAGGTGTGCAGCTCTTCAAAAGTAAACATCCATTTACAGCAGGATCATAAAAATCTTTGAGGCACTCAGCAGCAAGTTGCCTGTGGCTTTTCATCCTTGTATCTCCAGGAGTTATTGCTCAATGAGGGAGTATGTGGTGTTTTGTGTGAACCGAGAAGTAATTGTGAGCAGCTACTTAAATAGCCCTAATTATGTTTAGAGAAGGCTTTCCCTGAAAGCAGCTAGAATCTGTGAATAAACATATTGCCACAGGTAACCACCTGATCTGTGCATATGCACCTAAAAAAAGCCAGTTTGCTAAGTTTAAATACCTTAAAATAAAGCTGAGCAGACAGCAGACGCCAGTAGCTGTGCCTGCTGTGTGCACAGTACCAAAAGCAGCAGTGCAGAGGGGCTGGCAGTGGAGCAGAGAGCAGCTCAGGTCCTTGTGGTGTTGCAAACAACCACATCATGTTTAGCCAGTCCCCAGCACTGCTGAGGGGACCAGGGGGCTTAAAATACAGACCTTTAAATACCACACAGACAAAGAAAGATGAAGTGACAAGGCCCCATGAACGGGGAGGTGGAGGAAACCAAACAGCTTATTTTGCTTAATCCTTTGGCAAACATACTTCGTGTCTGATGGAGCCTGGCACAGCCCCCAGAGCTCCCTGGGGACCGTGGGCACCCACTCACTGCCCAGAGCCCCAGTTACCCCTCATGAAGAATGTCTGGAAGCTCTAAGACCTTGTGGAGCACCTGAAGACAAGCACTTTCTTTCTGTGGACAGGGTCTCTCTCTCCACCAAAGATGCCTGCCTGGGATCCAGGAACGTGGAGGCAGCCCCTGGACCCTCTGGCATTGGGAAGATCCAGAAGGACCATTGCTGCCCAGCTCATACTGGCAAGAACAGCCACTCTGCATCTCAGCCAAGTCTCCAGGAGGCAGGGCTGGAAGCAGGAGCTCTCTCCAGCCTCCTGGTAAAGGACTCCTTGGTGTTGCAGGTGGAGTTGAACCCTGACCTGCTCCAGACCACCCTTGTGTGTACCACTGGCCTGGGCTCTGGGAGCTGCTTGGCTCTCTGAGCCCACTGCCTGGCCAGGGAGGTCAGCAGACCCGGAGACACTGACGTGGCCACCCCTGGGGGTCCCTCTGCAGTGGCTGGGCAGGAAGCAGCCAGAGCAGGGACTGAAGCAGGGACGCTTCAGCAGGACAGCTCTGCACCCCCTGTTCCTGAGAGCAGGGAGCCTCCACTGTTCCATCAGTGCATGAAAGCAGGTCTGTGTCCTGCTTGTTTACACAGGCTCTCACACCCAGGAGCCTCAGATCACTTGGAGCCGTGGCTCTAAATATCCACAACCAGCACTACATCCCTTGTTCAGAGAAGTGTTTTGAAACACTCACCCAGACTTTTCAGTGAGGAGGGACAAGTGCCAGAAGAGAACAGCGACACAAAATTAGGAAAAGCAATCCGTGGTAGAAGGGGTAGGCTGAATCAAGAGGTTTATTTTGCTCTTAACAGAGTCTCAGCTACATTCCTGCAGGCAGAAGGCCTTGACACTGGGCAGGTTTAATGGCTGTGTACTCAGTAGGTTTAGTTGTGGAGAAGCAATGGCAGCTATCTCAGCATTGGCAGGGCCACATGGTGAGGAGCTGTATCTCTCTAACTTGCTGCTTCCTCTTCCTGCATACTTTGAACCCAACCCGGAGACAGTGTTTGCTGGCTGATCCTTACTGAGTCCCTGCTGGAGATCAGTCTCGTTTTTCTTTCCTGGCTTCTCTGTAATTACAGAGCACGGTTGATGGGATAGAGGATTGCTGCTGGCCAGTTCCCTGTGCTGCAGACTGCAGGGCAGGCTGTCCCTCCTGACTCTGGAGAAGGACAGTTCCTTGGTGAATCTCTAGCAGTGCAGTTGGATGGGGATTCATGTGCAGTGGTGGGCTGAATTGCACAGCCAGCTCTCTTAGGACCACAGGCTGCCTCCCACATCACTGCCCTGGATGCTGAGGCCCTAGAGCAAGGACAGAGGGCAGGACACACAGCACCTCAGAAGAGCCATGCTTGATGGTCTGGTGCAGCACAAACCACACTGCATCAGACCAAGGCCCCGGCTGGTCCAGTGTCCTCCCTCCCGACCTACGTGCAGGCAGATACCTACAGAACAGTAAGGAAATGGCTAACATACCCACTCTTGTTCCTTGCTAATCTCCCAGTCTTTTGTATTTTCAGTTCAGGGTATTTTATGAGCTGGCTGTGATCTCTTGGTAACTCCCACTGGCTTTATTCCCTGTACTTGTCCATTTCCCCCTTGAGTCCCTGAGAAATCACAGAATCATAGACTGGTGAAGGTTGGAAGGGACCTTAAAGACCATCAGGTTCTAACCTCCCTGCTCTGAGTAGGGACTCCTCCTACCAGACCAGGCTGCACAAGCCTCATACAACCTGGCCTTGATCACCTCCAGGGATGGGGCAGCCACAACCTCTCTGGGCAACCTAGTCCAGCAAATTTCTGCATGTTCTGCAGGGGTAGTGTGGCTGGATGAGGAGTGACCTTCTTGATTTGCTTTGAACCTGGCTCTTATGGCCCTTCCCTCTTTGTAGGCACTACTACCTGCCCTGCTCAATGGCTTCTAGCATGTTGCCTTTCAATCTTCCCCAGTTCTAATGTAGCTGTTGGAGGTGAGGCAACCAGAACTGCAAACAGTGCTCAGTGTGTGACTGAGCTCAGATTTGTACCCTACCATAACTATGTCTTCTGTTTTGATCCCCATTTGGTCCCATAATAATTGCCAGTGTTAAATTTTTTGGGTTTTTTTGACTACTGCAGAGCACTGAGCTGATGTGTTCACAGTATCTAGCACAAGCTCGAGGCCTCGTTCCTGCCTGGGAACAGTCAGCTCTTTCTAATAGGTGAAGCTATGTTTTTTTCTAGTGATACCACTTTAGAGCTATGTACGTTAAGTATAATTTGCTGTTGTATTGCCCTGTACTCAATTTTGCTAGAGTCTTACGCTTTTCTTTGTAGTCAGCTCTTACTACTGCAGTATACTGAAATGAGTGCTAAAATCTGTGCTGCACTGAGCCAGGAGCTGCTGGGAGTCCTTGTGCAGCATTTTCCTCCAGGTTTAGCAACATCCCAGAGAGCCAAGGCAGAAAGCTGGAGATGGTGACAGCATCACTCATCTCAGTTTAATTTACTGACAGATGTAAATCAATGCCTTAATCCCACTGTGATAAAAATCTTTATGATCTCTGCAGTGGATAAAGCTTGTTTGGTCAGGCCAAGTAGCCAATTTTAAACCAGTGACTGTAATCCCCTCTTTCACTAACACAGATGATTCTGTAATCACTGCACGTACTAGATCCCACCAAGAAATCATTGCTCTGTAACAGCAGCTGCAACACTGAATTTACTTTGGGCTTTGCTAGAACACATGATGGAGTTGTCAGTTTGCTTCATTCTCACATCCCAAACTGCACTGACACGTAACATACAAAGCTCAGTTTCTTTGCACTGGTCTATGTGAACAAAAAAGATTAGAGTAGCATCTTTTCCAAGAATGATGAGCAAGCATCTTTAGTGAGATGAAGACAGGAACTCTTGTGGTTAGACACCCACTCAGAAGCCACAGGACCTGGCTTGTTTCCAGCACTGAACAGATTTTTTGCATTATCTTTGAGCCCCAGCTTCCCCATTCAGGAATTTTGTGAAGTTCAAGTGATTCATATTTCCTAAATTGATTTCTCTCTTCCTTCAATAACCGTTTTGGCTGACTAGGCTTGTTTGTCTTCTCTTGCAACAATTACATTTAAATATGAGTCAACCTGGAAGAAATCAGTAGCACAAGATGTACTAGCTTCTACCATGAGCATACCCCCAAATGCACACATTTGGAGAACTGGAGTTCAAGTGCAGTGTTATGGCACTGTCCACATACAGCCTCACTTTTCTCAGCCACCACAAATCTGTTCAGGATGGCTGTGCAAAGCATTTAAAAGTCTTTAAAAATTAAGATAATAACAAGGCAGGCTCCTATCTTCTGCTTGCCTGTGACATTCCAAATTGCTGCTGTGGAGCAGCATTTCCATGCCAGGAACCTGCACCAGCTGCTCCAGCCACAGATCAGCCCTTCAGCTGATACAGAGAATGGGTTGTGCTCCAGCTCTCAGCCCCTCCTCACCTCTGCATCACCAAATTTCTCCAGCACAGTCACTGGCAGCTCACACATACCTGCCACACCTTCCAGCACACGCCTCTGCATTCCTCACCCGCTCCAAGACGTGTCTTCTCCATGGACCTGTGCTCCCACAGCTCATGCTCTCTTCTGATTCATGTGGGGTCAAGCAGGCCTTTGAAGTGCTGCTGGGTTGTGGTCATGATAAATTTAGCCCACAGTGACCCTGTCCTTCCAAGAACAAATCAAGTGTGTATTATCCTGTCACCTAATCAGTGGTTTTCAGAAGAATTTTACAACTTATGTGAAGAAAACAAGTGCTGGAAATACCTGAACAGTAGTGACAACCCCTGGACCTGACTGCACACCTAACACAAGCTAATGTCCATCAATTAATGCATTTTCCCCTCTTCTGCAATCATGACTGAACCTTGCAAGCCTTCTCCCAGCCTTTTCCCAGCTTATAAAGCTTGTCCTACAATCTCCCACATTAGCCCAGGCTCCAGTCCCCATGTGCTGTTGGTATTTGCAGCTCTAAGAGTCTCTGTGGCAGAGGCAGCTCTGTCTCCTGGGGGATGCAGCACCTGGTGGCCCTGATGGAATGAGCCGGGGGTCACAGCAGCTCACCCTGGAGGGTGCTTGGCACAGGCCAGCCAGAACATGATCCCACCTTCTTCCTTTCTCCTTACATGGTGCAGCAAATCATACCCTCAGATCAGCACAACTCCTGGTGCTTGATTTGCAGTCTAGGGAAAAAAAAATCAAGTTCCTGGTTTCCATCCAGCAAGTGGGAACCAGGAGTGGTTGGCAACACTCTAGCCTTGGCCAAGGGCAAAGGAAGTAGTGAATCTGTCCCTCCTTTGAAGCACAAATCTCTGCTTCTTACCAGGGCAGGGGGAAGGCCAGTGTCCTTGACTAATGTTAAATCACTCAGCTTAAGCTGATTTAATTTTTCTGTTCTCATATTTTTAGTCTCATATTTTATGCCTTGATTTTTAGTTTAATCCTTTATTTTTAAGGTTTACCTGGCATCAAATGCTTCTCAAAACTATTAATTCTGTCCATTAATTAGACCTATTAGCTGTTGACCTAACAAGTTACTTGATTATGCATAAAATAATATTCTGTTCTGGAAAAAAACAATTAAGAAGTGATATCTCAAAAATAATTGGTTAGGGTTGTACTGCAGAGAAGGTGTCCCCAGGCTCTGGGTGAGGAGATGTTTACTGAGTACCCTGGTTTTCCTCTAGGCATGTTTCTGCACATGCAGGCCCTGCTGGCCATTAGACCAGAGGTGCTGGCAGGTTAAGGTGTGTATTTTGAGAGCTGGTTAATGGTAAATAAGATGTTGCTGACAGATTCACCTCAAGCTCTTCGCAAAAAAGCATCAGCAGAGATGCCCGGGCAGAGGATGGAGACACTCACAGGAGTGGGGGGCAGAAAAGCCCCTGTTGTTGTTGGCTACGTGCAGGTTTGCAGTCCTGCTGCAGGGCTGGTGCTCTGCAAGCGTTCCCAAGGAAGGGTGACCTGGTGGTAGAAATGGGCTTTTCTCTGGGAATGATCCCAGCCCGAACCTGCTTTGAGGCTGTGGATTTCTCCTGTGGGTTCTCTGCAATACCGATTGCTTTAGGAAAGTGACACACCTTGAGATGAGATAGCCCTTGTCTGATTACAGCAGGAGTTCTTCTGACCACACACCGGCGGTGCAAGGCTTGCCTGCCTTCTCACTTTTCCACTCTGAGTTTTGCAGTCTTACATCCATGCTATATTGACATACACAAAACTGCACTTCAAAAGTCGGTTTTCATTGAAAAAAATCCCTCCTTCTGGTATTTTTGCTAGCACAGTCCCCAGGACACAATCCCTGACACAGGGAGCATGTTCCCCACTGATGTGCCAGACAAAAGCTCATGGCTTTGTCTTACTGAAAATGAAGTCTCGGTTATTCATGCAGTTGCCACTGAGTCACTCCACACCCTTGAATTATTTCTGACAGATGTAAAATGCCTTCTGCTGAATTCCTGCTCCAAGGAGCCTTTTGCATGACCGGTTGATCAGTGAGTGTGAGCAGACTCATGATGTACAGTGCCTCATCACTGTGGCATGTGCAATGCTGAACACAGTGACTAGGGAAGCCAGACCCACCTATTTCTTGCCACAGGCTCAGAGCCTCCCAGGTTTCCTGGCAGCTGCCCCAGAGGTCTTCATGCAGGGCAGGTGTGTGTGCAAGGAGACCCTGTGCTACCCTGTGCACAGCAATGCAGATGACAGAAAATTGATGGGCTTAGGGTATCATCTTGAGGGCCACCAAGATGATCCAAGGGCTGGAGCAGCTCTGCTCTGGAGACAGGCTGAGAGAGTTGGGGTGTTCAGCCTGGAGAAGACAAGGCTCCAGGGAGACCTTAGAGCACCTTCCAGTGCCTGAAGGGGCTCCAGGAAAGCTGGGGAGGGGCTTTTCATCAGAGAAGGCAGTGATAGGACACGGGGTGATGGTTTTAAACTGAGAGAGGAGAGATATAGGTTAGATATTAGGAAGGAATTCTTCACTCTAAGGGTGGTGAGGAACTTGAATGGTTTGCCCAGGGAGGCTGTTGATGCCCCATCCCTGGAGGTTTTCAAGGCCAGGTAGGATGAGGTTTTGTGCAGCCTGGTCTAGTGGTTCCCTGCTCATGGCAGGGGGTTTGGAACTTGATGATCTTTAAGGTCCCATCCAACCTTAATGATTCTATGATTCTATATGAATTCACTCCCAGGCATGATAAGGAGGCCACAGTACTAACCTGAAGGCCTATTTCGGTCACTTTTCAGTTTCTTGCTTTCTCTTTGCTGCTAACAGTGTGCTAACCATGGGCTACATGCTCAGCTGTGGTGCAGGTCCCACAGAGTCACTGCCCTTGTGTGCGAGCAGTGGAGACCCGACCTCCATGAGCTGAGGAGCTTTGTGCCCTGGGCTGGGGGTGACCCCAGCCCCTGGAAGCTGGAGCACACTTTGCTGTGTTTGCCACAAGCACAGGCAGTACCGCCCCTGTACGCACTCAGGAGACAGATGAACTTTGCTCCACAGCTGCAGAAGGCAGGCATAGGCTGTTCCTTGGAGGCTCTGCAGCTTCTTCCTGAAATGAGGGATCCTCAGGCTGGCCTGAGGATGTTCACTAATCTGCTTTCTCCCTCAAAGAAAATCTCTTTTATGGGCTCCAACACTGAGGGGACCTTCTCCAAAGCGAGAAGGCAGTTGCCGTAAGGATGTCCTGAGGAGTAGGGCACGGCTGTGCTCGGCTCCCTGATGAAGAGGAGCATTCCAGGGTGCCCCAGCAGCCACCTCTGATCGTGCTACCGCACCAGGGTTAGCCTGGCCAGACACGTGTCTCACAAGAAGTTGTGTGGTTTCTTACAGCAGGGAGCTCTGTGGGGCTGTCAGGAAAGAGCAGGTAGACAGTCCTGCTGCTGCTCCTGCGGCAGTGAAGGTGCTGGGGACACCCTGGACCTACCCCTGCAGGCGGCAGCTCCGGCGTTCCAGGGGCTCCAGGTGTTACCTCTGCAGCCTGCGACTTGAGGCTGGGATTCCACATTTTGCTACAGCTGAAATCTCTGTCACTGCACAACAAAACAACAGGTCCCAAACCCACCCGAAGTGGTCATCGTAGTAGCTCCAAAATCTGTTATTCATCTGGCTGATAAAAAAAACCAACAACCTTTGCATTCGACCTCACAACAGTGAATTTGTATTTCCAATGGTGAAACTCCTCCCCTTTTTATTCACAGAGGGTCAGGATGATACCTTTTTCTTCAATAATTAATAATTTTTGTGTCAGGTTTGACTTGTTTTAGGGAGTTAAATTGAATGTCTCATTCAAGGAAATCTGTAATTGAGATACAAATCTGTGCATCTGTGAAAGATTCCAAGATTTGTGCAGGTGAATAAGTATATGTTTTTAAACATATATTTTACTACCTTAAAAGCATCTACAGAGGATGTTAGCAGAGGCTGCTCTGTCATCCCCCTTTCTTGTCAGTAGACCCACTGGATCCTGACAGCTGAATAGAGGTTATTAATTAAAGCTGCCAGGTTTTGTCAGACTTCTGTCACACTCCCTCGATAATTCAGCCTTATGCATTTCAAGCAGCTTCAGTGGGAACATGACCAAACCTTTTAATTTTCCCCTTAAATTCCATGCCTCTCTTTCTACAGAAGAGGATCTGTTCCTGCATTAAGAGCCCCTGCACTTTGGGGCTGAGCCTTAAGGAGAGCCCAGGTTTGTGCTGACTTGGGAGAGCAGCCCCAGAAACCAGCCTGGCAGCAGCTGTGCCAAGGTTTGGTATTAGCTCCCCACCCTCGCAAAGGTTACAGAGGATAATGCCACAAGTTTTGCAGGAATAAAGAGCCTTTTTCTTGCTTTTCTGGGAAGGATCTATGCTAGAACAAACAAACAAAAATTGGACCTGATTTGACATCCCTCTGCTCCCACAGCTATCCTCATGGGAGTCAGTACCTGCTCCTGGACACGGACGTGGTCTCGTGGCTCTTAGCTTGTCACTCTTGAAGGAGAAGTGTTGGTTTGTCTTGTAACTCTGACTCATTTTTTAATTTTTCCTATATATAAATTTAGTCTTCGTAGCACATCTATGAATCCTTTGAAACACATGTGATGCAGAGCAAATGATTGGATCTTAGAGGCGTATTTGAAAATGCCAGTTTCATTTATTTTACATGTTTATAATTGTCTCTGGCCATATTATCACTCAGGATTTTCCATTGTAGCTTTGGAAAGTCATGTTGGTTTCTCTGGATTTTCAGCCTTCCTAAAAAGCACTTAAAATATCAAACACAAAAAAGAGTTGTTTGTTTCTTCTCTCTACTACGGGCTAATCCAGATTTGAACCATCCTGTTACAGCTGCTGCTCAAAGTGCAGCTGGAGAAGGTGTGGCCTGGCAGGGGTCTGTGCTGCACAGACACTCGAGGTCTGTCCTGACCCCACAGCCCGTGAGTGGCCGGACCTTCCAGTGGCCCCTCGGCCTGTGCTCAGCACGTGCTTCTGTTCAAAGGCATCTGGAAACAAAATTGTTTGGGTTGAGAGGTTGCTTTCGGATGAGATAATAACCTGTGGTCAGGACAGGTCTTTTATTACGCTGCTTGCTCTCTAAATTATCCTCATCAGAACCTCTCCTTAAATGTTTAATAATCCCTGCTCCTCTCTGCTCCTTGGACTTCTCTGGTCAGCGGGGACTGAGCTCAGTCAGTAAATGGGTTCTTACGGAAATACTGAATCTCTGTGAAACAACTTTGCCTTCCCTATAGCTATACCATAGTCATTTTATATACTTTATTTTTCTGTAAGAGATTATTATATTTATTCTAGCTGAAATAATACAAATAACTTAGATTTCAGCACAATGTGTACATATTATAATTCTGTTTATTTACTTGCTTGCAGGGCTTTTTACCCACCCTCACTGGAGGAAGGGTCCCAATTTAAAGACGATCCAAAATAAGACAGAGTTTCAACTGGACAACAGTGTCTGGGGGGCACACACCACCCAGCAGTGGGACCAACCCAGCCAGGCTCAGCCCTGCCTGTGGGCACAGCCCTTCTGCCTGCAGGTGCAGAGGAGCCGTGTTTGCTGCTGCTCCCTGCTGCTCCCTCCTGCTGCCCAGAGGGGATCCGTGGGGCACCTTCCATGGAGGCTGCATGGAGACAGGTAATGGAAGTCTCAAATGTCCAGGAGGATTTTCCCACAGCTCACCTGGATCCAGCTGGCAGTCTCTGGAGACTCCATTGCCTGTCACACTTTTTCCTCTGCAGTAACTAAGGCAGTAGCCAGCTTTCCTGTTCTTGATCCCTTCCCATGGGCCTGCCCAGGGAACAAGGGACTCTGTTCCAGCCTTGGGCCACCTGTCAGGTCAGGGTCAGCCTAACTGAGGAGTTTTCTTCTATTTTTGATGCCATGGTGGCATCTCATAAGACCACTTGCTGCTAATTTCTGCACTGTGTGATGCAGTGTAAGGGCCAATCATAATGTTCAATTACAAAGTGTTGTGAATAAGTATCTGCCAACGTCTGCATGTGTCTGAGGTCAATGGGTTTACATTCCTGCAAGTCAGAAAACAGGAGCATGATCTCATTCCCGTGCCAGTTTCTCCACATTACAAAGTCACCACAAGACATGACGACACATTGTTCCTGCTCAGGAAGGATGGGACTGAGGGCTTGTCTGAACTGCTGGGGAGAACAGCCTGGGAGGAGCAGACAGGCACAGGCAGCCTCCAGGTAGGAATGCAGTGGAGAGCAGCAGGCTGGTTCTCCCACAGCAGCAAGCAGCCCAGCTCACAGTATATGCCTCCCAACAAGCTGAAATGCCTGGTCTTTACTGTATTTTTACCAGTCCTTCAGGCTCCTTAGTAAAACTGCACCATCCCTTAGGACTGCAAGATCTCAGTGACCACATTTGCTTGGTGCTTGCCTACCTGGTGGGTGAATGAGGTCTGCTTGAAAGTGTCCAGCCCCCATGGTCAGTGAAGGGGAGGAGAGCAGAAGAGGGGCAGGCAGCTATGCAAAACCTCCAGATAGGAATTCCCACTCCTCATTGGTTATTCTGTGCAGTAGTGCATGAATACCTTAACTAAACTGTTGTGATTATTTTTATCACCCTTACTGCTGTCACTCTGAATGTTACTGTTATCCTTATAAATACACATTCCCCTTGCTGAAGAAATATCTGCCATCCAGCTAACATGCCCTGTGACTTTGAAATCAGTACACTAAATGTATTGATGGAATTGAAAAATTTTTACTGGAACGCAAAGCCACTGGAGAATGTTCTAAAGGCCTGGATGGTCTTGATCTTAGAAAAAGGAATGCATCCATCCTCCTCCAATTTAATACAAACCCACGTAAGCACAGCACGTGTGAGAGCACATGTTGACGAATGGTGAAGCTGCCTCTGACACTCCCTTGGATCATGGTTCACTGCAAAAGTGTTGTCTTCACAGAGACTGCCACTGATGGTATGCTCAGGACCTGGTCTCCATGCTCAGAGATAAAGTTTCTTACTCTTTCTTTCAAAAGCTACAGAACCTCACTACACTTGCTGCTTTGGGCCCAGGCCTGTTAGTCTTGCTCCCATGAATAAGCCTGATTCATGAACATACTTACGCCATGAGAAAAAGCTTTTATGGAATGATGTTGTAAGTACTAGTGAAAAGCTAAGCTAGATAGTGCCTAGATAAGACAGTGATGAATACATGACTGTCAGTTTTTTGTATTTATGGGCAGACCCTAACACCCACAGAGTGACTGTACATACTGAGTGACAGCAAATGATGAAGTCAATTTTTGAAGACTACTTGGATAACGCGATTAATTCTTTTCAATACATAAAACTTGAATAGGGCTCTGGGAATTAGCAACATAGAAATCATGCTGATGGTGAGGAATTAAAAATGCTCTCCAAACAAGAAATTGAGGAAGTCTTTAGGGAGGTCTTGTGGTGAACTTGATAAATCTTTCGACAGTTTTTAATTCTGAGTATTAGTTATTTCACAACCTGCAGTGCTCCCTTAGCAGCTGCTACAGGATGTTGGATAAACTGTGGTGGCAACGTGAGCTTTTGCCACAGGCCAGGATCATGAAACTATAGGTGGCTCATTTGTCATCCTGAATCTGCCCCTGCTTTTGTTATTTTATAACTGCAGATCTCAAGACAATTAACAGCACTGGATATTCATCAACCTGATTTCGAAAACGGAGTAACTGTGATGTAATGAGATGAAGAAACTCCCTTGCTGTCACTGAAGGAATGGGCATCCATACAAGGATTAGAGCACGTTTCCTCATTCCTGGTGCCATTTGTCATCCACCACCCAGGAATGCCAAAGCCACCACTTCTTGCCATTCACTATGTTTCAGCAGAACAGGGCCCTGGGGGACCAGGCATTACATCTCCACTTTTCACCCTTGTTTTTTTAAGAGAGTCTGCTATGACTAAAAGGAGGGGCCCGGCAGCTGCAGAAGCAAGCCCAGGATGTGCACCCTGTCACCACACAGCTCCTCTCACAGGTCTACCTCTCCTGTTCCCTCTCTCCATCCTCCAGTATGCACATCCAGTAATTTTCACAGGTATCCACAGGGTACTTCTCGGGTGCTTTGTGCTACCAGAGGTCAGTGTCTACGGAATCAGATTGTACACAACTTCTGTATTGGTGCAGTTCTTCCAGATAGGTACCAGCACAATTAAGACCAAGGTTTGTCTTGCATTATATTTAGGGAATTTAGAAGCAAACTTGACATCAAATTTCTTTGCCTCTGTTTTCTTCTACAATGCACTATTGTAAATTTTTTTTAAAACTCTGCTAATACTCATGAAAAAAAACATTGCTGAGTTATTCTGTTCTTCTTGGTTTATAACCTGTGAAAATAAGCTCATAAAACTCTAACACACCTTTAACTTCCACGCCTGTCAAGATATTCTGATACTTTTCTTTTTTGCAACATAGCATGGAGGAGACTGTGGACAAGTGCCTTCAAGTTAACTCATTATCAGAGCTGTGAAGGGAGCTTGTAATTCAGGTTCTGTGTCACCTGAGAAAAACTGTAGAATGTTCATCTCTGCCCCCTGCACCCACCCAGGTGTGGTATCAGATTCTGGTTGCTTTAATCACTGTAACTTCTCTTTATTACTTGAATGAGCAGGCTGTCTGCATCCCTTTCCTCCAGCCAGGTTGCTGCTGTGCTGTGTGTTACCCAGCTTTTTCTGATCTGTGGTTGTAGAGCCCCAAATGGCTTAATTTCCCAGGTGCTACTCCCCATAAACCTACCATCACAATAAAGGGAGAAGGGTTTCCTTGCAGTCATGATCCCACCATCAGTGCTCTGTCATAAAGCCTTCTCTTTAACAGCTGAGTGGGCCAGTGCCAGCAACTCCTGCAGAGAGGAATCCATCCAGGCTGGAGGGAGGGTCAGTGGGGACTGAGGGTGTGGTTTTCATTTTGGTATTGCACCAAGAGGAGTCTAGAGAGGTGTTGAGTCCAATGATTTACAAAGCAAAAATGGGGTTACAAGGTTCCTATCTACACGCAATTGTACGTGAGTCACAGAAGGAAGGCAGGAACATTGCACATTCTACAGGGTAAAGTCACACAAACTTGTCACTTGGGGTTACTTGCTGCAGAACACAAGTCCCTGCCTGGCCACTGACTTGATTTCATGTCCCACAGCTTGTCCCTGTGCACACTTGCCAAAGGAAAATCCCAGCCCCAACTACTGGATTCAGTTATGCTGATGTGACCTAAATGCACATTCTTATATAAAATCTCTAGCAACTGGCTAGGGAGACAGCAGGCTTTGGCTTGCAGTCCTCCAACTGCTCTGCCGGAGAGCTCTGCTGACCCAGCAGGAGACCACCAGCCCTGGGAAGCCCCTGCAGCTCCATGGACCCCAGCAGCACTGGCCACCAGTGGAGGGTCTTACAGCAGGACCCAGCGAATTTCCTCCTGCTGCCAAAGCAGGAGGCAGAAATGGGAAAGCAAATGCCATAGGGAAAGAAGTAACCAGAAAATGTGGGAGGGAACTGAAAGCATCTTGCTCCTCCTTGCACAGCTTCATTTCCAGCTCTGCTCTGCATCACCTCTGTTATAAGCTAAACCTTGTTTCCCTTGGCTGAGGATGCACAAAGAAGTATGGCCTCAAAAATCCTTAAGTAATTTAACACCCCAAATCACTTTTTCTCCCATATCCTATGTGGTGTCCATGCATTTGCAAAAATACAGATGCAGAAACAACAGACTAGTGCAACATGTATTATCCAGTCCACAGCTACAGACTTAGAAATCTGAGTATGCTGGCATTCTTGAAGAGTCTTTTCAAATCGGTTTTTAATGTGTTTTCATGCTAGTTTGAACAGCTTCCCACGTGCACATTTTAACTTTCAAAATAATCTGAAACCACTTTCTGCTACTTGCATGTACGTTGGTGTCACTTACCCTTCCTATCCTTACAGAGTTCACCACGAACTTTCCCACATGCTAAATCTTTCATACTAAATATTTATTCACCATTAGAAAAGTTTTTTACCACACGACTAAATACTGAAATGTTTACACAGGTTATCTGTGATACTGGTCTACACAGAATAAAACCACAGCTCCACAGCACTGCTCTGTATTTCAGCATCATAACTTCCACCATCATCTCCTCCAGTTTGTTCTGACCTGTGTGTACTTGCAAAGACCTTGATGATACGATAACCTTTCAACTGGAGCAGCCTGTGACTGGACAGAGTCACCTCTAGCATCACCCTGGGAAGAAACTGATTCACTGAAGCACAATGGAGCCAGCAGACCAGGAATTACACCCTGTGTGTCTTTCCCTGCAGGGAGCTGCTTCCCCCAGGCAGGGAGCAGGGAGCAGGGAGGAGCGTGCCCACCACCTCCCTGTCTGGGCTGGCCAGGCCGGGCCCCGCACTGAGACAACACCAGGGCCACCCACTCTCTGACAGGAACGTTTTCCCATGGCCTACATCCTTTCCTTCAGAAAACTTCCTTTTATAGCTCGCGTCTTGTGCTCAGCCTGTTTTGCCTGCTTTCCGCGAGCCAGCGTTCAATTAGCAGCTGTAAATAGCACGGACTGCTGGGTAAGGGCCGCGCAACTCGCAGGCGAACCTTCCCACAGGGTGTGTGAGCTCTGCAGGAGGCTGAGACCCTCCAGAGTTGTGTCGGTCCCACCACAGAGCACTGTGCAGCCTGCAGGTCTGTGGCAGAGAATAGCACTGTCTTCACTGATTGTCTCTGCCCATTGTTATTGGCACCGGACAAGAAGGAAAAAAAAAAATCAGCTCCAAAACAAGAAGGAGAAATGTCCTAAAACTTGAAAAAATCAGGGGGTCTTTGATCTACACAGTGCCCGATTCATAGCAGGATATGAAATCTGAGGGCCCCCTGAGGGGAAAAAGTGAGAAACCAAATGGCTTTTATATCAGAATGCAAACTGAAGGTGCCAATGCTGAAAGACTGGAAAATTAAGAACAAAACTTTTCCCTTTTCCTTCAGCTGATCTTCTGTTTGTATGACTCTATCCTCTGAAAACTGTATGACCTAATGCTGAAAAAAACCCCCAAAACCTCCTGTACTGGAGAGAGCACAATAAAACTGCTTACAAGCTGAATTAGTCATAATGTACATTACTATGTGCTGTTGGAGTGAGTTATCTGTGGAGAGTATCAGCCAGAACAAACAAATGCCATTGTCTATGGAGGGAAATCTGCATCACTCAGTGTTCAATACTCAGACTCTCTCTGTCCACTACTTAAGTAGGGCAGATGATTTTATTTTTCTTTTCTATTTTTCAAACATTATATAAAAACTGAAAAAGAAAACACAAAAAGAAAACAAATGAGAAACGCAGGACAAATTTGTCCTGACCTAAAAGAGGATTATTCAAGTGGGGGAATGACTCCAAAGGCATTTTAGAACCATTTTCAAGGGAATCACACTTATGTGAGCTGAAATTGTTATTGTCTGTAAAGAGGGAGGTGAAAAACCAGAGGTGAGGAGGTGAGTGTAAGATTTTACTAATTCAGAGAGAAACAGTCCATATATTTTCACAGAGCAAATCTCCTTGGAGATACTGGATTATACACCACATAATAATTGCCATATGTCTCATTTTATCAGGGGGGCCCATTCTCAAATGAACGCACATTATCCTTGCAGGTTTGTGACCACAATGGTGACATAAAAGGAAATCTTGCAGTGCAGTTAGAGAGATTCACCTCCGTATTTTCTACTATTTTTCCAAACCGTGTCTGGTTTTAATATAAATGCAGCTGACACTTTTTCTAGTATTTGGAAGAGTATTTAAAGAACCAGTCATAACAATTTGGTGCCTGCAATGTCAGGCAGTGTTCAGAGCCACATTTAATCTCTGTGTCAGCTCCTGCCCAAACCAACCCACAGCACAGGACCTGCTGCAGCACAGAAGGGCAGGAAGGATCCTCTGTCCTGCTGCAGCTCCAGCAACTGTTCCTACATGTGTTCTGCTCAAATGCTCCAGTTGTGAATTCATCTCCATTTCAGACCCAATTATAAACTCCTTGAGAATTCCACAGGCTTTGTGAGCAATTCAGTTACCTCATCAGCAGTGCCTGCACTTGACAAGCATTTTAATGAAAGAAAAAGACATGCATCTACGCATCACCTTGCTAAGTGCTTGCTGACACCAATTTCCAAACTGGATTTTGATGGGAATCCTGCTAGGACAAGGTTTTCTAGGTTGATTCCTGCACTTCACATATGCTTTCTAGCATTAATTTCAGTTACCCAACTCTGTACATCTTTATTGGAGAGCAAGACAACTTTGAGACTTAATTCCACCTGATACTTGCACCGTTCAGCAAATTTATCTGCAAATAAGGAAGTTACAGTGTTGTTTCTAATTCTGTCACTAACTGAACAACCATATAAAAACTGCACTATCGGTAAATGTATTTGTTTTTTTTCGAATCCAAATTTGTTTCCTTTTTATGTCATACTATAGCAAAACAGCAACTCTTTCAAAAAAGAAGGACTGCAATTAATTTTCATAGGCATCAATACAGAATTGCTACTATTAGAATTGCCTGCTACAGCAGGGAAACTGCAAAAGGAAAATGGAAGTGTTCTGTTAGAAAATAATCATAATTAAAATAGAAAATTCATGTCATGATAACCAACTAAGGCTTGTCTACTTTTAACTTTTTTTCTTTTTCTGAGTAATCTCTCAATTTCACTGACAACCCTGTTTCAGTGGAACTACTTGTGTAAGTTTTAAAACAAAATTAACAGCAGGAAGTGCTGTTAAGTGTGACTTAAGTGAGCAGAATTTAGGTTTATATCCACCACATCATGTTAGTGTCTGTCAGGATGAGTGTTTCAGTAGGTGCAGTCACAGGGCTTTATAGTACCTGTACAATTTGATGAGAAAAGCAGGAATTAGCAACAGGAGATTGCAGAGGCCTCATGTTTTGATACAGCTTCCATTGGGAGCCAGAGAACCCATCAATCCACTACAAAATCGGTATTTGTGCTTTTGTAGGTAAGTAGCAGCTGTTGTGGAATGTGACTTTTAAGTAGCATGTTTATACAAAAAAAGGCCAGGGAACCAGTTTGGCTAATCAGTATCCCACTGGTAGCAATAGATCTGTCAAAAATTACTCGGAACCTAAATATGTAGAAGGCCCCACACACCTTTATTTATCCAGCTCTACTCTTTGCTCTTGACTGGGCTTAACAAGTAAAAAGGGGAAGAAAAGGCATCGCGTGCTCTGAAGTGAAGTGTGAGGGGCACAGACACAGGTTCACCTTTGAACCCCAGTATCTCACATACTTGAACAAACTGAATGTTGTCTTGGCTAGTTACAGAGCACAGACATCACCACTCCAAAGTCAGGTCTGCCTGGAAAGCCTATTTGAATATGCCATCTAAATATTATTATTACAGAGTTGCAGTCGCTTTCATGTCGACTCCGTAACTGCTCTCTCATCTTAGAAATAGATTCTCTCCCAGGCTTCCTCCTACCCTTACGCTACAAACGTTACATCAGGACCTACCTACACTTCAGGAACTCAGACTGCAAACTGATCTACCCTTATAGATAAGTCCTGCCACAGACTATTTAAAGGAGCTGACTGGATATCTGAAATGTGTGTACATTGCCTTTTGGCTTAGACAACATCCAATGTTAATTGAAAAATAAGTGCTTTTAACACTGGGAGATAATTGATATAGCCAGTAAGAAACCTGAATAATTGTTTATACACAAAGTAAAGTGATTACTTACTGTTTTAAAGAATTATTCAGGAAAAAGAGCAACCTAGATTCCAGGAAGTCCAGCACTGAATTATTGAAATGTCCCATTAAAATACACTTGTGCCAAAAAGAAAGATTTAAAACACACAAAGTCTATCAAAGAGATGTGGATTTTCTCCTCTAATGCTATTAGTCTTTATTCAGTATGAGTTTGGAAAATAGGAGAGAATACGCTGCTGGACTCCATGGGAGAGATCTGAAGCCAGTCACCTTGCTAGGTTAAATGAAACCTGGTCTGGATTCCACTTGAGCATAAGGCTGGAATGCTGAAAATGCTGTCATCTATTTATACATTAAATTGAAGAAATGTTGTGTGCCTCTAAATTTCACTGCATTCCAGCGTATTAACTGAACATCAACAGTTTACAAACTATTTCATGTTCAAACTGTGAAAGAGAAGCCAGATCAACCTGATTTATTTGTCCTGAAGCAGGGATTTATTTCCTAGCTTTTAAGGTATGGACCAAACCCAGGTCTGCTCTGTGCCTTCCCTGAAAGCGTTATCCTGCAGCTGTAACTCACTGCTAGTGCCAGCACATGGTAATTGCATTGTAATCACTTCAAAATACATACTTTTTTTCCAGCATCAAGAACGTACTACAATTCCAAACTGGATTTTCAGCTGAGATTTGATTTATACTTATCTTCTTCTGCCTCTAAACCACAGGTGATTCAAAATACAGCAGCGAGCAAGTCTGGGAACAACGATGTAAATGAGAACAGCCAAACCAAACAAATGAAGCCACGCAGGAGCTTGTGCAGCCCAGAAGTCATTGACAATGACGAGTCTATTTACTGACAGCCCCTGGTGAAACTCTTTAGGCAACCGTTCCATTTTATGCTGCCACCTCCCTAAATTATTTACACAAGGCTTTAGGTGTGCACAAGGCTCTTTGACACGATGCACTGCACAGAGGACTGTTCCCAGTCCAGCAGCACCATCAGGTGCAGCACCAGCTGGGACAGGCAGAGTCAAGGTACCCAAGGTGAAGAGCGTTCCTTGCCCTGTGCAGATGTTCCTTGCAGACTTTAACATGTCCCAGCTCAGGAGAACACGGTTCCCACCGACTTCCAGTGGGGCTTGAAGGGGTCAGGGTCAGGCTAACCACAGCTGATGAGATTTCATAACACTTAACTCATTTATATTTGCACTTTAAATGTGTTTCCATGTGTGCAACAGCTTTCATTTGCTCTCATTTC
Organism: Apus apus; assembly: GCF_020740795.1. NCBI lineage: Eukaryota > Metazoa > Chordata > Aves > Apodiformes > Apodidae > Apus > Apus apus. The sequence goes on along the minus strand of NC_067289.1, from coordinate 26,534,009 downwards.
TGGGTCATGCTAATTTTTATTCATTAGTTGTTGTATTTAGTGCCTATTATTTTCCATATAGAAGACAATGAACACTGCAAAAACAAAGAAGAGCAATTTTGCTAGGGTCAGGAAAGAGGAAATTTCCATGCTTTTTGTCACATGAGACTCTTAAGAGCCTAAAGCTAAATACTGCAGCTGCTGTTCACTGGTTCTCTTGATAATTAGTGGCCTTTAAAAATGCAAAAATCTTACTTAGACATTCAAGCAACTCATTTGCCCTTTTCCACGTCCTTCTTCCCTCCATAAGTCTGTAACCTGGAATTTCTCTTCCAGGTCTTGCAGTCAGTGTCTTGCAACTTGAAATTCAAAAGCACTTACACTTCAAATTACCATGGCATCTCAGTCTGGTTTCAGATAATTTGTGGTAATTTAGATGAATTTAAAAAACAAGAAGAATTTAGATGAGTGTCTGTCTAGCACCACTAGTTTAATAAATTGGAAAATGCACAGATTACGGTGAAGGAAAGGAAGTTCTGATATTACTTTTTGTTTTAATATTTAAGTTGCTAATGCAGGATCTTGATACAAGTCACCTGAGAGGGTGTGCACTCTTAAAATACCAAACTTGAAAACCTCAGTTCACATATGTGAAAGTTTTGGTTTTAGTAACTCCAAAATTTCTGTTCAAATTTGAAAAGAACCTAATGATTAATTAATTGCTTATCACATGTTCCATTATTGTGCCAGTATGTTACCAAGACAGGATCACAGAGCCTGACTAAAACGTGTGTCTCAACACACAGAAAAGGCAGGCAGAGCCCTGGGGACGTCCCTGTGTCTGCAGAAAGGAGGGTGATAGATGGGACAGGGAAAAAAAAAAAGAGACATGGGGAGGGAAAAATAACTTGTATGAGGCCACACTGCCCATAAACACCCCCTTAGGTGTAAGGCTAAAGTAAAAAATCTTTTCCCATGGAGTTCCACACGCAGAGTGTTCCAGCCTGGGCTCCTGGTACGAGGCAAGTGCCCTGTTAGATCATGCTGCTTCCCCAGGCTGGTGTTTAATCTTCAGCAGTCAGCACTTAATGCTATTAAAGGCTAAGCAATTTGAGCCCATGAACTCCAGATGCCAACAAACAGTCCAACTTCCTTTTATATTCCCTACAGCTTTCTTTTTAAAAAATATTGTATTTTTTAATGTTATCATTAGGGATTTTCAAAATTTTAAATGGACATACACCTGTGTCTCTACACCTGTGTACATGCACAAACACCTCTCTAGGTGTGAGCTTGTGTGTGCCTGTGTAAGCTCTGTAAGGGGGTTTTAACTGGCAGGTTCTGTCCCTGTCTGAGCACTGAATAGATGAAAGCTACCATCAGGGGGAAAGACCTTTTCCTCTTTTAATGTCACGTAAACAAACAAACACATTTTATTTTATTTTCACTGGATACATACATGAGGTCAGTGTTTGAGGCCATACCTTACACTCTACAGAGGAGCTTCTTTTTCAGTCTTCTCTCACCTGTTAGAGCATTTCTGCTCTCTCAGCCTCTGAGATTTGTGAAAGATACATGTCTTTGGTGTGACTGGTGCATGAGACTTAAATGCCAAAATATGCAGATTCACCTGCAGCCCCCAAACAGGAGACCCACCAGTGTGGAAAGCTGCTGGTAGCTCTCATTGCTACTGAAAGCCTGCAAGGGATCCTCTTACTGAAATGTCTCATGGTGGGAGGAGATGGACAGTGTGTGGAACAATTGCACACAGGAGCACTGAAAAGGAGTCTGCTGCCCTCACCACTGCCTGCCAGATCTCAAAAAACAGGACCAGGGGCACATACACACGGAAGGCAGGAGAGCCCCGTGTAGCCGACACAGAAACACCAACAGGAGCCAGCGGGGAAGTTCTTTTCACTAGCTGTGGCAGATGCTTTTCTTGAAGGCAAAAAAAGGAATGTATACATGCTTGACACTTCATAAAAATATCAGTATGTTTGTGCCAAACATATTAGAATATTGTTCAGCACTAATTCAACCTTGCAAAAATATTATCGGTGTAATGCTGCCAAGGCCATTGTGTGGGTTATTTGTGTGTGTCTTGGCTAACCTGGTCATGGGCTGTAGCAATTTTATACTTGACTTCTCAGAAACCTTTCTGTTTCGTTAGTGAATGAGTTTGTCCTCTTTATTCTTGTTCCTCATCCTTTCCCTGTTTTACCTTTTACCAATTTCCCATTCCCCTTTGCTAGACCACACTGAGTGTCAGTCATTCCTCATTACATTTTAGCTTGAGTTAAAATATTCATATATTCACTGCTTAGCAAATAACTGTTTCAGTTTGGGATTTAGAATTCTGTAACTTCAAATGTTAATTTATTCTGAACAGCAGCACTTACAAACTAATGGATTCTAAAATAGCATGTTTGAGATTTCAAGTTTCAGACCTATCTAAATTAGAAGACCACTCTGCTAACTCATATTTCCACACACTAAAGTAATATAGTAGCTGCATAAAAATGAGAATAAAACAGCTTTTCATTTTGGTTTGCTGTGCTGCCAGGAAAAACACCTGACAGCTTAGCACACGACTGTTCCACAGCCGACTGGTGCTCCCTGTTTTGGGAAGTGCTACCCTGTCTCTTACAAGTCTGTTACCTATAGGGTGGGAAGTAACTTCACCCCACTAATCATCTATCTGTCTCCTTCGTATAGTAACTTTGAAAGATCACACATAGGGGCAGGTCTAGCAGGTTAACTGTGTTGATTTCACATTCTACTGAGATGAAATACCACACGCCGATCCCATAGTTGGCCAATGAGCATCTTAACAACTACCTTATATTGTTGCATATTTAGAATCATAGAATCATAAAATGGTTTGGGTTGGAAGGAACCTTGAATACCATCCAGTCCCACCCCTGCACGGGCAGGGACACCTCCCAGCAGCCCAGGCTGCTCCAAGCCCCATCCAACCTGCCCTTCAGCACTGCCAGGGATGGGGCAGCCACAGCTTCCTGGGCAGCCTGTTCTACCACCCTCATAGTGAAGAAGTTAAACCATACTATTCTACAGTAAAGAAAATGTTAACTCTTTACAGTTTGGGGGAGATTGTGCCACCTTTGCTCATGATGAACAGTCCTCCACAGGCTGCCCCGTGGACTGAGTGACTGCTGCAGGGAGTGGCCGCGTCCTGCATCGCGGTGCGGGAGTCCCTGCGGCTGGGCTGCGGGGACGGTGGTTTCAGGAGGTATCCCACGCAGCAAGGACCTATCGTATGTTGCCCTGAACGCTGAGGGTGGTGATGCCCCATTATTTCAGTTTGAAGATGAAGGCATTTTCAAAGATCCGTACACACCAGTGACCGCAGGCCCTGGCTGCTTCCTGCAGCCCGCTCCTCCCCGTCCGCCTGACACCGCCCGAGGATCAGCGCTGCCACCCGCAGCAGCCCCGTGCCCCGCGCAGCCCCCGCTGCCGCACCTCCCTGCGGCTTTCACGGGAGCCCCAAAAAAGGAACGAGCAGCGCTCCCGCTGCCCCCGTTGGCGTCTGCAGTGCCAACCGGCGTGCGGGGCACCCCTGGCAGCCGCGCGCTGCGGCCGGCGCCCTCCCTTCGCCTCCCGCCGCGGGGGCGGCTGGCCGGGCCGCTCCGCACACACCCCGCACGGCCCCGCTCCCGCACACATCCCGCACACACCCCGCACGGCCCCGCTCCCGCACACACCCCGCACACATCCCGCACGGCCCCGCTCCCGCACACATCCCGCACGGCCCCGCTCCCGCACACACCCCGCACACACCCCGCACGGCCCCGCTCCCGCACACATCCCGCACACACCCCGCACACACCCCGCACGGCCCCGCTCCCGCACACACCCCGCACGGCCCCGCTCCCGCACACACCCCGCTCAGCCCCGCACGGCCCCGCTCAGCCCCGCGCGAGGCGGGACCGCCCCCCCGCCCGGCCGTGACGCCATCACGCCGCTGCGCGGGGGCGTGGCCCGCGCGCCTTCCCAGGGTGCCGCGCAGCAGAACTTGAGCCCCATCTTGGGCGAGCGGAGCCGCAGTCGGGCCCGCGCTCCCGGGCCGCGCTCCCGGGGCCGCCCAGCGCTGCGGGGCCGCCCGCCCGCGCTCCGCTCCGCCTCGTCCTCTGCGCCGCCGCCGTTGGAGCCGCCGCGCCGGCCCTCCGCCCCGGCCCTCCGCCCCGCGGCAGGGGCTGCCTGCCGGGTGAGCCCGCGGGCTGGTTCCGAGCAGGATGCGCCTGGCGCTCGTCTCCAGGTAGAGCGCGGAGACAGGGCGGGCGGGAGCCGGGGGGAGCCGGGGCCGCCTGCGCCTCGCCCGGCCGCCGCGGGGCCCGTCGCCGCGGGGCCCGGCAGGAAGCGGCGGAGCGCTCGGCCGGCCCCGCCGCGCTCGGCGCGGGGGCTGCGGCGGGGAGGAGGAGGCGGCCCGCGGCCCGGCGGCGGGAGGAGGGCTGCGGACGGGGAGGAAGAGGAGGAGTCCCGCCGCCGCCCGCCCGCCGCAGGAAGCCGCCGGAGGATGTGCGGTAGCGCCGGGGGCCCGTCCGGCACGTCGTGACAGCCCGCCCCGGCGCTGCGCCCGCCTCGCCCCGGCCGGCCCGGCCCCTCCCCGCGGAGGAAACATGTCCAAGATGCCGGCCAAGAAGAAGAGCTGCTTCCAGATCACCAGCGTGACCACGGCGCAGGTGGCCAGCAGCATCACCGAGGACACCGAGAGCCTGGACGACCCGGATGAGTCCCGCACCGAGGACGTGTCTTCGGAAATCTTCGATGTTTCCCGAGCCACTGACTATGGCCCCGAGGATGTCTGCGAGCGGAGCTCCTCCGAAGAGACGCTCAACAACGTGGGCGAGGCCGAAACTCCTGGCAGCGTCTCTCCCAACCTCCTCTTGGACGGGCATCTGGCCGCGGCCGCCGGTGGGGCGGCTGCAGCTCCCTCAGCGGCTCCCTCCGCTGCAGCCCCCAACGGGGGGGCTGTGCCCAAGAGCTCCGCGGTGCCCCTGCCTGCCCCCGCGGCAGGAGGCAGCAGCGCCCAGGCCGCCCTGCCTCCCGCCGGGCCTCCTGCCCCCGCTGGGGCCGCGGCTCAGACGGTGGCTGCTGCCTGCAGCTCGCGCTTCAGGGTGATCAAGCTGGACCATGGCACAGGTGAGCCCTACAGGCGAGGACGATGGACGTGTATGGAGTATTATGACCGGGACTCGGATGGTGGTGGTGTCTTGGGCAGGACTGGAGATTGCATTCGGCACAGCAGCACCTTCGAGCAGGCTGCTCAGGACAGGGACAGCGGCCTTGGTGCCACCGGGGGTTCTGTCGTGGTCTCGGCTGTGCCAGCGTCGGCCCACGGCCCCGATTCTATAGCTGACAGTTCCCTGGCTGCTGTGTCACAGCTGCTCCAGACAGAGAAAATGAACCAGTCCTCTCTACAGCAACCTAATTTTGTCATTGGGCAACAACAGCAGCCACAACAACCCGTAGGTGGGGCCGTGCCTCAAAGTACTGCTCAGCCTATGTTTTCCGGGGCTTCGGTAGCAAATCAGCAGATGATGGTGCCCCAGCAATCTCAGCCACAGGGAAACACGCCGGGTGTTGCACAGGCTGGACCCAACGGGAAAGGCATGGCACCTCCAAATGTGGCAGTGGGGCAGCCAAGCATTCCTGCGGCTCAGCAGCAGGTGCAGCAAGCAAACATACCAGTGACTCAGCCTCAACAATTTGCTTATTCTCAGTCCCAGATTCCACCGGTGCATCTACTGCCGACGCAGCCTTCTGGTCAGACCGAATACATGCAGCACATGACAATTATGCAGTCTCAAGGAGCTATTCAACAGGCTGCTGTGGGCTCTGTTCCAAGTACTGTGGCTTCCAGCCTTCCTGTGGGGCAGGTGGCTGGCCAGAACCCCTCACCTGTGGGTGCGCCAGCCATGGGGGTGTCGGCGCAGCCTGGCGAAGCGGTCGGACAGGGCTCAGGATTAATGCAGGGCGGGCAGACACAAGCTGGTCAGGCTGCTGTTCCGCAGGCCGGAGGTGTGGTGCAGCAGGGCATTGGGCAGGCAGGGGTTGTGCAACAGAAATCTGTGACTCAGCATCCAATGGGTGGAAGCAGTCAAGTGTCCGGGATGCCTGGTGCTGCCCACGCCGTGGTCTCTGGAGTTCAGAATGTGCCTGCGGGTGTGCCTGGTGTGTCCACCACCACCTCTGTCACTATGCCAAACGTCCCTGTGTCGCTGGGCCAGTCGCAGCTGCCCAGCCACTCTGCTGCCAGCAGGAGCACCGGCGGGGTCCAGCAGCACGTGGGACACTCGCTGATGCAGGGCACCTCCAGCGGACCTGCTAATCTGCCACAGTCAAACCTGGGGCAGTTTCAGACTCAAGCTCAGTCCTTAGTAGGCCAGATTGATGATACTAGAAGAAAATCGGAACCCCTACCTCAGCCACCAGTTTCTCTTACAGCTGAAAATAAACCTCTTGTGAAACCTCCCATTCCAGACACTCTAGCAAATCCTCTTCAGTTACCTGCAAGTACTCCTATGAACAGTTTTGCCAGCTCTGTGTTTGGCATATCTATTCCTGTTGATGGTGATGAAGACAGGTATGAATTTTATAATGCCATAAAAGTATCTTTTTTTTTTAAAGGGAAAAAGATCAACCTTACAGTTGTCAGATCTGTTGTGTAAGTTCATGTTTTCAGGAAGTTGTACTGAAGTTTAGCTGGGCTACTTTTTTTTTTTTTTAAAGACTGCTAAAACAACAAAGCATTTAGGCAAGTAGTGAAGTGTACCTGTTGTTCTCAGGCTGCAAGTGTGATTACTTCTCTCAAAACAGGGCAGAAAAGAACCTGAGAGCTGCTTAATGCACAAACAATATGACCTCCTCCAAATCAAAGAGGAAGAACTCCTTTTGCACATAATTCCTCAGTATGCAAGAAAGTCTTCTCTGCTTTCCTCTGACTGCATTCTAAAATGCTCAAATGACAGCCAGGCTAAAATGGGTTTATGAACACCACTGTATTGCAGTGTTGTTAAAAGCAGAAGTGTTCTGTCTCAGGGACATCAGGTGAGATATCTTGGAAGACTTGAGGGTTTGTAACACAGATTCTTGATTTTTATCCTGCTGTTGAATTTGCAGTTAAGCACTTGCATTAGGATATGATTTGGGTGCCCTTACATGGTGAAAGCTCTACAGGTAACTGTCCTTTGCATTGAGTAGAAAGGACAGCACTTGGGCAAAGATGTGTAAACAGGGGAAAGTACAACCTTACAATGACTTTTCTTTATAGAAAAGTAATTTGGAGCTGTTAGTTGTAATAAAGGTGTGTAGTCTGAGCAGACTCATCGAAGGACCTGAGAAAGGAAGCATGTCTGTGACTCCCATAGACTTGTCAGACTACTCCAAAGGGTAGCAAAGGTGATGGCTAAAACTGCACTTAATTGACTTCTTTGAGAGAAGACTTTCAGGGAAAGCAGTGTTACTAATTAGCAGCAGGTTAATGTCGTTAATGTTTACTGCAGTTTGGAGGCATGAGATACAGGTGGGCTATATGTATTTGTATTTTTAAAAACAGTAGCACCATTATGTGAAGATATGAGCTGAGTTATACTGTAGGCCTTCCCAGACTTTAGGATAAAATAGTCCCTGCTGCTCGTAGGTCTTATAGTGGAGCAGCTGTGTGTGTGGGGTGGAGAAGGTGCCTCCCAGACAAATCAGTGTGTGGAGCGAGAGATCTGCAGTAAGGCTGCCTTGTGCTCACTGCAGCTTGGGCTGACACTGCTGGGAGATTGTACCTCTGCCCGTGCAGGCAGCAGCCGTGCTGTAGAGTTGTGCTACTTCTGATTAAAGCAGGAAATGACTTAAAGAAAAAGTTAAACCGTTGAAATTTTCTAGCAGTTGTGCCTACTTTAAGAGGATTGCTGACCCAGCTGACAAACTCCTCTTTGTGCAAATAAGGTTAGATTTCAGGCTGGTAGCATTTTTTCGTAGCTCAGGATGTTATCAGATTTGTCTTGTGTTTAACCATTCTGATTAAGGATTCAGAAAGGAATGTATTTTGCATTCATTTTGCACAGCTTCTAATACTTCATATAAATTGTAGTAACAGGCATGATTATCTGTGAGAAATTAATCACTTTATATAATGATAAGGAAGAACTTGTCCTACTTACTCAAAAGACTGTAGGCTGCTAACTGTGTTGCACTGGTGAGACAGTTCTCAGTAACCCTGCCCTGAACAGCAAGTTTTAAAGTGATGTCTACTTCAGAAACTTGGCCATGAGCACTGTGAGTAAGGAACAGTAACGGACCCCAAATGCAGACGCTCTTTTTGATGTGCTGTGTGGCCATGTTTAGCAGAGAAACTAGCTCGTGGTTATCTGGAAAGATACACGTACTGCTCAGCTGTCTGCTTCTGTACTGGGTGATAAAGCCTTGTCTTTGCTCAAGTGGCACAGCAAGCAAGGAGCTGTGTGGTATGAGAGTCTCTCCCAGCTTTCTTTGGTA